>NC_138779.1:129268974-129643608 GCF_965119305.1 Pelophylax lessonae
TGCCCATAGTTTGCAATGGGCACCTTTATGGTATGGTAACCGTATGCCACCTGTGCCTTTACAATATATGCCATTAAACAGAAACTAGACTTGTTTTTTTTTTCATTTATACAAGGAATTCATGCTTCTAAATAACTTTTAAAGAGCCTTAAAGCATTCTAAAACCATATGTAATCCAAGTTCTGCACAGCGCTACCAAATTATCTTCTCAGCACTGGGAGCATTTGCTAAAGTGTTGAAAGTATTACATAACCTTCTGCAATGTTATATTTGTTGCAAAATAAACATGAGGTGACCTAATTTCCTGTGTTCTGCTCTTTAAATGTAGCAAAATGCCTCATTTGGAACATTAGGTGTTAATTGTTAAAGCAGAACTAGACTTAAAGAAGAAAAAAATGATTAGCCAGTAGCGTTTTATGGTAGAAGAGACTCTTTGGTCCTGTTCACGTTGGTGCAATTTGACAGGTCAAACTGCATGTCAAATCACAGCCTATTGCCAGCAATGGGAGAGTCCCAATCGGTGCAGCGCTGCAATGATTTACAAAAGTAGTTCCTGAACTACTTTTGTCGACTTCAGGGGATATTTCAATAGACATCTGTGCATGAAGCTGCACAATGTCTTTGAAGTTGCCCCCAAAGTCAGACTAAATTGCAGCTTTGAAATTGTGTGAGTTCAGATGAACTTGCACGATTTCAAAGGCGAGTTCAGTCTGAATGAGGGCTTTGGGATATTTACTAAAATGGTGCAGCTGTGCATGGTTACCAATCCGCTTCTAGGTTTCATTGTTAAAGCTTAAAGTGGTTCTAAAGATAGAAGGTTTTTGAAGGTTATGTAAGAAAAATTCTGCATGCAGGACCCTGTCCCCCATAAAATACATACCTTACCCGATCACAATCCAGCGATGTGCACAAGAACCAAGGCTCTCTCAGGTCTCTCGTTCCCACTGCAGTCCATCCGAGCCAGTGAGGGGGCTGAGTCCCGCTCTTTGTGTCTTATGGACACACAGAGCAGGGCTTGGGAGTGAGCATGTATGCGTGCCCTCATAGCAAGTAGGAGGGTGGAGCCCAGAGCACCAGCGGGGGACCCGGGAAGAGGAAGATGAGTGCTGCTCTGTGCAAAACCATTTCTCAGAGACTTTTTTTTTTTTTTAATTAAAACACGAACCTTTAGTATTACTTTGATTGAACAAGCTAAAACTGGTTACTATGCACAGCTGCACCAGATTGTGTGCATTAGTTATAGTAAATCTCCCTGCTACCATTCATTTTTACATCGTACAAGGACTTCCATGCAAGTGCAGTGGAGTGTACAATCTCAGTATCTTCAGGGCCAGTTGCCAGAATGATGTAAGACAGGGGACCTCAAACTACGGCCCACCAGGGTCCTGAACCCGGCCCGCCGGCCGGGATGTATCATTCATGTTTTTTTTTTTTTTTCATGAATCACCTAATTAGAGCCAGAGGCTCTAATAGGCTTCAGAAAAGGGTGGACCCGGGGCGCAGAGGAGTGCACCCTAGCCCACCCATTTGTGTGACAATCGCGCATGAAACTTCGCTATTGTCACACGGATCCTCCTCCTGGCCAATCAGGAAGCGGGTCCGAGACCCGCTTCATGATTGGCCAAAAGGCTAGCTCATGCCATTGGCCGAGGAGGAGGCAGGAGGACTTGAGGAGACCCCGGGGGACTGAGGAGAAGCCGCTGCTGCAGGTAAGTGCACTGACTGGTCTCTCTGCATTGAAGGGGGCACGGCACGATGGTCTCTGCATTGAAAGGGGGCACGATGGTCTCTGCATCGAAAGGGGGCACGATGGTCTCTGCATTGAATGGGGCACGCTGGTCTCTGCATTGAAAGGGGGCACGCTGGTCTCTCTGCATTGAAAGGGGGCACGCTGGTCTCTCTGCATTGAAAGGGGGCACGCTGGTCTCCCTGCATTGAAAGGGGGCACGGCACGCTGGTCTCTGTGCATTGAAAGGGGGCATTGAGGGCCGCCCCTATCCATGCGTTCAACCCCCTAATCAACATGCGGGGCGCCAGACGCATGGAGTTCAATTAAGCTTTTTTATCTTTTTGAATCACCTGATTAGAGCCAGAGGCTCTAGTAGGCTTCAGCAAAGGGTGGACCCGGGGCGCAGAGCAGTGTGCCCCGAGCCCACCCATTGTGTGACAATAGCTAATGAAAACACACGGATCCTCCTCCTGGCCAATCAGGAAGCGGGTCCTCCCGCTTCCTGATTGGCCGAAAGGCCAACCCCATGCCATTGACCGAGGAGGAGGGGGGAGGACTCGAGGAGACGCCGGGGGACTGAGGAGAAGCTGCTGCTGCCTGAGGTAAGTGCACTGGTCTTGCAGGGGGGGGGGGGGCACGCTTACGCTGGTCACTCTGCTTTGAAAGGGGGCACGCTGGCATCTCTGCATTGAAAGGGGGAACGCTGGCATCTCTGCATTGAAAGGGGGCATGATGGCATCTCTGCATTGAAAGGGGGCACGATGGCATCTCTGCATTGTTAGGGGGTAATGCTGGCATCTCTGCATTGAAAGGGGGCATGCTGGCATCTCTGCATTGAAAGGGGGAATGCTGGCATCTCTGCATTGAAAGGGGGCATGATGGCATCTCTGCATTGAAAGGGGGCACACTGGCATCTCTGCATTGAAAGGGGGAACACTGGCATCTCTGCATTGAAAGGGGGCACGATGGCATCTCTGCATTGAAAGGGGGCACGCTGGCATCTCTGCATTGAAAGGGGGCACGCTGGCATCTCTGCATTGAAAGGGGGAACGCTGGCTTCTCTGCATTGAAAGGGGGCATGATGGCATCTCTGCATTGAAAGGGGGCACGCTGGCATCTCTGCATTGAAAGGGGGCACGCTGGCATCTCTGCATTGAAAGGGGGAACGCTGGCTTCTCTGCATTGAAAGGGGGCATGATGGCATCTCTGCATTGAAAGGGGGCACGCTGGTATCTCTGCATTGAAAGAGGGAACGCTGACATCTCTGCATTAAAAGGAGGCATGCTGGCATCTCTGCATTGAAAGGGGGCATGAATGGCATCTCTGCATTGAAAGGGGGCGCACTGGAATCTCTGCATTGAAAGGGGGCACGATGGCATCTCTGCATTGAAAGGGGGCACGATGGCATCTCTGCATTGAAAGGAGGCACGCTGGCATCTCTGCATTGAAAGGGGGCATGATGATCTCTGCGCATTGAAAGGGGGCGCGCTGATCTCTGCGCATTGAAAGGGGGCGCGCTGGTCTCTGTGCATTGAAAGGGGGCACGATGATCTCTCTGCATTGAAAGAAGGCACGCTATACCTTAATTACTGAAGGCCCCTTTGACACTTTTGTGACCTCAAAGTCACGCAATTTTTTTACTGCATTTTTTGCCGCAAAGCAATGCCTATTACATTTTTCTGTTTGCGCCCCCCCAAAAATTTTGAGCACCAGTCGCCCCTGCCCCAGAGTCTTGCAACTGTGCATAAACCTTCTATTCGGCCACCACTAACCAATGCTCACAAGCAGAAACGGCTGCATTGGACAGCAAAATACATGAAGACTAATTTTCAAACAGTCCTGTTTACTAATGAGTGCCGTGCATCCCTGGATGGTCCAGATGGATGGAGTAGTGGATGGTTGGTGGACGGCCACTCTGTTCCAACAAGGCTGCGACGTCAGCAAGGTGGTGGTGGAGTCATGTTTTGGGCCGGAATCATGGGAAGTGAGTTGGTCGGTCCCTAAAGGTGTAAAGATGACCTCTGCAAAGTATGTGGAATTTCTGACGGACCACTTTCTTCCCTGGTCCAGAAGGAAGAACTATGCTTTCTGTAAAAAAAATCATCTTCATGCATGACAATTAACATACATACCTTACCCGATCACAATCCAGCGATGTGCACAAGAACCAAGGCTCTCTCAGGTCTCTCGTTCCCACTGCAGTCCATCCGAGCCAGTGAGGGGCCTGAGTCCCGCAGGGCTTGGGAGTGAGCATGTATGCGTGCCCTCATAGCAAGTAGGAGGGTGGAGCCCAGAGCACCAGCGGGGGACCCGGGAAGAGGAAGATGAGTGCTGCTCTGTGCAAAACCATTTCTCAGAGACTTTATTTTTTTTTTAAATTAAAACACAAACCTTTAGTATTACTTTGATTGAACAAGCTAAAACTGGTTACTATGCACAGCTGCACCAGATTGTGTGCATTAGTTATAGTAAATCTCCCTGCTACCATTAATTTTTACATCGTACAAGGACTTCCATGCATGTGCAGTGGAGTGTACAATCTCAGTATCTTCAGGGCCAGTTGCCAGAATGATGTAAGACAGGGGTCCTCAAACTACGGCCCACCAGGGTCCTGAACCCGGCCCGCCGGCCGGGATGTATCATTCATGTTTTTTTTTTTTTTCATGAATCACCTAATTAGAGCCAGAGGCTCTAATAGGCTTCAGAAAAGGGTGGACCCGGGGCGCAGAGGAGTGCACCCTAGCCCACCCATTTGTGTGACAATCGCGCATGAAACTTCGCTATTGTCACACGGATCCTCCTCCTGGCCAATCAGGAAGCGGGTCCGAGACCCGCTTCATGATTGGCCAAAAGGCGAGCTCATGCCATTGGCCGAGGAGGAGGCAGGAGGACTTGAGGAGACCCCGGGGGACTGAGGAGAAGCCGCTGCTGCAGGTAAGTGCACTGACTGGTCTCTCTGCATTGAAGGGGGCACGGCACGATGGTCTCTGCATCGAAAGGGGGCACGATGGTCTCTGCATTGAAAGGGGGCATGCTGGTCTCTGCATTGAATGGGGCACGCTGGTCTCTGCATTGAAAGGGGGCACGCTGGTCTCTCTGCATTGAAAGGGGGCACGCTGGTCTCTCTGCATTGAAAGGGGGCACGCTGGTCTCTCTGCATTGAAAGGGGGCACGCTGGTCTCCCTGAATTGAAAGGGGGCACGGCACGCTGGTCTCTGTGCATTGAAAGGGGGCACGCTGGGGTCTCTCTGCATTGAAAGGGGGCACTCTGGTCACTCTGCACTGAAAAGGGGGCACGCTGGTCACTCTGCATTGATAGGGGCACACTATACCTTGATTACTAAAGGCCCCTTTCACACTTTTGTGACCTCAAAGTCACGCAATTTTTTACAGCGTTTTTTGCCGCAAAGCAATGCCTATTACATTTTTCTGTTTGCGCCCTCCCAAAAATTTTGAGCACCAGCCGCCACTATATAAATAAAACAATAAAAAAATTTGCGCATTGCAATTCGTTCATATTTTTTTTTCATACAATAGTCTGCCCCCAACAGTGTCTGAGGGACCGTGAACTGGCCCTCTGTTTAAAAAGTTTGAGGACCCCTGCACTACAGGAACCACAGAACCTAGCACTGCCTTGCTTTCCTATAGATACTGTGTGCTGGAACTAGGATAGATTTACAAATCTTACAGAGCACAAGATATGTATGTCTGCAGAAAGATGGTCTGTGGGAGTTACTACATTAATTCTCATTGGTTTAAAAATCATCCTAATAAAGACAACTGTATTCATAAACTCAGAATTCTGACTTTTAAACACATTTTTTTTAACTCATATTTTAAAATAAGTTTAATATAATAAGGTGTTGCCACCTGGGCTAGAACCCAAAACTTCACCACTGTAAACCTGCTACTCTAACTAGGCTCTGGCTCTAATTAGGTGATTCATGAAAAAAAAAAAACCATGAACGATACTTTCCGGCCGGCAGGACGGGTTCAGGACCCTGCCGGGCCGTATGCGGTCCGCGGGCCGTAGTTTGAGAACCCCTGATTTAGAATATAAGGCTAATTGTCTGCAAGAAAGCTGTATTAGTCTAGATAAGTAATTGTCATGATTGATCTGCTATGACCATAGACACACACTGTCCTGCTGCCTTCTAGCCATTCTTAATTCCCTCATGTAGGGGCAACAGTGTAATGTTTCCTACAAGTTGGGATGCAGAACTGTGTAGGCTATTATGTTCTGATACCTATGGAAGTGGAAAGCACAACAAGCTGTGACCCCCCCACACATACACACATGGCTCTTTTTAACTTATATTTTAAAATATGTTAAAGATAATATGAATCTATTTCAAGTTTATATATATATATATATAATGTAAAAAGGTCCAGTCACCTGGGCTAGAATCCACAAACCTCACCATGATAAGCCTGTTACCTTAACTGCTGCGCTAAAGGCTCAAGACTGCTCAGTGATTCATGAAAAAAAAAAAAAAACACGAATGATACATCCCGGCCGACGGGCCGCATGTGGTCCGCGGGCCGTAGTTTGAGGACCCCTGATTTAGAATGTAAAGCCCCGTACACACACACAGATCGTCGTCATACAAACGTCGGCAGACGAAAGATCTGCCGATTGTACGCGTGTTAGTATGGTGCCTCCGACAGATGTCTGCACACAATCCGCGGACAAAAGTCTTTCTTGCAAACATGAAAATTTTTGTCTGCAGACACCAGAACGGACGATTGTTCGCCTGTCAGTACAGAAATCAGCCGACAGACCGCAGATTTGCAAGACTGGGCATGCTCAGAAAATAAAAAACACAGGGAAAGTTAACCATTACATGACATCACTTCTGCAGTCAGCTGAAGTCTGCGGACAAAATTCTTGTGCTGTCCTTGTGCTGTCTTTGCACTTTTCAACAGACACCGACATCCCGGGGAGAAAAGACGAACATTTGTATGACGAGGATCTGTGTGTGTGTACGGGGCTTAAGACTGTCTGCAAGAAAGCTTGTCCATTCTAATGCTTTTAGCTGGACTGTTTTTAACTCCAGCCCTGACGTTTTTTTGTTCTTAGTTAATTTCACATTGCTCATAACGTTTCTGATTGAGGTATAGTGAATTGCATTGGCGCCTTCGCCTAGTCGCCATGGAGTTAAAGTAGAACAAAATTAATGATGGAGGTATAGTAAATCAGGCCCAAAGTGTCAGATTTGTCTGCAGCAGTCTCGCAAAATTGCTAATCGCCGCCATTACACCCTGTTCCAAATTATTCTGCAAAATAATTAAATATTTTGGTTTTCAGTTTAACTCATGGATGGCATTGTGTCTCAGGGCTCTTTTGATCACTGAAAACAATCTCGGACATATCTGATAATTAGATTGCCAGGTGAACCCAATTTAAGGAAAAAACTACTAAGGGCTCTTTCACACAGGCGGTCCGATCAGATCCGCCTGTCAGTTTTTTAGGCGGATCTGATCGGATCCTCCATGCAGCTCTATGGGGCAGCGGGTGTCAGCGGAGGTCACCTCCGCTGACACCCGCTGCCATCCGCATCCGATCCTGTGCTGAAATCTGGACGGATGGAAACCCTATTTTTCCATCCGTTCAGTAATCGGATCGGAGGGGATCTGATGAGAGCGGACAAGCGGTCCGCTCTCCTCCGATCCCCCATAGAGGGCAGCGGGGGCTGAGACACCTCCCTCTCCGCTCTGCAAGCGGAGACGGAGCTGTCATCCGCCCGGCTCAGCGGGGATCGCGGATCGATCCCCGCTGAGCAACACGGATCCGCCTGCGGAGGCGGACCGTGTGAAAGAAGCCTAAAGGAGTAGCACCATTTTCATGCAATATGGGGAAGAAAAAGGATCTCTCTGCTGCCGAAAAGAGTGAAATAGTTCAATGACTTGGACAAGGTATGAAAACATTTGATATTTCATGAAAACGTAAGCGTGATCATCGCACTATTAAGAGAATTATGGCTGATTCAGAGCACAGACGGGTTCGTGCAGATAAAGGCACATTGAGCAAGATTTCTGCCAGATCCATGCATCGGATCAAGAGATCAGCTGCCAAAATACCATTACATAGCAGCAAACAGATATTTGAAGCTGCTGGTGCCTCTGGAGTTACACGGACATCAAGGTGTAGAGTCCCTCAGAGCAGTGTCGGCTGATGCATTGAGGGCCCCCCCTATCCATGCGTTCGACCCCCTAATCAAATTGCGGGGCGCCAGACACATGGAGTTCAATTAAGCTTTTTTATCTTTTTGAATCACCTGATTAGAGCCAGAGGCTCTAGTAGGCTTCAGCAAAGGGTGGACCCGGGGCGCAGAGCAGTGTGCCCCGAGCCCACCCATTGTGTGAAAATAATGAATGAAAACACACGGATCCTCCTCCTGGCCAATCAGGAAGCGGGTCCTCCCGCTTCCTGATTGGCCGAAAGGCAAACCCCATGCCATTGACCGAGGAGGAGGTGAGAGGACTGAGGACTCGAGGAGACGCCGGGGGACTGAGGAGAAGCTGCTGCTGCCTGAGGTAAGTGCACTGGTCTCACGGGGGGGGGGGGGGGGGGGCACGCTTACGCTGGTCACTCTGCATTGAAAGGGGGCACGCTGGCATCTCTGCATTGAAAGGGGGAACGCTGGCATCTCTGCATTAAAAGGGGGCATGATGGCATCTCTGCATTGAAAGGGGGCACGATGGCATCTCTGCATTGTTAGGGGGTAATGCTGGCATCTCTGCATTGAAAGGGGGCATGCTGGCATCTCTGCATTGAAAGGGGGAATGCTGGCATCTCTGCATTGAAAGGGGGCATGATGGCATCTCTGCATTGAAAGGGGGCACACTGGCATCTCTGCATTGAAAGGGGGAACACTGGCATCTCTGCATTGAAAGGGGGCACGATGGCATCTCTGCATTGGAAGGGGGAACGCTGGCATCTCTGCATTGAAAGGGGGCACGATGGCATCTCTGCATTGAAAGGGGGAACGCTGGCATCTCTGCATTGAAAGGGGGCACGCTGGCATCTCTGCATTGAAAGGGGGCACGCTGGCATCTCTGCATTGAAAGGGGGAACGCTGGCTTCTCTGCATTGAAAGGGGGCATGATGGCATCTCTGCATTGAAAGGGGGCACGCTGGCATCTCTGCATTGAAAGGGGGCACGCTGGCATCTCTGCATTGAAAGGGGGAACGCTGGCATGTCTGCATTGAAAGGGGGTACGCTGACATCTCTGCATTGAAAGGGGGAACGCTGGCTTCTCTACATTGAAAGGGGGCATGATGGCATCTCTGCATTGAAAGGGGGCACGCTGGTATCTCTGCATTGAAAGAGGGAACGCTGACATCTCTGCATTGAAAGGGGGCACGATGGCACCTCTGCATTAAAAGGAGGCATGCTGGCATCTCTGCATTGAAAGGGGGCATGATGGCATCTCTGCATTGAAAGGGGGCGCACTGGAATCTCTGCATTGAAAGGGGGAACGCTGGCATCTCTGCATTGAAAGGGGGCACGATGGCATCTCTGCATTGAAAGGGGGCACGCTGGCATCTCTGCATTGAAAGGAGGCACGCTGGCATCTCTGCATTGAAAGGGGGCATGATGATCTCTGCGCATTGAAAGGGGGCGCGCTGATCTCTGCGCATTGAAAGGGGGCGCGCTGGTCTCTGTGCATTGAAAGGGGGCACGATGATCTCTCTGCATTGAAAGAAGGCACGCTATACCTTAATTACTGAAGGCCCCTTTGACACTTTTGTGACCTCAAAGTCACGCAATTTTTTTACTGCATTTTTTGCAGCAAAGCAATGCCTATTACATTTTTCTGTTTGCGCCCCCCCAAAAATTTTGAGCACCAGCCGCCCCTGCCCCAGAGTCTTGCAACTGTGCATAAACCTTCTATTCGGCCACCACTAACCAATGCTCACAAGCAGAAACGGCTGCATTGGACAGCAAAATACATGAAGACTAATTTTCAAACAGTCCTGTTTACTGATGAGTGCCGTGCATCCCTGGATGGTCCAGATGGATGGAGTAGTGGATGGTTGGTGGACGGCCACTCTGTTCCAACAAGGCTGCGACGTCAGCAAGGCGGTGGTGGAGTCATGTTTTGGGCCGGAATCATGGGAAGTGAGTTGGTCGGTCCCTAAAGGTGTAAAGATGACCTCTGCAAAGTATGTGGAATTTCTGACGGACCACTTTCTTCCCTGGTCCAGAAGGAAGAACTATGCTTTCTGTAAAAAAAAATGATCTTCATGCATGACAATTAACTATCTCATGCTGCAAAGAATACCTCTGCATCAATGGCTGCTATGAGGATAAAAAGAGAGAAAGTCATGGTGTGGCCTCCGTCCTCCCCTGACCTCAATCATATTGAGAACCTTTTGGAGCATCCTCAAGAAAACGATCTATGAGGGTGGGAGGCAGTTTACACCCAAACAGCAGCTCTGGGAGGCTATTGTGACATCTTGCAAACAAATTCAAGCAGAAACTGTCCAAAAACTCACAAGTTCAATGGATGCAAGACTTGTGAAGCCGCTATCAAATAAGGGGTCTATGTTAAAATGCAATGTGACCTGTTAAAATGTTTAAAAAGTTATATGTTGTTATAAGTTTGATTGAAATAGCTTTTGATTTCAGTAAATATGCTGCAAACACAACAAATGACAATTTTCAGTTCTTTACAACCTATAAAGTGTTTTGAAACTTACTGTGCGTAATAATTTGGAACAGCGCATTGTAAGTTTTTTATGTTTAAAAAAAAAATACTGTTATCAGGGGGTTTGTTCAATAAAATTTGAATTGTACTCTTAAAAGTTGATAACATGAGAATTATACTGACTTTTCTTTACATCAATTATTTAGGTAAATGAGAAAAATAAAATTTGCATAATAATTTGGAACAGGGTGTACTAGGAAAAACAATAAAAAAAAATAAAAAGTCAATAAATGTATCCCATAGTTTGTAGACGCTATAACTTTTGCGCAAGCCAATCAATATACCCTTTTTGGAATATTGTTAATCAAACATATGTAGTACAATACATATTGGCCTAAATAATAAAGAAATTCGATTTTTTAAATTTTTTATTGGATATGTTTTATAGTAGAAAGTAAAAACATTTTTTTTTTCCAAAATTGTCAGTCTTTTTTTGTTTACAACGCAAAAAATAAAGTGTTCAAACACCGAAAGAAAGCTCTATTGTGGGGGGGAAAAAGACCTCAATTTTAATTAGGTACAGCGTCGCAATTGTCAGTTACAGCAACGCAGTGACATGTCGCAAAAAATGGCCTAAGGGGGTAAAACCTTCCGGAGCTGAAGTAGTTAACAGGAGAACATGCTGAAATGTTAATCTTTCTGCACTATAATATTGTTCTACTTAAATCGGAGTTCCACCCAAAAGTGGAACTTCCGCTCTTTTCTCCCCCCATCCGGTGCCACATTTGGCACCTTTTCAATGTTTTTGACAGGTATCCTTCCCCACTTCTGGGATATGGCCCCGTCTCTCGGAAGCTCGGCTCCCTCCTCCGATGCTGAGCCAGTAGGAATGCGCAGCGCGCTTCGCGCATGCGCAGTAGGGACCCACCCGTGAAGCCGCAAGGCTTCACTGCAGGGTTCCCTTACCGGCAATGGCGGCGGCAGCACCTGACAGCTGATGGAAACATTGGCTGCGGTGCCGACATCGCTGGACTCCACGACAGGTAAGTGTCCTAATATTAAAAGTCAGCAGCTCCAGTATGTGAAGCTGCTGACTTTTAAATTTTGGAGGGGGAGGCGGGGGGGGGGGGAGGCAGAACTCCGCTTTAACTGGGAGTATTGAAGTAAGTGTAGTGTGCACTGTCTAGCTTTTGCACTGCAGTAGTGATTTAAATGTAATCATTGCAGTGAGTGCACTGCAGCATTTAATGCCATTTTCTATGTTTTGGGAAGCTTTTATTAAGTTATTATTTTTCAAGCACTTTATTTTTTTAGTTGTCTACTTCTAGGCCTCGTTCATTGACAGTCACCCCATGGTATAGACAGAGACATTGGTTTTGCTGCACACGTTCTGCAAGTGCACAAAAAAACAATGGTTCTTCTCTTTATTCTTCTTCTCTATGTGCCCCGTACTTTTTAGAGCTTCAGGTGATAAAACACTCATATGTGAACAGGGGCCATTGAAATGAATGGGATTTTGCTTGTTGGGCGTTTTGAGACTTCAGAGATGAGCGTTTTATAAGCTGAAAAATGCCCAGGTGTGAACAGGGCCTAAAGTGGTATTAATTTATCTTCATAGATTTCTTATGGGGATATTGTTGATAAATATTTATTTCCCATTTAAAGTAATCCAAACCACACGCTCAGTGCTCATAGAGTAGTTGTCTATCACTTTCTCAGTCACCCTGTGACCCTAAGGGCTCTTTCACACGATGTGTCCGTCAAACAGACTCCGTTTATCTCAGCGGGGGATCGATCCGCCGATCCCCCGCTGAGCAGGAGGATGACAGCTGTTCTCCACGCTGTGTGCGGAGACACAGCTGTCAGTTCCCCATACATCTCTATGGGGGAATCGGATGGGAACGGACCGTCGGTCCGTTCTCATCCGATCCCATCCGATCAGCTGGACGGATGGAAAATAGGGTTTCCATCCATCCAGATTTAACAGATCGGATGTCAGCGGACATGTCTCCGCTGACATCCGATGCCCCATAGGGATGCATGGGGGGACCGTTCAGATCCGCCAAAAAAACGGACAGGCGGATCTGAACGGTCCGCCTGTGTGAAAGAGCCCTAATAGACCCAGGGTGACTTACACATAAGAGGGGCCTGGGGAGCTGAAAAAGGAGTTTCCCAACCTCTCTAAAGTTCTATGTGGAGCTTCCCAACCAAAGTGAGTCCTGTCACAGTCTGTCAGACTTAAAGTGGAGTTCCGGGCAAAAATACATTTTTAAGCTAAAAATACCCCTCTAATCCTAACATATCCCCAATTACCCTAACACTAACCCCACATTACAGTGGTGTCCCCAGCTGTGTCCCTCTTCCGGGTTCCTGGCTACCCAGAATGCCGATCGCAATCTCGCGCATGCACTGTAGATTGCGATCGGCAATCAGAGTGGCAAGTGGCCATTCCCATTGCATCCTGGGATTGATGACGCTCATCTCCCAGGATGCAATGCAAAGGAGGAAGTGACGTCGGGGGCAAGAGGAAGGAAGATAAGTTAATTCTCATTAAAAACAAGGTAAGTGAAGCAAAAAAAATATTAATTATCCAATTCTTGTTCAGGTTTTTTTACTATAACTCATGATGCAAAGTTCATTTTTAGGGTGGAACTCGGCTTTAACTCCTCTCTGGATACACACAGCATTTTTGTGCACTCTGTGGTGTCCGATCTGCCCAGCTGTCTTTTGTCAAAGTGCTGAATCCCTATGCTTCTCAAGAACACATTGACTAAGGCCCCTTTCACACAGGGGGACCGTTCAGATCCACCTGTCCGTTTATTTTGGCAGGTCTGAACGGTCCCCCTATGCATCCTATGGGGCATCGGATGTCAGCGGAGACATGTCCGCTGACACCTGATCCGTCATATCTGGACGGATGGAAACCCTATTTTCCATCCGTCCAGCGGATCGGATCGGATGAGAACAGACCGACGGTCCGTTCCCATCCGATTCCCCCATAGAGATGTATGGGGCTCTGACAGCTGTGTCTCCGCACACAGTGTGGAGAACAGCTGTCATTCTCCTGCTCAGCGGGGGATCGGCGGATCGATCCCCCGCTGAGAAAAGCGGAGTCCGTTTGACGGACTATATGTGTGAAAGAGACCTAATTGTTTTCTAGTACAAGATAATTACTGGAAGTGCTAATTAGGCTCCTTCAAACAACACAGGAACCTTGCACAGGACTGCCCTGAATTTCTGAAAAAAATGAACTGGTATCAAAAAGCTGTAATTTGCATAGAAGGAGTGACTGTAAGGGACCGATTGACTCCTGCATCTGTATGTCTGGACCTGGGCATTGGGGCAGAGGTGTGGCTGGCCAGGCGCTCTCTGTACTTCAGTGGATTCACACAGTCCTGGCTGAGAATGGGCATGCAGGGGTGTCTCCTTTGTAGTCTGTTATAGAAAAGATTCTAGCATACTTTTCCCAACGCAGAAATGGCTGTGTATGGAAACGGACGCAGCAGCGACAATCAGCTGGAACTGAAGCCAATCAGAGGGAATGTCACCACAGATCTCCAAAATGGGTCCAGAGCTTTAATCAGTGATCACATTGTTATCTAATGTTTCAGAACCTCGCAGGACCCCTTTATCAATGCCTGATGAGGGGGTCCTGCGAGGTTCCAGAACAATGTGATCACTGATTAAAGCTCTGGACCCATTTGGATCCATGGTGTGCTGCTGGTGATATTCTTTCACATTGCTATTCTTCTGGGCTCTAAGTCATTTCCTGGCAAAAAATGCTGAATGTAACATTAGAAACATCCTAACTGTCCCGGACAGCAAGTGGTTAAACTACCTAGTCACATGAGCACTGTATAGACAATTGGCTGAGTATTTATTGGTGAGACGTTTTCATATAAGGAAAGTGATGACGTTATACTGGGTGGGATATACAGTGTATTGGATAGGAGGGAAGATCAGCTTTCATTTTGGACTCTTCTCCCTCCAATCTGATGTCTGATCCTCCACCATCACCAGCTCCCCTAAACAAGGATAATCAGCTTCCATCTCCCGCCCTGCACGGAGCACGCCCTCTCCCGGTCATTCTACATACTGCGCACACACCAATCTGTCCAACACAGCACTACCCCGCCCTCCCACTGGCTGCACCCCATTGCTCCGCCCTCCCTGCCCTTGGCTTTGGCCTGTTAGCCATTCAGATGTCTCCCCTTAGCAGAGGGGGCGTGGCGGATATGTGTGTGAGTTAGTGCTGCGTGGGAGTGACGTCGCCCATAGTAGGCTAGGGTGGCCCGGAGGAGACATCTTCAGTCTACGGAAGCGTGCGCATTACCGGTGTTCTGATAGGATGGAGGAGGAGGTGTGAGGCGGAGAGCGGGATTCCCGGGCTGCTCTGGTGATGCTTGTGGCGCTCTGCGGTCGGAGGACGCTGGGGAGAGTTCACGGCTGGATGAGCGCGGCTTACCAGAGTGTGAGAGTGTCACAGAGCACGATGTCACACAGCATGGAGCAGCGCCTGGTCTGGGTGGACCTGGAGGTGAGCGGGGAGACGGTCACTGGGGATTCTCATCTCTATGGTGAGGAGTAAAGCTGAGCTCCAGGTCTGAGTGGTGTGATAGATATCCATGGGTCCAGCCCGTTCTATGGATCGGTGGGTCCAGTCCCTTCTATGGATCCATGGGTCCAGCCCGTTCTATGGATCGGTGGGTCCAGCCCGTTCTATGGATCGGTGGGTCCAGCCCGTTCTATGGATCGGTGGGTCCAGTCCGTTCTATGGATCGGTGGGTCCAGCCCGTTCTATGGATCGGTGGGTCCAGCCCGTTCTGTGGATCGGTGGGTCCAGCCCGTTCTATGGATCCGTGGGTCCAGCCCGTTCTATATATGCGTGGGTCCAGCCCGTCTTATGGATCGGTGGGTCCAGCCCGTCTTATGGATCGGTGGGTCCAGCCCGTCTTATGGATCGGTGGGTCCAGCCCGTCTTATGGATCGGTGGGTCCAGCCCGTCTTATGGATCGGTGGGTCCAGCCCGTCTTATGGATCGGTGGGTCCAGCCCGTCTTATGGATCGGTGGGTCCAGCCCGTCTTATGGATCGGTGGGTCCAGCCCGTCTTATGGATCGGTGGGTCCAGCCCGTCTTATGGATCGGTGGGTCCAGCCCGTCTTATGGATCGGTGGGTCCAGCCCGTCTTATGGATCGGTGGGTCCAGCCCGTCTTATGGATCGGTGGGTCCAGCCCGTCTTATGGATCGGTGGGTCCAGCCCGTCTTATGGATCGGTGGGTCCAGCCCGTCTTATGGATCGGTGGGTCCAGCCCGTCTTATGGATCGGTGGGTCCAGCCCGTCTTATGGATCGGTGGGTCCAGCCCGTCTTATGGATCGGTGGGTCCAGCCCGTCTTATGGATCGGTGGGTCCAGCCCGTCTTATGGATCGGTGGGTCCAGCCCGTCTTATGGATCGGTGGGTCCAGCCCGTCTTATGGATCGGTGGGTCCAGCCCGTCTTATGGATCGGTGGGTCCAGCCCGTCTTATGGATCGGTGGGTCCAGCCCGTCTTATGGATCGGTGGGTCCAGCCCGTCCTATGGATCGGTGGGGGAGATATGTGTGAGCTGTGCCTGTGGAAGAAGACCTCAAACTACACTGATCACTACCCAACTGCTACATTGCTCCCCCCCCTAACTTACTACTACTGATCACCACCACCCCCCAATACTACACTGATCCCCCCCCTAACTTACTACTACTACTGATCACCACCACCCCCCAATACTACACTGATCCCCCCCTAACTTACTACTACTACTGATCACCACCACCCCCCAATACTACACTGATCTCCCCCCCCCCCTAACTTACTACCACTACTACTACTGATCACCACCACCCCCCAATACTACACTGATCTCCCCCCCCCTAACTTACTACCACTACTACTACTGATCACCACCACCCCCCAATACTACACTGATCCCCCCCCCCTAACTTACTACTACTACTGATCACCACCACCCCCCAATACTACACTGATCCCCCCCCCCCAACTTACTACCACTACTACTACTGATCACCACCACCCCCCATTCCTACACTGATCCCCCCCCCCAACTTACTACCACTACTACTTCTGATCACCACCACCCCCCAATACTACACTGATCCCCCCCCCCCCTAACTTACTACCACTACTACTACTGATCACCACCACCCCCCAATACTACACTGATCCCCCCCCCAACTTACTACCACTACTACTACTGATCACCACCACCCCCCAATACTACACTGATTCCCCCCCCCCAACTTACTACCACTACTGATCACCACCACCCCCCAATACTACACTGATCCCCCCCCCCAACTTACTACCACTACTACTACTGATCACCACCACCCCCCAATACTACACTGATCCCCCCCCCAACTTACTACCACTACTACTACTGATCACCACCACCCCCCAATACTACACTGATCCCCCCCCCCCAACTTACTACCACTACTACTACTGATCACCACCGCACCACCCCCCAATACTACACTGATCCCCCCCCCTAACTTACTACCACTACTACTACTGATCACCACCACCCCCCAATACTACACTGATCCCCCCCCCCCCCCCCAACTTACTACCACTACTGATCACCACCACCCCCCAATACTACACTGATCCCCCCCCCCCAACTTACTACCACTACTACTATTGATCACCACCGCACCACCCCCCAATACTACACTGATCCCCCCCCCCCCCAACTTACTACCACTACTACTACTGATCACCACCACCCCCCAATACTACACTGATTCCCCCCCCCCAACTTACTACCACTACTACTACTGATCACCACCGCACCACCCCCCAATACTACACTGATCCCCCCCCTAACTTACTACCACTACTACTACTGATCACCACCACCCCCCAATACTACACTGATCCCCCCCCCCCCCCAACTTACTACCACTACTGATCACCACCACCCCCCAATACTACACTGATCCCCCCCCCCCCAACTTACTACCACTACTACTACTGATCACCACCACCCCCCAATACTACACTGATCCCCCCCCCAACTTACTACCACTACTACTACTGATCACCACCACCCCCCAATACTACACTGATCCCCCCCCCCCAACTTACTACCACTACTACTACTGATCACCACCGCACCACCCCCCAATACTACACTGATCCCCCCCCCTAACTTACTACCACTACTACTACTGATCACCACCACCCCCCAACTTACTACCACTACTACTACTGATCACCACCACCCCCCAATACTACACTGATTCCCCCCCTCCACTTGCACATTTATCACTTTTTGAGGGGGGAGCGGGTACCTGGTCTTGACAGGTACCTGTTCCCACTTCTGGGTAAGATTGTGATCTACGAGTATTTCTGTATTCCACACACAGGTCCCAGGAGACAGCGATGCTGTTTGGAAAGCGTAGCGCATGCGCAGTAGGAAACCAGTTGTGAAGCCTGAAGGCTTCACTGCCGGTTTCCCTTACAATTCTGACTCTTGCTTCAAAACCCGATTGATGAATCGACTCAGGCTGGCGACATCGCAGAATCCCTGGACAGGTAAGTGTCCTTATATAAAAAGGCAGCAGCTACATTATTTGTAGCTGCTGACTTTATTTTTTTTCCAAACTGGAGCTCCTCTTTAACCACTTGCCGACCGCCACCCAACTATATACGGCGGCGGTCAGCCCCTCCCAGGCAAAGTGATGTACCGGTACGTCACTAGCCTGTGAGCCAATAGGGGCCGGGGGCGCACTCTCGCCCCTGCTCGTGTGACCGGCGGACCCGATGTCCGCTGGTCACTCGCGATCCTTGGATACAGCGGGAGAAAGGCAGGCGACTTTGTTTACATTAGCCGCCTGCCTTTCTTCCCTGTGTAACAGCACAGATCATACGGTCCTGCTGTGTAGGACCGTTGATCTGTGCTGTTACACACAGCCACATCCAATCACAGTTAGAATAACGCCCCTAGGGACACACTTAACCCCTCCCTCTCCAATAAAGTTAACCCCTTCCCTCCCAGTGTCATTTTTACAGTAACAGTGCATATGTATAGCACTGATTACTGCAGTAATGTCACTGGTAGCCCCAAAAGTGTCAAAAATGTCAGTCAAGGGTCCGATCTGTCCGCCGCAATGTCGCAGTCCCGCAAAAAAAAAATCACAGATCGCCGCCATTACTCTTTAAAAAAAAAACAATAAAAATGACAAAAATCTTTCCCTTAGTTAGTAAACGCAATAACTTTTGCTCAAACCAATCAAAATACGCTTTTTGCGATTTTTACCAAACATATGTAGCAGAAAACAAATTGGCCTAAAATGTTAAATTTTGATTTTTACATTTTTTTTGGGGGGGGAATTTCATATAAAAAATGTGAAAAATATTGTTATTTTTGCAAAATTGACGCTCTTTTTTGTTTATAGCGCATGATCAAAAAATCGCACAGGTGATCAAATACCACCAAAAGAAAGCTCTGTTTGTGGGAAAAAAAGAATGTCAAATACGTTTAGGTACAGCGTCGCACGACCGCGCAATCGTCCGTTAAAGTCACGCAGTGCTGAATCGCAAAATAGGCCCTGGTCAGGAAGGGTGTAAAATCTTCCGGTGGTTAGGTGGGTGTGATCTCCAGCAGGAGAAGGTTGCTCCCTGATCATGTGATTGGCTGTTAAGGCAGTCACATGATCGGAAGCCCACAGGATGCAAGCAGTGACCAGGAGCTGTTGGCGACAGCTCAGTCAGTGTGCTGGAAGCTCTAGAGCAGTGGTGTTCAATTTTCTTCCTATGGAGGGCTGGGCTTCACGTGTGGCCCCCAACATCACCAAAGGGCTGCACATAAGATTCACAAAGCAGACACTTAACTGCATATAGTCAGACTATGGGCATGATACAAGAGATGGTCTGAAACTGGGTGAAATATGAGCAATGGTCAGAGACCATAGACATAGAATGGGAGATTGTCAAACTGTAAACATAACGTAAGAGATGGTCAGAGACTGCAGATGTGCTTGGAGACCGGGGACATGCATTAGGAGACAGTCATAGACTGAGGACATATTACATGAGACTACTAGAAATCATTGGTAAAACAAGGCAATAGGGATACACAGATTAGTGTGTGGCCGAGCCAGCCTGCCGCAGTATATATGCAGCGGGCGGTCGGCAAGTGGTTATCAATGTAATTTCATGAGATAATTTACGAGGGCGTGTTTAGGGGCGGGACAGGGTAGGGGTTGGGTGGGGCAGCTGGTGGCGAGTAAGTCTTAGGCCTTGTGTACACTGCTGTTGATGAACAGATGTTTAGGAGCAGTTGGGCTTTTTTTTTTTTTTTTTTTGTTTTCCAGCAACCCCTGAACTCTCCCATTATCTTATTTGTACATTTACACTTTTTTTTTTCTTTTTTATAGTCGTTTAAAGGGATTTGCATTTCATGAAAGCAAAAAAATGCGTACAGGACGGAAATTTATTGGCATTTGAAGCGCCAAATGCTTGTAAGGGCGTGCAAACGGGGTAAAAACATTTATACACATTTCTAATAGGGAAACCTTTCTATCCATTTGAGAGAGAGAACTACAACCTGTTATGTGCAAAAAACACTTCCAAACTAAAACGCTCGTAAACACGGCATGTAAAAGTGATAAAACCGACGTTTTTTAATGTCGTTTACTAGCTGTCAAGTTCCAGCATTGAGAAGAGGTTTTCCAGTGTATATGAGGCCTTAAGGCCTGGTTAGTAGCTCAGAACTTTAAATTTTGAGCCCTGCTATATGTGTATAATATATAGTGATCTCCTCCAATAATTTTCTAACACACTTCATATTTTATTTGTATTATAGATGACTGGATTGGATATTAAAAAGGACCACATAATTGAGATGGCTTGTATAATAACGGATTCTGAGCTCAATATTCTTGCTGAAGTAAGTATTGGTGTTGGTGACCCCCATGGTTGACCTGGATTATGAAGCAGTGTGTAACCCTGACTTTATATTGTGGTTCATTTTCTTATTTACAGTTGCTTGCTATATAACATTGGTGATAGTTTTTGCAATTAATGATCGGACCCATGAAAAAGTTTTCTTATAGCTCCATAAATTCATAGACTTGTATGTGCTGTACTGTCTGAATGAGGATGACATTAAAGTGCCCACCCGCACTTGTTACATTTTCTGCTATAAATATAGAAACCTAGTCACAGCAACTTGCCTTATTCTTTAATGATTGTCAAGGTCTCATAGTTTGGTTCTCTTCTACATCTTCATCATCAGGCCAGCCCATCATTGTCCTCTGCATTAGATCTTGCACACTCCGTTAGGATCCGGAACAGCTTGTGATTTAGTTGTTGCAATGTTGGCTGTGCAGGCAATAACTGAAATTAACAATTTTTCCAGGTTCACTGTGAGATCTTGCTCTTCAGCTCCAAGTACCTGGAAGGCATTGGTGTGGTAGCCTTCCCAGGAGGCAGCTGGAAGGCACTACCTTTGTCACCATTGCCTAGGGAAAAAGAAGAGGAGGCATAAGGTAGGGCTGGGCGATAAATCGATTTAATCGATTTATCGATTTTTTTTAGTTTGAAACGATTTTTTTTTTTTAAAACTCTAGTTTTTTTTATACAATTGTTTTTTTCCTCCACCTGGGCTCAGCCAGCTACTAGTCCGCCGCACAGGAACCAAACTCTCCCCAGTATCGGACCGCCGCCGCACCTGGATGTGACGTCAGCTGCGGGCGGTGCGTCCGTACAGGGGCTGCGGCGCGCTGTGATAGGTACACAGAGAACTCCCCGGCCTGGATGTGACATCAGCTGCCGGGAGAGGAATGGGGCGGTGCGTCTGTACAGGCCAGGGGCTGTAATAGGATAGGTACCTATCCTATCACAGCCCCTGGCCTGTACAGACGCACCGCCCCCTTCCTCTCCCGGCAGCTGACGTCACATCCAGGCCGGGAGTTCTCTGGTCTCAAACAGAAGAAAGGGCAGAAACCTGTCTCTTCATAATGCCAAGTGCCACTTGTGCAGGCCCAACTGCAGGAAGGCGAAAAGATTTAGCAAATGGAGAAAATGCTAGGAAGAAAGCCCCAAAGCCCATACGTTCACTGATTTTTCGGGAAGTAGCCACTCTAGATTTTAGCATTGTAGGAAACCCACAAATTTAGAGATGCCCCTGTCTAAAAACCAGGACTTCAAACAGCAATGACCATTAAAGCCAGATACTGTGAAGCAAGATGGTAAATTGGTCCTTGAGACAAGGTTACCAACAATCTGGAAAAGCCCATGGAGCATCTGTCAGGACCTATCACAGCGCGCCGCCCGCAGCTGACGTCACATCCAGGCGTGGCGGCGGCGGTCCGTTACTGGGGAGAGTTCGGTTCCTGTGCGGCGGACTAGTAGCTGGCTGAGCCCAGGTGTGTGTAGTTACGCGGGGGCAGGCGTAAAAAGGCGGAAAAAAGCAGAAAAAAAAAAAAATTGTAGAAAAAACTCGTTTGAAAAAAAAAAAATCGTTTCAAACTAAAAAAGGTGGCCGGTTACTGGGGAGATCTCTGACTGTACCTATCACAGCGCAGCCCCTGTACAGACGCACCGCCCGCAGCTGACGTCACATCCAGGCGCGGCGGTGGTCCGTCAGACACATATACAGCTGTAGCGCTTCTCCTTCTCCTCAGTCCTCCCTCCACACAGTGAGCTCTCCTCCCTCCCCGCTCAGCGCGTTATGAGCCAGCCCCCGCGTCTTCTTTTACTGTCTAATGTCTAGTCTATTAAGTCCCCGTTCACACTAAGGCGACCTGGTCACCTCACAGGTCTAATAGGAGCGACACAAGTCGCTCCAACTTAGAAAAAGGGTCCGGAGCTTCTTTGGGGCGACCTGGAGGCGACCGCCATAGACTTCAATGTTATGAAGTCCGTGGCGGCCGCTCCGAGGTCACGGCGCGCTGCTCGCACCGCGACCTCGGAGGTCGCGGTGCAAAGTAGCGTCGCTTGTATGTGAACGGGGCCTAAAAGAACAACACAGTCAAAAAATTAACAACATGGCAGCGTGTACTTTTTGTTTTGGGATTCTATGCATTTTAACTCTTGAGGAGTTAAAATAGCAATAAAGTTGCACTTTTGACACTATATCTGATGTCTGCAGTCATTTTTTAAGTGCATTGGAAAAAAAATCGAAAATCGCATCGAAACTCGAATTTTTCTTTAAAAATCGAAGATTTTTTTTTTTTTAGGCAAAATCGCCCAGCCCTAGCATAAGGGCTTGTTCACACTTGTGCAGAGAACTGTTTTTTTTTTTTTTTTTTTGCATTAGAAAAAGTCAGGTTTTAGCAAGAGAAGACAGAACACAATTGCTATTATTGTGTCCAGTTCACACTGTAGTGGAGCACCTGGCTGCTGTGCAGTGTGGAAAAGTGCATTCTGTCAGCAATGGACCAGAGCTCACCTGAATGCCTAGTGTGCTGTTTGTTTCTACTCACTGGAGCTGAGCTGCACTGCGTAGAAATGAATAAAATATTTTATTCAATTTAGAAGAAGGGGAAAAAAGTGAACGGTGCAATGCACTTAAATTGATAATAAAGGAAATCCTTTTTTGTTTTATTTTTCTTTAATGGAAATGTACACCCAAAGCTCATTTGGCTGTACTTCTATGGATCACAGGAGTGCAGTTTGTTTTGCCCTCCTGTGACCCGTTTTCAGCAGAGAGCAGACTGAAGTCCTCTCTCTGCTGACGTCACAGATGTCGGTCCAGGCTCCGCTTCATCATGCCCACGGAGTTGGAATCTGCCAGGTGCCTGGACCAACACCTGGCTGAGCCTCTCAGTGAGCCACTGAGAGCCTGAGCCAACCATTCTCCGCCCCTCCACAGCTCAGCGCTCTAGTGAGTGAGGAGGGGGCAGAGCGGAGAGCTGTGACTGACAGTCAGCAGCTCTCTGCTTGGAGAGCTGTCCGAACCGAGCGGTCGGCGGGGTTTGATCACTCAGCTCTCAGTGCAGAGGCACTGGGGTAAGTATAAATAATGGAAAAAACCAAACCCCATACTTTTTTTTAACTACTTCCCACCCAGGCAAATTCTGACACTTCTCTCTAAGGCTCCATGTACACGGGACGTTGTAAATGGCCGTTTAGGAGCAGTTGGGCGTTTTTTTTTTCAGAAGCCCCTGAACCCACCTGCATGTTATCTTATCTGTCCATGTACACAGGGTCGTTTACAGTCATTTACAGTGAAAAATATAAAATATAGCCATTAGGGGCGTGGCCTCCCGATGACGTAATCGGTAGGCCTTGCCCCCTCATGTCACAGATGGCTATATAACAAGCTGCAGAGACCGGCATAATCACCGGGGACAGCGTCGGAGGAGGACCGGAGGAAGAAGAGCCGAGGGCAAAAGAGCAGAAGTTTGAACAGCAAAAGAGCAGAAGACAAGAAGAGCGGAGAGGGAGAAGACCAGAGCGGAGAAGTCCCAATGAAGATTTTTAATAAACTTTCCAAAACGTCTCCTGCCATTATTTACATACACTGCCTTTTATGGGGTGAATGGGTAGGGGTACAATGTACCCCATTCACATAGGGAGGGGGTCCGGGATCTGGGGGGACCCCTTGTTAAAGGGGGCTTCCAGATTCCGATGAGCCCCCTGCCCGCAGACCCCCAAAACCACCGGCCAGGGTTGTGGGGATGAGGCCCTTGTCCCCATCAACATGGGGGCAAGGTGCTTTGAGGTGGGGGGTGCAGAGCTCCCCCTGCCCCAAAGCACCAACACCCCCCCCCCCCCCATGTTGAGGGCATGTGGCCTGGTATGGTCCGGGGGGGGGCTCGCTCATCCCCTTCCCCCTTCCTGCCCTACCGGGCTGCGTGCTCGGTATAAGGGTCTGGTATGGATTTTGGGGGGGACCCCACGCCGTTTTTTCGGCGTGGGGCTATCCTCAAATTCCATACCAGACCCGAAGGTTTTTTCCCATTTTTGGCCTGGAGTTCCCCCTCAAGATTCTCACAGCGCAAGTCGGATCATCTTGATCCGACTTGCGGTTCGACTTCCATTCAAATCAATAGGCTCCCATAGGGAACCATTGATTTTAAATGGAGGCAGAAAACCGCTGCTTAAAGCAACGTGGCCAAACGTGCAATAACGCCAATGGAAAAAGCTACTGAAAGCACGTTTAACAGCTGCTTTTTCCCAACGTCAGAACTAGCTTTGCAGCACGTTTTTTTCGAACGTCCCGTGTACATGGAGCCTAACATGTAAAAATCATCTTTTTTTTTTTTTTTTTTTTTTTTTTTTTTGCTAGAAAATTACTCAGAGCCCCCAAAGATATGTTTTTATTTTTTTTAACAGAGACCGTAGGGAATAAAATGGCCATCACTGCAACTTTTTTATGTCGCACGGTATTTGCGCAGCACTTTTTCAAATGCGTTTTTTTTAATTAAAA
The DNA here is from genome assembly GCF_965119305.1 of Pelophylax lessonae. Taxonomy (NCBI): domain Eukaryota; kingdom Metazoa; phylum Chordata; class Amphibia; order Anura; family Ranidae; genus Pelophylax; species Pelophylax lessonae. The sequence continues at coordinate 129,293,801 of NC_138779.1, forward strand.
AAAAAAAAAACACTAAAGTTAGCCTGTTTTTTTTTTTTTTTTTTTTTTTTTTCTTTTTTTTAACATATTATGAAAGATGTTACGTTGAGTAAATAGACACCTAACATTTCACATTTTAAAATTGCGCACATTGGTGGAAAGGTGCCAAAGTTCGGTGCTCAAAAAATCTCCATAGGCAACGCTTTAAAAAAAATGTACAGGTTACCTGATTAGAGTTACAGAGGAGGTCTTGGGACTAGAAATATTGCTCTCGCTCTGATGTTTGGGGCGATACCTCACATATGTGGTTTGAACGCCGTTTACATATGCATTCACTTCTGCAACCAGGGACGGGAGCTTGAATTTTTTTTTTTTTTTTGGTTTAAATCTTGACACTCCTTTTTTACATTTTTTTTTTTTTTTTTTTACCACTTTTATTCCTATTACAAGGAATGTAACCATCCCTTGTAATAGAAATAGGGCATGACAAGTCCTCCTTTTACAGTGAGATTGAGATTTTTCTAGAAGTCCCCAGATCTTGCCTCTAGGCTGGAAAGTCTAAAATAAAAAAAAACAGTCTCGGCTTTCTAGCTGAGGCAACGGCAGTGTTTACAACTGCCGAGGCTGGACGTGATGTCATAACGGCGCGCCAGCCTCATAAGGTCATAGAGATGACCGGGGCCCATCTGTTCCATGGTATTCTCTAGGGTGAACTTCCACTGCCGGTGGATTCCTTTTCGGACGAGCCGGTAGACGCGGCAGAAGGGGGGGGGGTTGTCCCCCCTCCCACTTTCTGTAAAAACGGGCAGCACTGTACAGGGAATTGCCTGCTGAAAAAGCAAATATCTGAATGATGCCTGTAACTGCAGGCATCATTCAGATATTCCCACTCAGTCTGTGACATATGATGTAGTTGGGCAATAAGTGGTTAAATAACATGTTAAACTTACCCGCTCTGTGCAGTGGTTTTGCACAGAGCTGTAAAAAAAGAAAATGGTCACACACCACAACGGATTCCAATGAAGAAAAGTTCCTTTATTCACATAAGTGGTACAAGGTACGGCAGGTTAGGACAGTAGACCTGTTTCACATGACTGCTACGTGCTTGATCACTGTATTCACTGTAGTTAACAAGCACGTAGCAGTCGAGTGAAACGTGTCTACTGCCCTCTCTGCTGTACCTGTACCACTTATGTGAATAAAGAACTTTTCTTGGATTTTATGGTGGTGTGCGACCATTTTCTTTTTTCATGCTTCTCCTGGTGGCGAGCCGAGGTTCAACACCCACCTTGAATCGTGGACTTTGACCAGCCTGAGCGGTGTTCTCTCTTCTTTGCACAGAGCTGCCCGACCCTTCTTTTCTCTGGTCCCACACCGACACTTTTGGCATCTCCCTCCTGCCAAGTGCTCCCACAGCAAGCATTTTTCAATTCACTCACAGTCTCCCCCCTCTCCCCATTGGCTTACTGGCTGTGATTGACAGAAGCCAATGGCTCCCGCTGCTGTCTCAGCCTACGAGTAAGGAGAAATTCAGCAGAGCCGAGGCTACCGTGCACAGCGCTGGAGAGAGATCAGGCTGAGGTATGTATTGGGGGAGGGGGGGCTGCTGCACAGAGTAGGCATATTTTATATGCATGAAGGTTAAAAACCTTGAGGCTCCGTTCACATGTCAGCGTATGGATCGCGGGCAGAACCGCCACGGTTCCGCCCGCGATCCGGAGATTATTGCAAATCGCGGGACGCCTGTGCGTTGCCCGTTGATTTGCAATAGCCCTCCAAACGCTGAGCGATGTTTTCCGCCTGCCGAATCGCGGTAACATCACGCCCAAAAAAGTACAAGAGCTTCTTTGGAGCGTATTGCGCCCCGCGATTTTTTTTTTGCGCGATGTTACCGCAATTCGGCAGGCGGAAATCGCGGCAACATCGCTCAGCGTTTGGGGGGCTATTGCAAATCACGGGCAACGCACAGGCGTCCCGCGATTTGCAATAATCTCCGGATCGCGGGCAGAACCGCGGCGGTTCTGCCCGCGATCCATACGCTGACATGTGAACGGAGCCCTAGCCTTTAGAACCACTTTAAACACCTATCATGCCACCCCTTTCTAGACTTCCAACTGACAAGTGTCTTTACAGTAAAACCTTGTGTTTTACCTCGCAGGCCAGAGTAAATGCTGCCCCCCCCCCCCCAAAAAAAAAAAACGTTTTAGTTTGCATGTGTTTTAAGTGTAAAAAATAGATGCAAATTTGGCTTCAATTAATCCATGTTAAACTGAATTCTTTCTGGGCAGGACATAGCATTGGGATCAATGCATGCAATCAGTTTTGCATACACTACATCTAACATTTCATAAAAAAAATTTCTAAACAAAGTGTAATAATGAAAATGTCTAAATTTTAGTAAATAGTGAATTCCTATTATTGCTAGTGACCTCAAAAATGGCTTTTGTTCACGATTGATGTGTCATTTTGAGCTCACAAATTTACAACTTACACTTACCTCCTCTAAATCAAAAAATCTAATTTTTAGTTCTGCAGCATATAATGCAAAATTTAATACCTGGTGATTTTGCAATGGAGGTTCTTATTCAAGTACTTCTCACTTTGTTCTGTCACATTTTCTTCCAGAATGTGAGAGTTTTACAATGCCTCATGGGATATGTAGTTCCACAACAGCTGTAGGGCCGTAGTTTGAGGATCCCTGCAGTTGCCACCATGCAGTCCTCTCTGGCTTGCATTCATGACAAGGTGGCTGCATAGAGAGGCTACAGGAGAGTCTTAAGCACTTAAATGTAATAAAGAATGAAAAAAAGATATAAACTATTATTTCTTTAAAAAGGCAATCATTTATGATCTACATTGCTTTAGTAAACTATATATCATTCGTTAGACTTTGCATTTTACATAGTACTCTAAATGTATATTACCCTTGTGTTACCCTTGTGTTAATAGGGTCCTAACTTGATAATAAAGCAACCCGATGAGTTACTGGATGGCATGTCAGAATGGTGCAAAGAACATCATGGAAAGGTAAGAATCATATGTGTTTAGGACACATGATAAATATAGAAAGCATTCCATTTGCAATTATGGGGGAGTGCCATGGCAATGTTAAAATGTTTGACGAAATTGACACTATTTTAGTAGACTTAAAACCATTCAGATGTAGACATATGCCGGTTTTCGGTAATTCGATATATCGCGGTATTGCATAGCCACGGTATTGTTATTGTGGCATTTTTAAAATACAGAGTTCCTCTGCTCCTGGGTCTGACTTGTGAATTGATACATTTCAGTGAGCTGGATGACTCATTCACTCACACAGCTCTCCCAGTAACTATAAACAAAAATGTTTACATTGTATCTTTTCCTTCCCTCTGCCAGGGAGAAAGGAAGTTTAACCTCTTAAAGACTGGATCTTTTTCTGACACTTGTTGCTTGCAAGTTAAAATCAGTTTTTTTTTTTGCTAGAAAAGTACTTAGAACCCCCAAACATTTTATATATTTTTTTAGCAGAGACCCTACAGAAAAAAATGGCGATTGTTGTAATATTTTATGTCACTGTATTTGCGCAGCAGTCTTTCAAACGCAATTAATAGACTTTAATGAATAAAAAAAAAAAACGTAACAGTAAAGTTATCCCAATTTTTTTTTTTTTGTTACACAGAGAATCGTGAGAATCGTGATCTTTATTCCAAGCTAAAAAATCGTGATTCTCCTTTTGGCCAGAATCGTGCAGCTCTAATATATATATATATATATATATATATATATATATATATATACACACACACGCATAGCAGCCTACATTACATTATTATATAGCCATCAAGCAGTGTCTGGCCTACCTGGTGATGACTGGTCCTGGCGCTCTGATCCGATGGCCTGGTCTTTAAAGGGGCAAATCCTTGCGATCCAGAAGTGGTTAAACCTGCAGGAGGACCGGTGTTTTTATCTATTAATGACTTTACTATTGCTTTAGGCCTGGTTCACATGTATGCGGGTTGGCGGTTCACATGTATGTGGGTTGGCAGCCCACATTTGCACAGGCATAGCAGCCCATTGATTTGAACGGGCTGCTATGCCCTCATTTTCCGCAGAAAAAAGGTGCATGCAGCATTTTTTTTAAATTCAGTGGCCTTGAAATCCATCCTGCTTTTGCACAATGCGACTAACCTGCAGTTCCTGCTCTGGCAAGCTTTCTGCATTTTTTGTATACGTGGGCACGGCATTTAAAAACAGTTTGCGTGTGCAGCAACGGCAGGTAAGTCGCATGGTGCAAAAGAAGGATGGATTTCATGGCCACTGCATTTTTTTAAATTCTGCATGCACCTTTTTTCAGCTGAAAACGCAGGCATAGCAGCTCAAGCCCATTCACATCAATGGGCTGCTATGCCTGTGCAAATGTGGGCCCCCAACCCGCATACATGTGAACCGCCAACCCGCATACATGTGAACCACCAACCCGCATAAATGTGAACCAGGCCTAAAGCAATAGTAAAGTCATTTATAAACAACACCTCCTTCAGGTTTAACCACTTCTTGACCACAAGGATTTGCCCTCTTAATGACCAGGCCATCGGATCGGAGCCGAGCGCCAGGACCAGTTATCACCAGTTAGGCCAGACACTGCTTGATGACCTATTTTAGGCCTGGTTCACAGAGTCTGTACTGACTGACTATATAATAATGTGCATAAGTGAACCAAAGCCCCTAAATTCAGCAATGAAATTGAAGTGAGGTGGAAATTTAATAATTTAAATTTAATAATAGAATACCGTGATAATACCGTATACCGTGGCAAAACCTTAATCAATCGCAGCATGAAAATCTGATACAGTCACAAGCCTAGTTGAGAGTGGCTGTATTTTGATCTCCCACTATCCTGATGTACAGTTTGGAGCTCCACCCATCTGATCCCTGTATAGATACAAGACTGCGACCAACCAAACTGTACATTGGAACAGCTGGAGCTTCATCAAGGGAACAGTAATAGGCAGAGCAGTGGAAGGCAGAGGCGTCTTTCTGAATCCTGAGTCAGGCAGCCTTAATTTAAGGAAGTCTGCTCATTTCATGGGTAGAGAAACCCTGTCCAGCCTTCTCTGCTGCTCACATCCAAGGAGTGGAAAATGGTAAGGCAGATTACCTTAGCTGTCACCGACTGGACCAAGGGGAATGGCCCTTTAGCCAAGTATCTTCAATCTCTTGTGTCAAAAATTGGAAAAACCAAATGTGAAAATTCTGGCCTCCAGGTCCAACAAGAAGTTACCCCCCTTTTGTGTCCAGGACTAAGGCCCTTCTAGAACTGGCATTGAATGATAATTCCCTGGAATCCATTTTAGTTCATATATTATTGCTCCTCTTCAATGTAAATTCTGCCTAGACTGCTCCTCAAAATAGAGCAAAAGAAGAAACCAGTAATTTTAATTGCACCAAACTGGAGAACTTGGTACATAGACAAACCAGACATACAAACTTCTAAGAGACAATCCCTGGCTTCTTTGAAACCAGTCACAGTCTATCTCAGGGCTGTCCATCTTGCTTCTCAGTCACTAACCTTAATAGCATTGATGTTGTAACCCATGTCTTGAGGGTGAGCGGTATCTGATTCTGTCCTATCCACATTGCTCAAAGACCGAAAAGCCACTTCCAGAAACATGTTTTAATGAAACTGGAAATCCTACTTTGCCTGGCATGAATACAGGTACTTCAGTCCCAGAGATTTCTGTGCCTTGCATTCTGGCCTTCCTACAACCGAGACTTGACCACAAATTTGGCCTTAAAGAGGAGCTCCAGTCATATTTATAAAAATTCAAAGTCCATAGCCACAAAAACTGTAGCGTCTGACTTTTAATATACTCCCCTAGGTCATTTTTTCCACAGGCCTTCAGTCCCAGGCGCTGCCATTAACTGGGTACCTGGTTGTGACAGCTTGCAGCTTGGCTGCCCGCTGCACATACACGAGCCACGCTGCACATTGTCAATGGTCCCGCAATCTTCTGGGACATGTGATACATGTGATACATGTACAATGTACATGTGATGTGTACCATAATGAAGACTGTTCTTCTTTGTGCCCTGCTCCTAAACATCAAAGAGGTTGCTTTTTTATGTCTGGATGTTGTCAGAACGATCAGTGTATCTAAAAGCCACAACTTTTTAGACATTCTATTCTGTTGTGAAGGCTTCAAGAAGGACTTCCTGCTTCAATATCCACTGTTACCATGTGGATAAGACAGCTCCTCTCAAGAGCTTACATTGTAAAGGATAAGACACCTCCAGCCTGTAAATTTCATATCTTGTAGGCCACCCTTGCTCTCTGTACCTGTGTTGGTCTACATTGTTTGCTAATAAAAAGCTAAGATTTCATGGAGTGGGGTAGGGTTATGTGGGTATGCCAAGCAAAGCTTTGTCAGTGTCCAATCCCCTGAATGTACTAGCCAATAACTCTATGAATATCCAGATCGTGTTGTGTACTGTACCCCAAGATATGAAAGTTGAAGGCAAGTCAAAATTCCTCTTGTACTCACTGTAAAAGTGTTTTATTGAAGTTCATTGAGGGACACTGGGCTCTCTTTGTGTCCAATCTGCCCTGTAGGTGGCAATATAACCTGAACAAAATTATACAGTGATTACTGAAATCCTGTCTTTTTGAGCATTTAACATCTAAGTAACTGTGTTCTAGCATAAACTTTGTGGGGTGAGATTGACCATACTGATTTAAAAAACACTTCATACTGAGTGATTTGATGAATATGGAGCACACGTAATTTAAAATTATTAAGCTTTTAACATTTTTTTCAATGCTCTGTACGGATTTCTAGTATTTTAAATGGCTTAACCTGATTGAGTTGCAGTTTTTAAATCAATGATCATGTTATTTCTTTTCATTACAGTCTGGCCTTACTCAAGCAGTACGGGACAGTAAGATATCCTTACCACAAGCCGAGTATGAGTTTCTCTCATTTATCAGACAGCACACACCTCCTGGTGTCTGCCCTCTAGCTGGTAGGTGTTCAGTTTTTTGGGCATTTGTTGAAATGTAAAAGTAAACATGACAAACATTTGAACTGAGGCAGTACAATAAACAAGATAAAAATGAAGACACTAAATGTTCTAATATGCAAGATTACCTTGTGAGAGCATACGGGTAGCGTGAAGATACAAAAAGCCACTGCCTACATACAAACCGGAATGACTGTGGTCATATACAGTACAATAGCTTTCAAAGTTGTTGTAAACCCCAGTCATGATATATGAACTAAGAACATACTGTATATATTTAGTGTTTACTTTAATCTCTCCAAAGCTCTAAGTGTAGTTTCTCTCTGGTGCTTAGTTCCTTTTTTATCAGCATGTCTCACTTCTGAGAAATTTTACCGACACATGAGATAAAATTTGTGATGGGGAGGGAGATAAGCACACAGCTTGTATATTTAGAATAAAGCTCTGCTTGTTCCTCAGATCCTCTGCTTATGTGGGAAGCGAAGGCGGGGGTCGCTTTCCTCCAATCAGCTCTCCCTTCAGTGTATAAGGGCTGTAACTGCAGCTCTCTCTTTTGAAGTAATGTAGAGAGGAGAAGACTGCAGAAAAACAAGTAAAACTGATGCAGGAGGATTTTTTCATCTCTGTGTATCATCTGAGGCTATTTACTTCACTGGCTATATGTAAGGGTTTGCAACCACTTTAAATTTGTCCATATATTTATTTTCCCAGGGATAGTAGAAACACAAGTGTAGTATCCTGTGATAGTGTGTTAATATAGTGTGTGTATATATAGTACAGTTGGTGTAAGTGCATCTCCAGGCAGGTAGTGCTGTGGTTGGGATTAAAATGGACAGAAAAGTGACAGTTGGGGGTTTATTTACTAAAGCTAGAGAAGGCAAAATTAGTCACAATTCTGCAGAGAAACCAATTGGCTTCCAGGTTTTATTGCAAAAGCTTAATCAAACAAGCTGAGGTTAGAAGCTGATTGGTTTCTCTGCAGAATTTTGACTAAATTTGCCCTTTCTAGCTTTAGTAAATAAACCCCTTACTTTCAGTTGCGTCTATTTGGATTTAACAATTAGGCTCCATGTACACGGGACGCTGGAAATGGCCATTTAGGAGCAGTTGGGCGTTTTTTTCAGAAGCCCCTGAACCCATCTACATTTTATCTTATCTGTCCATGTACACCAGGTCGTTTACAGTCATTTGCAGGCAGTTGCGTTCAGGGACTGTTTTAAGAACGCAATTATTTGCGTTCGAACGTGTGTTTCCCGGCGTTTCAAACGCACAAACGCGTCCGAACGCGTCTGAACGCGATGACCCGCGTTTAGCATTCGCGTTTTTCCATTTTAAAGGGGAATCATTTTTATGACCTCTAGGAACGCTTCTAAACGCAAACGCTGCTAAACGCCCGCTAAACGCGTGTACAAACGCGACTGAACGGACGTTTCAAACGTCCTAAAAATTCCAGCATTCAAAGGGACTTTTAACAACGTCTCGTGTACATGGAGCCTAAATCACGTGTCTAAAATCATGTGTCTAAAATTAAGATAATTAACCTTGTGTTAAAGTGTTTGTTACCCCAACACTTCATATTCCTGATCGGTGGCTGCTGTACCATATACTTGTATGAGAGAGTATCCTGTTCTCTTTGTATTGCTTCCTTTTGTATGAAGTCCCTGGCATTCTGCCAGCCCCTCTGCTTTCCTAATAAAATCTGACCACACTAAGCAGGAGAGCAGAGCGTGGTCAGTTCTCTAGCTATGCTGGGGAATTTAGTGTACTCTCCTCCATTGATCAGACTTGTCTTGACATGCCAGTTCTTTCAATTGTTGTTTTTTTTTTTTTAATACTCTCTTCAGGGAATTCAGTGCACGTGGATAAAGTATTTCTGAACAAATATATGCCTCAGTTTATGAGACATTTGCATTACAGAATCGTCGATGTGAGCACTGTAAAGGAACTATGCAGGTAAGATTCCTTCTTTGATTAGTTATTATAGTGGTTCTGGGCTAACAACACAACAAAATCCTAATGAAATCTCAACATTTCTAAAACCACAGGGAACCCCTTCCACAAAAATAGATGGTGCATGTGTATGTATGTATGTATAGATATATATATATATATATATATATATATATATATATATATATATAGATAGATGTGTGTGTAGATAGATAGATAGATAGATGTGTGTGTGTGTGTGTGTGTGTATATATATATATATATATATATATATATATATATATATATATATATATATATATATATATATATATATATATATATATATATATATATATATATATATATATATATATATATATATATATATATATATGTGTGTGTGTGTGTGTGTGTGTGTGTGTGTGTGTGTGTGTGTGTGTATATATATATATATATATATATATATATATATATATATATATAATATATATATATATTAAATAAATTTTTCTTTTTCCTCCCCTCTCTACCATAATCTCTCGCTGCCTCTTTTCCTTGTGATGTAGCCTCAGAAGCTTTAGTGTTCTTCACTTTATTTTTTCTATGAGGGTGAACCAACACTGTACAACCTCCCCACCCCCTGGTCCCTACTGTACTTGCCTCCAGAAATGCGGGGTTGTCAGTGATCAGGCAGGCAGCCCAGGGATTTGAAGTCCCTGCTCTTCTCCCTCTTCTATGTGCATTGCTTCCAGGACAAACCAGAGAGATTCCCTGTGCAGGCACTGACCAATCAAAATCGCTCTGGTATGTCCCAGAAGCGCTGCAGGGAGAAGAGGGAGAACAGCAGGGGAATTTTAAATTCCTCGACCAGCTTGCGTGGGCACTGACAGCTCAGCATTCGCGGAGGTAAGTAAAGCAGGAAGGGGCTGGAGGTGGAGGAGAGGCATTATGTGTTCACCTTTCCATTTTTTTTTTTTTTCTGTAAAAGTGAACTAACACTATAATTACATGTGTGGTTTGAACTACTGATTTAGCTGGCTAGCCTTCTTGAAAATCAGTAAAAATTTACATGATACTGAAATGAGCATTTTATGGGTTTATAGTTATTACTAGGTTTCTAAAATGTTTTTAGTCAAGCAGCAAATGTAGGTTATTTATGATGCATGATAATAGTAAACCTCTTATTGGGTGGATTATACCAGGGGATCTCACTTCCAATACGTTGCCAGACAAGTAACGGATTTAAAAATTTATACATTTCATAGGGAAAGGGGAACAAAGAATAGTGTACTACAGTGAAAAAAAGTGTTTTTTTTTTTTTTTCCCTGCATTGGGACCTATTCAAAATAAATGCATTACTGAAGCACAATATGGTGTGAATGGGCCCTTAATAAAAAAAAGAAAAGTGTGAAGCTTGAGTATATCCGGTTTCCTGACACTTAAAATGCACCGACTTGTAACAAGTAGTGGTGATGCCTAAAAAAATAAATAAAAATAATAATAATAAAGCGCTTGCTTTAAAAATGTGTGAATATAAATGTGAAAACGCATATGAAGTACTAACAAAGTGCTATAATGCAATTATTCCAAATTTACATATATATGATATAGAAATGATACACTACAAATAAAATGTTAAAAGTACAAAAATACATATATATATATATATATATATATATATATATATATATATATATATATGCAACAAAAAAGCACACTAGTGCTCAAAAAAAACAAAAAAAAAAAAACAAATCAAATTACAATGAAAAAATGTTCTAATAAAGTGTTTCCCAGTCCATAGGAAAATCCAAAACCGTGCCAATGTGCTCAAATAAGGTGCTTATTTTCTTATTGCTGGAAGGTGCTCATCAGTGCAAAGTGCCGCACTCCCCTTATGCGCCTCTACTCACCAGAGATAAAGACCCTCTCTGGGTCCATACTCACCATAAAGGCTGCATGTGACCCAGAGAGGGTCTTTATCTCTGGTGAGTAGGGGCGCATTAGGGGAGTGTGGCACTTTGCACTGATGAGCACCTTCCAGCAATAGGAAAATAAGCACCTTATTTGAGCACATTGGCACGGTTTTGGATTTTCCTATGGACTGGGAAACACTTTATTAGAACATTTTTTCATTGTAATTTGATTTGTTTTTTTTTTTTTTGTTTTTTTTGAGCACTAGTGTGCTTTTTTATATTGCATATATATGTATTTTTGTACTTTTAACATTTTTTTTTCTATAGTGTATGATTTCTTGTAGCATATATGTAAATTTGGAATTTTTGCATTATAGCACTTTGTATTTAGCACTGTTAGCCCTTTATGTGTGTGTTTAGTACACCCATATCCATTGGTTTAAACAAGTGCTATTAGTACTTTGTGTTTTCACATTTATATTCACTCATTTTTAAAGCAAGCTCTGCAATTTTATTAATCTTTTTTTTTTTTTATCCAATTTCCCCATTAGGTGAACAGCAGCTGCTCATTGTTCATAATATATTGACCAAGCGCGGTTTTATTTTTACTATTTAAAGTAATGATGATGGTCCTGAAAATGGAAAAGCTTAGAAACTTTGTGTTTTTTTGTTAAGGAGAGCATCACTCTTTTCTTGCCCTGATGTCTTGGGAATAAAAAAAACAGGGAAATCGCGCAATGGTATCGAAGATGGCAAAATGAACATGAAATTCTTTCTTCTCTGTTCAAAGAGAGGGAAAAAAAAGTATCTGGAATTGGGAGTTCTGTATGTTGCATGCAAAATCTGTTTTACCTATTTTTACTTTTTTAGGCGCTGGTATCCTGTGGAGTATGAACATGCATTTAAGAAAGCATCTTCACATAGGTAAGTGTTGGTTAAAAAAAAAAAAAAACAGATTTTAACCACTTTACCTCCGCTCACTTTGCTGCAAAGTGGCTCGTTCCCGTCCAGCGACGTAGACCTACGTCGCTGGACTCCGCCCCTTGTGGGCGGCACGCGCGCCGCCGGAGGCTCGCTCTCGCTGTTTTCAGTCACAGCAGGAGTCGGGCCAGGGGAGGAGCGGCGGCGATCGCCGCTGCTCTTACCCGATCGTCGGGGATCTAGTCTGGAGATCCGCCCGCTGTGTGTAAACACAGCGGGCGGATCTCTGAAGTGACAGGCAGGGTCAGATTGCAGGGTTCAGCATAGCTGAACCCTGGATCTGTCCTTGTGTCACTCAGTCACCTCCCCCCCCCACACGTCAGTAAGCACCAGGCATACATTAACCCCTCCCTCTCCAATAAAATTAACCCCTTCCCTGCCAGTGTCATTTTTACAGTAACAGTGCATATATATAGCACTGATTACTGCAGTAATGTCACTGGTACCCTCAAAAATGTCAGTCAAGGGTCCAATCTGTCCGCCGCAATGTCGCAGTCCCGCAAAATAAATCGCAGATCGCCGCCATTACGCGTTAAAAAAAAAAAAAAAAAACACCAAAAATGACAAATCTTTCCCTTTGTTAGTAAACGCAATAACTTTTGCGCAAACCAATCAAAATACGCTTATTGTGATTTTTTTTTTTTTTACCAAACATAGGTAGCAGAAAACAAATTGGCCAAAAATTTAAAAAAATTTTGATTTTTACATTTTTTTGGGGGGGAATTTCATATAAATGTGAAAAATATTGTTTTTTCAAAATAAACGCTCTTTTTTTTATAGCGCAAAAAGTAAAAATCGCACAGGTGATCAAATACCACCAAAAGAAAGCTCTGTTTGTGGGAAAAAAAGGACGTAAATTTCGTTTGGGTACAGCGTCGCCCGACCGCGCAATTGTCAGTTAAAGTCGCACAGCGCCGAATCGCAAAAAAGTGGCCTGGACGTAAGACAGCAAAATCCTCCGGTGGTAAAGTGGTTAAGCACATTTTTAGAGCTATGTATTTAGTCATAGTCTCAGCCTATCAGGAGGGAGAGTTCCGGACAGGCGAGGGACTTGTGGACATCGCTGGACAGAGATGGGGGCTTGGGTAAGTATTAGGTGCTGGGGAGGCTGCTGCACACAGAAGGCTTTTTATCTCCATGCATAGGGTTTTTTTTTTATCTCCGTGCATTCTTTCTGCCTTTACAACTGCTTTTTAATAAAAAAAATTATTCAACATAACTTCATTATGAAACTAACCTTTTGAGGCAGGCCAAGTGTTTTTTTATTTTTTTTTATATTTTTACAGTGACATTTTGTTATATCTTTCAAAATTTTCTTTATGCCATCTTTACTTTTTATTGGGGCATTGGTAGTTAAAGTGCAAAATAATTCTAACAATCTATTTTTTTTTTTAAACATTTTGTGAGTGGCATTAACAATTAATGGCACCCCCACGTGACTGCAAAAGAGTAGTGTGTTTTTGCCTGCCGGTCAGGAAACTCCTGCATTATCACATGTTCCTCATCCTGCATATGTGTGAACCTAGCTAGCCCTGTACAGGTGACTGAAGCAGATAAAAAAATGGGTAAGTATACAGTGTGTTTTTTTTTTTTTTTTTTTTATTTAGGATTAGGCAAGAGATGGGTCGGAGGAGGGAATCATTTTGAAAATTAGATGTAGTTTAGGCTTTCCTTCTGCCTAATTTCTTTAAAAAAAAAAAAAGGGGGGAGGGGGCACGCAACCTGGTGGTGGTGTGGTCTTTGATGTTTTATGTGGCTCCACCTGTCAAATGTTGCCTACCCCTGCTCTACTTTGAACAATTTTTGTTTTATTTCTTTTTTTTTTACTTTTTCAGAGCTCTGGATGATATCACAGAGAGCATCAAGGAACTGCAGTTTTACAGGGAGAACATTTTCAAGACGAATGAAAGAAAACACATAGACAATGGAAGAAATCTTCAGAGCTAATTTTGTAGTTGAAGTAATATCTCAGCAGTGAATATTGTTCCTGTGCTTGGTCATCAGAAATGCAATTGTACAGTGCTTTGAAAAAGTATTCATACCCATATTTTGTCATGTTACAACCAAAATTGTAAATGTATTTTATTGGGATTTTATGTGGAAGACCAACACAAGGTGGCACATAATTGTGAAGTGGAAGGAAAACGATAAATGTTTTTCAAAATTCTCAATTGGACTTAGGTCTAAATTTTGACTGGGCCATTCTAACACATGAATGTGCTTTGATCTAAACCATTCCATTGTAGCTCTGGATGTATGTTTAGGGTCCTTGCCTGCTGGAAGGTGAACCTCCGCCCCAGTCTCAAGTCTTTTGCAGACTCTAACAGGTTTTCTGCTAAGATTGCCCTGTATTTGGCTCCATCTATCTTCCCATCAACTCTGACCAGCTTCATTGTCCCTGCTGAAGAAAAGCATCCCCACAACATGGTGCTGCCACCACCACATTTTATGGTGGGGATGATTTGTTAAGGTTGATGTGCAGTGATAGTTTTTAGCCACACACAGTGTTTTGCTTTTAGGCCAAAAAGTTCAGTTTTGGTCTCATCCCCCCCCAGAGCACCTTCTTCACATGCTTGCGGTGTCTCCCATATGGCAAACTGCAAACGGGACTACCTATGTCTTTCTCTCAACAATGGCTTTCTTCTTGCCACTCTTCCATAGAGGCGAGATTTGTAGAGTGCGCGACTAATAGTTGTCCTGTGGAGGGATTCCTCCCACCTGAGCTGTGGATCTATTCGGCTCCTCCAGAGTTACCATGGGCCTCTTGACTGCTTTTCTGATTAATGTTCTCCTTGCCTGGCCTGTCAGTTTAGGTGGACGCCCATGTCTTGGTAGGTTTGCAGTTGTGCCATACACTTTCCATTGTCAAGCGATGGATTGAACAGTGCTCCATGAGATGTTCAAAGCTTGGGATATTTTGTTTTGTTACATAAACCTGCTTTAAACTTCTCCCCAATTTTATTCCTGACCTGTCTGGTATATTCCTTTGCCTTCATGATGCTGTTTGTTCACTAAGGCTCTCAAACAAACCTCTGAGGGCTTCACAGAACAGCTGTTTTTATACTGAGATTAAATTACACACAGGTGGACTATTTTATTTAGGGGTATCAGAGTAAAGGTAACTGAATGCAAATGCACGCCACACTTTTCAGATATTTATTTGTAAAAAAAATTGAAAAAACATTCATCATTTTCCTTCCACTTTACAATTTATATGCCAATTTGTGTTGGTCTATCACATAAAATCCCAATAAAACACATTTACTTTTTTGGTTGTAATATGGAACATTTCAAGAGTCCTAAATACTTTTTCAAGGCACTGTATGAGTAATTGGAAGGGGAGACGTTATGATGATATAGCAGTGATGGGAAAAATTGGGATATGTTTAACAAGTTTTACATGTTTAATAAGGTGTTTTTTATTTTTATTTGTTGCTATCAATAAAATATCAATTTGAACTTGTAAAATGCAAGTTAAATATTTGAATATCCATTGTTCTTGTGTTTTGCCATATTTACTTAAGGTGAAATCCATTTTGTTTTTTTCCTTCTTTAATTTTATCAGTTCTTTATTTCTTGTGGAACCCACCTCTTTGCACCTCCCTGTCATATATTTCCAAATCGGCAGGACAATGCAATAGAGAGGGACTGCCAAAATATACTCAAATACATATACACTTTAAAAATAACAAACCTGTTAATACTTATCTGCTCTGTGCAGTTGGTTTTACACAGAACAGCCCAGATCCCCCCTCTTCTCGGTTCCCTCGCTGACACTCCTGGCTACTCTCTCCTGTTGAGTGCCCCACAGCAAGCAGCTAGCTATTGGGGCACCCGAGCCAGGGCGCAGCTCGGAGACGACAGCAGATGCCAATGGCATTTGGCAGAGACAGCAGCGAATCAGGAGGGAGAGTCCAGACAGCCGAGTCTCTCGTGCAATATAGCTGGATTGAGATGGGCTCAGGTAAGTATTAGGGGGGCTGCTGCACCCAGGTTTTTTTTTTTTTTTTTATCCTAATGCATTAAGATATAAAAAAAACCTTTTGCCTTTACAACCACTTTACGTGTGCAGCAGGTCATTTAGACCAGTTATTTAGATGGAAGCAGTATCTTGACAAACGCAGAGGGTAAGATTGTGCAGATTGATGAAGTGTCATTGTATCTGCAGTGAATGAGTTATCCACTCTTGTACCGCCAATCTGCCTACCCTTGTGCTGGTCTTTTTTTTAACCACTGTATGTCTTGTAGTATTCTGGATGCTAGAATTTAAAGCTGTACTCCAGGGAAGTAGCTTAAAATGACTGTTGCCATTCCTCATGCTATCCCGTTCAACAGTAGCTATGCATAGAGGTGACCGTTTCTTTCCTCTCTAATGTTACCTCTTTATAGCAGATGTGAAGACTGTACCACTTCATGAACATCAGGCTTTTTAAACACAGTCAGCCAACAGAAAAAAATATGGTTAAACTAGATGGACTTTATTTTTTTTTTTTCAACCAGACTAACTGTAACTATATACCCCACCAACCACGAAAGTGACAATATTGTGTCTGAGACTTCTAAAAATGTTTACACCAAAGTTTCACAGCTGCTAGCTAGGTATTTCTAGAGAGCTTTGTCTGGAGAGAGAGCAAAAAAGAGCCTACAACATGACTCTATGCATAGATACTATTGGGGAAAGCATGGGGAACCGCCAATTTAGTCTATTTATTGAATATTTGAATTGCAGATGTGAACTGCCTTACCCTTGCCAAAATATTTAATTATTTTAATCCAGTCTTTAAATTCAGACAGCCTAGTTATGTAGTGGACCTTTACTGTAGTATCACCTGGTCAAGGACACGTCTACAACATGCTGAATGAATAGCTTTATCCCCTGTTTCAGACGGTTGCTGTATAAAGGGTTAACACTGTAAAACTGAACGCTAAAGACATCTGCTAGGTGGAGTGTAGGGCTACATGGAACCTCAGTCTTTGATCCCTTTCTGCTGCCCACCTACAGTGACTTTTGTCACCTCTGCCCATCTGACCCTCACCTACCTACAAGCTGTCCAGATTTTGTGAGTGCCTGAAGCATTGCCTCTTACCCAAGGCTATATGTTGCCTTAACCCTACCCCCCCCCCCTGCTTGTCCGGTACTGAAAGTGCGTCACATGGGGACCAGAAGTGCGTCAGCACGCCGGCAAGTATACACCGGTGTGTATTGAAGATAGTGGGAGTCGTATGGTCATTGCCAATTAGGTGCCGACCTCAAGAGGATACAAGTGGTGGCATGTATTGTGCAGTTATATAAACCCACATATCTACAAGGCTTCTAAACACTGTTGGACCTAGGGGAGAATGGTTCAGAGTGGGTAAAAGGAAAGGCGTCCCTGACATTATCTGGTAAACTCTATGCTATGAGAGGGTGGGAGTAATCTGTTTGTGTTGGCACCTATATAATGTATCTGCTTTTGATTATTTGATATATGGAGAGGTGGGGGTGAGGGGTTTAGGTGTGTGGGGGTATGAAGTTGTATGTACATATGTGGTAGTGTGTTTGTTATACAGGTGTGGATGATTATGTATATAGGTAAGTATGATGGTGAGCTAAGGGGGTAGTTTGGCAGGATATCCAATGACTATACATGTTTGTTTGTTTCAGCCCGGTTCTAAGTGCTATCAGAAAATATTGTTGCTATCCTTTGTGTTACTCCTTCCCAGAAGCTTTTTCATTAGCATCTATGGACCATAGCGCTGTTTCCAGACTTGCAGATTCCAAATTCTGTTCCCTTTACTTGGCGAATCAAATGGTCTGGGTAATAGAACCAGCCATCACTATCATTATGTGAATATTTAAGGTAGGCATTCATAGACAGGAGTAAGAATGAGGGATATTTTGCACAAGCAGAATGCCAGTGTTACTGGAGCAGTCTAAGCTGGGCTGGGAGGTGGGGGGGTTTAACAGTTCCAGTATGAGTCCAAAAAGGTTCTGGTCCACTTAGATGGTGGTTGAAGAGAGAAGCAACTCTGCGTGAAATACAAGGGGAGAGTGAAACCCAAAGCGCTGATCTGAGTGTAGCAGTATAAAACCTTTTAATGTGGGATAAAAACAATTACTCACAAGAGTAAAGTGGTAACATTCATTAAGTTTTATGTGGAGGTCCTGGGCATCTCACATCCAGGGGGGTCCCTTTTAGTCCTTGCTGAGCCCTTCCTTTGCCCCTTCACCTCATACTCTGTTCCTTATCTTCTGATTCCCCAGTTCCTTCCCACTCCCCACCTCCATCCCCTGTTCGGCTTCATATGTCCCCATTGCGACATCATCCATTAATACACTTCTCATATTCGGTCACCAGCCACTTGTGGACTCTCCATACGTTATACAGCTCTATCTTGGCCCCGGTCTGCTCCCGCAGTTTTTTTTCCCCTCATTACCTGTGGGCATATAAGCCCTCTTCCAAAATGGCCCCTGTGCGGCCTGAAGAAGGAGCGCATGCTCCGCAATGCGTCGCCACTCGTTCTAGGCTCTGCACACCAGGAAGTGACATCATGGCCCCTCCACATGCGGACCAGCGCTATCCACTGCAGCTACGAACCAGGACTGTCTCCCACAGGAGACCGCTGCTCCCCCTGCACTAGGACCAGCTCCGCAAGGACTAAAAGGGACCCCCTGGATGTGAGATGCCCAGGACCTCCACATAAAACTTGATGCCTGTTACCACTTTACTCTTGTGAGTAATATTGTTTTTATCCCACATTAAAGGTTTTATACTGCTACACTCAGATCGGTGCTTTGGGTTTCTCTCTCCCCTTGTAATTCATAGACAGGAGTACCTATGGTCAATTAAAAGGGGCATTGTTAACCCATACCAGCTCTGTGGATACTAAGATGCAGGAAAGTAACATCAAACGGTTTACCCGCTGGTATAGAGTCCCAACTAAACTGGCTAGGAGCTATCACAATGTGTTTGATCTGTGGTGGAGAGGCTGTGGCCACTGTGGCATCTTTCTCTATGTTTAGTGGGAATGCCCTAAGATACAACCCTTTTGGCAAGATATTAGGGCCCAAATGAGTTGATTCTTGACATTCATGTTCCAGATTCTCCTTTCTAGTTCCTACTCTCTGTGCCCTATATTCCTCTTGGCTACTATAGGACATGTCTCCACACCTCCTAAACGCAGCACATCATCTAATTCCGATATACTGGAAAAAATCTCAGACTCCAAGTCATGCTGACTTGACCAAATTTGTAAATAATGTTATGGAGGCAGAGGAATGAATGGCTAAGTGCAAGGATCGTTACAGCAAGTTCTACGCTACTGGGCTACATGGATCTATTATACTTAAGGGGCTTCTGGGACACCACAGCCCCCCTTATCGGGGCTTTCCTAACCATAAGAGGTGATGGCTTGGTGGCCACCTAGGGCCTTTCATTTCAACCCTTCTTTCTGTACCTCATTTTAGGTGGTATTTACACCTATGCACTTGTTAATCTATGAACAGGTCAGACTTGCTGTTTGTGCCTATCATGTAGCGTCCCTATACCAATTGACCAACTGTGAGTTGCTTTTCATTTCTCTTTTTTTTTTTTCTACTTGTTTGTTTTTCTTATACACTTTCTCACCCGTCCCCCCCCCCCCCCCCCTTCATTTTTTTTTCTTGAACTTTTCACTTATGTGTATTGCTGCAGTGCATGCTACACAGTAGCTGAGTATTCTATACTAAGTGGTATGAACAGGTATCTGATGGTGCCCTAGTCTATTGAGGTTGTTCATGTGGGGCACCTAAGGTCATCCTTAGTGGATGTTTCCTCTGGCCAGTTCCTCTTGGCTGTTGGGCCTAGAGCTACCTGTACCTTTTACTCCCTTCTCAGGAATGCAACCACTTATGGATGCACTTCTGCCTCAGAGGAGGCATATGTCAGTGTTTATGAACACCCTCAGGTTGTTGCTCCCATTTTACTCCTGGTCAACTATATCAGGTCTTTATATTTTTGTGGCATTTCTATTACATTTGGAGATGTCTTTATTCTTCTGTATGAAAATTCTATCTTTTGAAATAAAGATTACATTAAAAAAAGAAGGGGCACTTAATTGCCTGTCTGTTTTCTTATAAAGAGTAAGCACTGCCATATAATCACCCCACAGCTCTGTTGCATGCAGGGTTGGCTTCTCCTCTCTTACATGATGGGTCCACATGTTGGACGATTCTGATGGTCAGTGGTCGGATCACAATTGCATATGATGTAAAGCTGATATTTGGTATCTGTTTAGTAATTTTATCAACCACGTTATAGTACAATACATTTTTCTGACACTGATATTTTTTTTCTTCAGTATGGTACAATCTTCCTTTATGAAGAATATGTTATAGTTTTTGTTCGAAAAGCATTGGATATTACCAGTTGAGAAATTTAATGTGAAAATTACATCTCAGACAGCAAACTGCAACTGGATGTGCCACAAAATACCAAGTATAATTATGTGATGTAGATCCTCTTTTGGATTTGTGACACATTTCTTTGAAAGATCCTTTTTAATATGCAACAAGTTAGATGGCGGATGTTTTAGGATAAATAAATAAAGATGTTAATTTTGGACTTTTAAGAAACCTTTATTTCTGTGTGTATTCTTTCTTGGTTGCCGACAAAATCCTATTGGAGGCTATTGTTAATTTAATATCTTGTATAACCGGGATGGTGGCAACCAATACCTACAATTAAAGTGCCATTACCTTTTGGTTCCCATGTGATGGGTACCTCCCAACCTGACTGATGTTTGTTTCTTCTGCAGTCCGGAAACCGTAGACATTTGATACCTTAGCAGTCGTATGTCCTTGCCCTCCTGGGGCAAAATAGGACTCTTTGCTGACAGGGACAAAACACCGATCTAGTGAGAAGACTGCTCACCCAGGTGGGCCATTCCTACATTGATGGCCAATAAACAAGTTAACCCCCCCCCCCCCTGACAATTGGTGGGAAGTTCTATTGATCTCAAGTGTCAATAAGATCTATTTTATGTCTATAAACATGCTAATTGATGTTCATCTTAGGTTATTTGTTCCAGTTAAGCTGATGTTTTGGACACTGTGTGCTTGAAGGACTTTGTTCAATCTCTAGGGACCAAATAATTTTTGTGGGGAGAGTATGTAGCTAGGTGGGCCACAGCAATATAAAGATGGGGACATTGCCCTTTATTCTTTTCTCCCTCTGCTGAAATATTCATGTAATGCTGCACCTTCCTCCTCTGGCCTGCAGAAGAAGAGCTGAAGCCAGGCAAGCCCAAAGATGTCTATGCAGAGTGCTAATAATGTAAGTTATAGTTTGTGATGGCAGCCATTTAATTGCTACACTATAATGGTTACACTGCATTTCCCTATATACATTGTGCTGTAGGAGGAGTGGAGAGAGGATTTTTTTTTAAAACTGCCCAGGAATGTTCTTCCTCTTGGCACAGAGGAAGTTGGAGAGAGAGCACCTGTCTAAATATTTACCTGCCAGCTAGAGACCAGACCAGTGGAGATCTGACACTGGGAGTGAGGACACCCGGGGCAGCACAGCACTGCTCACTTCACAGCACCTGCACAGCTGCCGCAGGGAGACACCCTCTGCTTCCCACGGCTGGTCGCCGGAGGCTTTTCGGAGAGACCTCTACCTTACATCTGTGCCAAGACTATACTATACCTATACTGCACCTCTACTACATGCAGGTTAACTGGGACTGTCGTTAACTGCACCAATACTCTTAAAGAGCCCCAATGGTAGCCGGCAGAAGAACATCACAAAGGACTGCACTTCCTGTAATAATTATTCTGCAAGCTCCCTTTTGTTCCCCTACCCCTACTGCTACCATCCTCTTCTTTTGGAAAGTGCATACCCAGCCAATCTAGCCTCTCTGGCATAAATGCGCTCTGGCAGTATAGTTCTGGTACTTTACTACTGCTTACTGCTGCACTTGAGGTAGCCTTGCTACTGTTCACGATGATCTGGACACCAAATGTCATCTTTTGCCTAGACCTTACTGTTAATCACTTTGTATGCTAAATTGTGTGATTATTATTGTTAATCCATTTTATGCTTGCCTAGTTACCAGCCATATTGGGTGACAATATATTTCCAATATTATAAATTTGCCTTTACTACCTGGTGCCTGTTTTCTTTTATATAGTGCTAATATTGCTTATAAGTACTAATAAATTTTACCTTCAGTGATTTCCTGTTATATTGCATGTTTGTGCAGTCAACCTGGTGGGTTTGTTAGTGGGGCTACGGTTTTTTGGAAAAGGTTTACGCAAAGAACCAAGGACCTATTGTAATTTAGTAGCTCCTACGAGTCTAGCAATACAGTTAATAAACTGGCTCTCCTCTGAGAGCTCTTTACACAGTGAAGGGCCATGATGTGTAAAGGCAGGAAATATCACCCTTTATTAAATGTACACCTACTGTATATGTGTATAATGTGCATAGAAACATGCAGATTTAAAGGGTTAGTTCACCTTTACCAAGGGCGAGGGAAGCCATCCCCGCTGGGAGAAGACAGTTATTATTGCTAGTGGCTATAGCAGCCGTTAGCGATAATCGCAGGTAAAGCCTGGCATGCTGCCTATACCCAGGTTGATCGATTGATCAACTTGGTACATAGAGCCTGCTCATACACGACTCGAACTGTGTATGGCCTGCCTAAGACTCACTGACAACCTATCAGTGGCTTCCAGCAGATGGCTGCAGTGTGAGTACATATCCAGCCATGGTTACATGCAGGATGTTCTGGCCATTTACTTTGATCAGTTCTCAGTGTTTGCTTCCGATAGTTATGCTGAAGCCCTACAGACATACTTATTCCTCAATACAGTATGTATTCAGGGACATATTCAAGCCTATTCATTTATAACCTAGTGAGAATGACTTTCAGGAATATAATGTTGCAAGTAGTACATTGAGGTAGAGTTGGAGGCTTCAGGGAAGAACACCAGAAACACATAGTAATGAATGATCAACAATGATTGTACTGTGTTAGGTAAGTAAGCTATTAGTGGGGAGAGGAGAGTTGGAGAATTTATGACTTGTATAGACCATGTCCCACACAGCAAATGATATCACACTAAGAACTTTATATATGAGCATTGTTCTTTATTGGATTATTCACATTTTGAATTAATGCACTTTAAACTACACCTAAAGTGCATTACTTTCAATGGTACAGTTCTCATTAATGCATTTTTTACAGTCCTCTTAAAATACACTTTTTTGTGCTAGAAAAGGGTGGTATCCCTTGTAAAATGCCCTTATTGTGTTTAAAAGGATAAGTTCACCTTTTAAAAAATAAATAAATAAATGCACATTATAAATGCACATTTGTTTACCTGCAAATTTTTTATTTTTTCAGGAGCCTGGAAAGCATTGCAGCCTCGATCAGCAGATTGTGGGTGCAATGTAGGGTCCCTGCAGACTGTCAGCCAAAGCTGTCTGCTCATACCTCATATAAGCAGGCCGTTACAAAGGGTCAGAAAAAACAAACAAACAATGAACTACCTAGAGTGCTCAACAGTGCTCTGGTAGTTCATTAAAAACCACAAGCTTTCAGCCGCAAAGGCTCATGACAGTTGTAATTTTCCCCTTTCACAGAACTGTGAATGAATGATGCAGCCGGGCAGGCAGAGTTCCGCAAGGCTGGGTTTTACTTAAAATTGTGACAGCGAGTTTGGGGAGAAGATCTCCGACTTGCTGTCACTAGAGGCGACTAATTGGGGGGAGGCTGCAGCAGAGGAAACATTATGTCTTCTACCCTAAAAACTAGTGGAACATGTAACATGTTCCAAAAGAAGAACTTATCCTTTAATTAATGGAGATGCACACTACACACTCTCCATTGAAATGTGTAAGATAAAAGAATGTAAAATGTATAAAAAAATACAGCACAGCACATGACAATAGTATGCTAAAGATACATGCATTTCTATGTGCAGAGGAAGAAATGGAACCAAACTCCATTAAGCAGCTACTTGGATAACATACATGAATATTTTAAGACATACGTAGAACATTCAAATCATATAAGAGATTAACACATTTAGGAAAAGTGTCTGGGGAAAGCAGCAACATAAGATCTATACCAATAAAGTCAGCATTAGTATCAGGAACAGGAACAGTAAAGCAGGAAAAGATAATGAACTAATGACGGCTGAACTAGTCAGACGGGATCTGTAGAGGTCCAAAAGTTGAAGGATTGCTCCATTGCTCCATCCAAAGCCCAGCTGAGAAAGGAAATAAAACAGCCTGGTAAGGTAATCTGAATGACATACTCATGTAGTGCAACCATTTGATTTTTAACAGCAATATTTTAACAAAAATGAACAACACTGTTAAATTTGCATGTATGTAGTTGTTTGAAATGGATGCTATTGGCCTCCTCACCATTACTTGAAGCAGAGATGTAGAATTACAGTAATAGATTTCAAGACAGATGACCTCCCTTCTTCAGGCATGGTGCAATTACTGTACTTAAATGGGTTGTAAAGTCAAAAGGTTTTTCATCTTAATGCATTCTATACACACACCACACCAATCTGTCAATACATCTATTAAGATAAAAAGCCTTGTGTGTGCAGCAGCCCCCCAAATCCTTACCTGAGCCCCATCTCTAGCCAGCGATGTCCACGAGTGCTTCAGCCATCTGGGATTCTCTCTCCTGATTGGCTGAGACACAGTAGTGGCGCCATTAGCTCCCGCTGCTGTCAATCAAACTCAGTTAGCCAATCAGGAGAGAGAGGGGGTGGGGCTGAATGCCAGATCTGTCTCTGAATGAATACCCCCTCATAGCAAGCTGCTTGCTGTAGGGCCACTTAACAGGAGGGAAGAGCCAGAAGCTCCAGCCAGGTACCCGAGAAGAGGAGGATCTGGACTACCATGTGCAGAAAAAAACTGCACAGAGCGGGTAAGTATAACATGTTTGTTATTTTAATAGAAAAAAAACCACAAGAGACTTTACAATCGCTTTAAGAATATCTGAGCTTTTTAAAAGCTTGCATTTTTAACCTTATAACAAGTCACTGGCAAATGCTCACCGTTAGCAGACAACTGGTGTATTAACCTGTGTTTTGTAGTGTCCTTGGTGAGCTACCAAACCTCTCCTTTTCCCCATTCACTTTCATTTGTTATGCATTACTCGATGCACACTATATATCCAATAGTCAATAGTCCCTAGTTCACTTTGGGAGGGAGAGGGTGGCTACATTTCTACTTACAAACTATTGAGAATGAATGTAGCCACCTTCTAACATGAAGTCAAAAGGCCCTTTTTTAACATAAGAATACCTCCCGTAATAGAATATATTTTTGTTTAAACCAGAGTATAGTGTCACTTTAAGTATTTGGTACTTTTCTTAAGCAGGCCATACATGGATCAAAATGTGGCTGGTTCAGCAGGGACTGGCTAAATTTCAATCTATGTATGGGCAGACTGGTTGTACAAGTTATAAACTGACTTGTGTATAACCCATCTGTCAAGTTTTTTTCCGAACAATACGTGACGCTGGCTGTACCCGGAAACAGTGATCATTGTATTCTGAGGGTGGTGAAGTCTCCCCGCTGTCAGAATACAATAGCACAAAAAAAAAAAAAATGAATGATGTATGGCCAGCTTAACTACTTCCTGACTGCGCTATGGCCAAAAGACAGCTACAGCGCAGTCATCCAGTTCTGGGAGTGTATGTATGTATGTATGTCCTTTGTGAACCCTGCCTCCCACGCGTCCCCAGGGGTGCGCATCCAGTGCACTCTGTGACCGGTGTGACACTTTCAGACACAAGTAATCACAGAACATGGTAAAGGACTAATCACAGAGGCCCTTTACCATGTGATCAGCTGTTTCAATCACAGCTGATCACATGTAAACAGACTTGGCAGTTCTTTTCTCCCATGCTGTGTCTGTGTGAGCAAAGGAGAGCTGTTAACTGGCAAGTCTGTCAGCTCGCTGTTTACACTGATAATCAGGGCACTGATCGCCAGTGCCGGAATTATCAGTACAGCCCCATCAGTTCCAATTAGTGCCCATCAGTTCAGCCTACCAGTGCCCATCAGTGCAGCCTCATCATTGCCGCCTTAGCAGTTCAGCCTATCAGTGCAGCTTCATCAGCGCACATCAGTGAAGAAGAAAAATATCTTATTTGCAAAATTTAACATTTTTTTTTTTCAATTTCTGTCTTTTATTGTTTGTTTAGCAAAAAATAAAAATCCCAGTGGAGATTTATTACCGCCAAAAGAAAGCTCTATCTGTCCAAAAATTTTATATTGGTACAGTTTTGCATGACCGCGCAATTTTCATTCAAAGTGCAATAGCACTGAGAGCGGAAAATTGGCCTGGGCAGGAAGGGGGTGAAAGTGCCCAGTAGTTAATGCCAGCCATAGCTGGTTTGAGTTTTAGGCCAGTTCAGCAGGGAGTGTCTAGTGCAGTGGTTCTTAACCTGGGTTCGATCGAACCCCAGGGGTTCGGTGGGTCAGTCTCGAGGGTTCGGCACACCCTCCGCTAGTACCACTTCGCTGTCAGGGACTATTTCTCCAGTTTCGGGCATGTGCTTCCGCTCCCGCTCCGCTCGCACTCACAGCTCTCTCTGCCCCTGGCTTACTCTCACTGCTGGCTGTGCAGCTCGGCTCCTGGCCGAATCCGATCCAGCCGGAGCCGGCGTCGCCCACTGTGGAGTGGTGGTGGGGAGGGTTTTGGAGACAGGCCAGACGTGCGTTGCGGAGAGAGACTGTCTGGGGGAGGGACTAACCCGTGCAGTGGCCACCCAGCGCAGCGCGGGAGAGAACCACCAGGCCAGGCAGCCGCAGCAGCAGAAGAAGCCGGCAGGTGAGAGGCCAGAGAGCCAGTGGTGACAGTGGTGCTGCAGCCTGCAGGAGGAAAACCTAGCCTGTGATCGGGAGTCGGGACACAGGTGAAAAAAAAAAAAAAAAAGTGTAGGACTGGAGTAGTACTGACTGTACTAGTCTAGTGACTGACTGTGTGAGAACACTGAGAAGACTATGTAAAGGGGATCTATTTTATGGGGAACCTGGCCTGCTGTAAGGGGGGGGGGATCTAAATGGGGGACGGGACCTCACCTCACCCTGGCCTGCTGTAAGGGGGATCTATATGGGGGACATGATCCCCCATATAGATCCCCCCTTGCAGTAGGCCAGGGTGAGGTTAGGTCACTCTGGGGTCCCCCATATAAATCCCCCCTTACAGCAGGCCAGGGTGAGGTTAGGTCACTCTGGGGTCCCCCATATAAATCCCCCCTTACAGCAGGCCAGGGTGAGGTTAGGTCACTCTGGGGTCCCCCATATAGATCCCCCCCCCTAAAGCAGGCCAGTGTCCGGACCTCACCTCACCCTGTCCTGCTGTAAGGGGGGAGATCTATATGGGGGATGGGACCTCACGTCACCGGCTCACCCTGGCCTGCTGTAAGGGGGATCTATATGGGGGACCTGGGATCCATATGGGGGACCTCACCCTGACCTGCTGTAAGGGCCAGGGTGAGGTGAGGTGCCGTCCCCCATATAGATCCCCCCTTACAGCAGGCCAGGGTGAGGTGACATGAGACATGATAATGACATGAGAGTGGCACTTGCCAAGATAAAGCCGCGCATTTCTGAACTGGTCTCTGAAAGACAACAGCAGAAGTCACACTAATTTGCAGTAAATATTCATTATGTTTTTGTGTGAAAATCATGTTTTAATGGTTTTGTTCTTTGTTCTTAATGGTTTTGTTCATTTTGTGCACCTATGTATAAATATATACCTAAAATAATATATACCTATGTTTTGAATTTGAAAAAAATCATATTTTATTTTTCCAATTAAGAAGGGTTCGGTGAAGGCGCATATGAAACTGGTGGGGTTCAGTACCTCCAACAAGGTTAAGAACCACTGGTCTAGTGATTTAATTCCTCACTTCCTTCTCCCTTCCTCAATGTGGATGGGTATGTTGTTCCTAAACACGTGCCTTTCCCCTCTGCTGACATATATACATTGCTAGTTGTTTGTTCAACATGATGGACGTGTAGAAATCCAGGTGAACACCTAAATATACAGTTGATTAAATATACTGTATATATTTATATATATCTATATATATATAGATATACTGTATATACACAGTATATGTGTCTAATTTTGCTCTGCTAATTTGTGAGTTACATATTGCATTCACTATGCACAGCTACTTCTTGGTTCCTTACTGTTCCTGAATTGCTTGCTTACATACTGGTATGCGGATTTGTTATTGTATTGAAAAGAAGGAAAAACCCAGCTCATAACCCCCAATCAATATCTGGAAAATGATAACCCTGTGACCTGGGCTGCAAAGCTAACTATTAGAGATGGTTAATAGACTTCAAAGGTATAACAACAACTAATACAAGTCAACTCACTTTAAAGAAAACATGCAAATCAAAGATGACGTGATATAAAAGTTTGTAGTTTCAAACATGAGGTTTTTACCTGTACTTCATATTCTCCTCCTCCACCTGGTTTACCATCACCTTCAACATCATACTGTTGAAAAAAAAAGTGGTAAATATACATTTACTATATATTTGATGTAATTATATCATATATTATATCATAAATAATTATTGAATTTTAGGGAAATATTTAATCTTATTACGGGGTACTTTTGCTCCTTGTACATTCTGTGTATATTTTTTTTTTTTAGAATTCAATCCAGTATTAAAGACATGTATGGTACATAATTTAGCCATCTGCATAACTCTTACATTGTATTTATTGGGTCAGGAAAACTCATTTTTTGAAGTGTGTAGTCCATCTTATATTTGCTATAATGATTAGTTAGAATACTTATATTCAGCAGCCCAGAGACCTGCTTATATCTGGGCAAGCAGGGATGTGAGGATCTGAAATGGAAATGCCAACTGGACTGGAACATGAGGTTCAGAAGAGAGAGACGGAAGCAAGAGTAGCATACAACAGAGAGCAGGAATAGTCCAGTCTAATGCTGGCCATACACTATAAGAAAAATCGTTCAAACTAATGTTCGAAAAAGGAACACTCGGCCATGAGAGCAAACAATCGTGCCATCATGTAATGACCGATAAATCGTTCAATGGACATAAATTAATAATTATTTTGTTTGTTTTTTCACATCCACCTAGTGCAAACAGTTTGGACGAGAAACACAATAACCTTCCAATTTATTGTTCGTTCGGCAGAAAATTTCCAAACCTGTCCTTCGTTTTTTTCGTCTCAAAAACGTCACAACCGATTAGCGATTTGTGCGCATTCACTTGCCAAAAAAACAAAAGAACTGTCCAAATGACCAAATTTCTGCCGATTTTTCGTATAGTGTATGGCCAGCATAAGGAACAATGCATATGTCAAGGATTTCTGCTAAGAGCCATAGAAGAGAAGAAAGAAAGCTGGGGACAGGTAAGAATAATTGGATTACAGATAATCACTTAATAGAATTATCCAATTCTCTTAAACCACAGTCACCAGTATTAGCTTAATGTCTTCAGACAACCATAGAAAACACATTTACAAAATATTTTCATACATTAAATCAATGAAATATTCTGGTGTTTAGAACCAGAATGAATCAAAATAAAAAAAATAAAAAAAAATATCAAAGTGTATGTAAGCTTTAAAAAAAAAATGTCTGTCCTGAATGAATGGTTTGCTAACAAGAAAGACTAGAAAAACATTTAACAGGGAATGCTGAAGAGACTAGACCAATAAACTCAAATAAAAAAAAAATCCTAATTTTTATAAAAACCTATACTAAGGATATTTTTTTTTCTAATCCTGGCCACACTTATCTGATCATACAGTCTCTCTTATGGAAGGCAATTTTTAAGTTTGAATTTAACCACTTGCTGACTGCCCACAGTATATTTACTGTGGCAGTCAGCCCCTCCTGGGCAAAGCGTAGTAGTACCACGTCGCTTGCCCAGGAGCCTGCAGGGGGCGAGCACGCGCCGCCGGAGGCGCGCTCCTGCCCCCGCTCGTTCACGGGCATCCCTGCGCGTGTGACCTGCAGCTCCAATGTCCGCCGGCCACTCGCGATCTCCAGCTGGAGAGGAAGAAAGGCAGGCGGCTGATGTAAACAAAGCCGCCTGTCATTCTCCCTGGTGTAACTGCAGAGATCATACAATCCTGCTATGTAGGATCTTAGGTCTCTGTTGTTACATCACTATCCATGCCCCTTTACAGTTAGGATCACGCCCCTAGGGACACACTTAACCCCTTGATCACTAATAAAGTTAACCCCTTCCCTGCCAGTGTCATTTTTACAGTAACAGTGCATATGTATAGCACTGATTACTGTAGTAATGTCACTGGTACCCCCAAAAGTGTCAAAAATGTCAGTCAGGGGTCCAATCTGTCCACCGCAATGTCGCAGTCCCGCAAAAAATCACAGATCGCCGCCATTACTCGTTAAAAAAAAAAACAATAAAAATTACATAAATCTTTCCCTTAGTAAACGCAATACCTTTTGCGCAAACCAATCAAGATACGCTTATTGTGATTTTTTTTTACCAAAAATATGTAGTAGAAAACAAATTGGCCTAAAATGTTAACAAATTTTGATTTTTACATTTTTTTGGGGGGGAATTTCATATAAAAAAATATGAAAAATATTGCTATTTTTTCAAAATTGACTCTCTTTTTTTTTGTTTGTAGCGCAAAAAATTAATATCGCACAGGTAATCAAATACCACCAAAAAAAATCTCTGTTTGTGGGAAAAAAAGGACGTCAAATTCATTTGGGTACATCGTTGCACGACCACGCAATTGTCAGTTAAAATCACGCAGTGCCAGGTTGAAAAAAAGGGGTCTGGTCTTTGAGCAGGAAAATCCTGCGGGGCTTAAGTGGTTAAAAGATTCAACAAAAGAATATCTACAAAAAACATTACGAAAGATTGTGGCAAACTTTTAACAGACTTTGACCAGTGAGCACTGATAAGTTGTAGCAGATTTTTATCAGTTGGTTATTATTGATGGTACATGGTTACGAAATGATTGATATTTTGCAATCATCACCAATGTAGTGGTAAGAATAACATAAAAAACAATATCACCATAAAGAAAAAATTTGAATTCTCATAAAACTTTTATTACTTACAGGAACATTTGACTTCACATAAGATTTCAGATACTATCACTTTGACCAATGAGGGTTAAAGCGTTTGTTACCCATTCATACTCTTCATATTCCTGATATGTGTCTGCTGTACCATGTAATGAAAAAGTATCCTGTTCTCTTTGTGTTGCTTCCTTGATGTTAAATCCCTGGTGTTCATGCTAGTCCCCTTGCTTTCCTATTAAAAACTGGCCACACTAAGCAGGAGAGCACAGCGTGGTCCATTCTTTAGCTAGTGTATGCTGGAAACTCAGTGTACTCTCCTCCAATGATCAGACTTGTCCATACACACCCCTGCTGCTCAGCCACTCACTGACAAGCTCAGTGTACTGCTGCTTTCCCCCCCGCCAGCTCTTATGCAGCTGAGAACAGAGGGAATGTGATCATTTATAAAAAAGGCAAAAATGATATTTATAATGTTTTTTTTTCCATCTATACAAAAATGTTTTGCCTTTCAATTCTAATTTAGAGCCGGTTCACACTATTACGACTTGCCAGGTGACTTGGACAGCCTGGAAAGTCGCGCACCGTCGGGTCCATTGAGTAGTACAGGACCTGTTCTAATAGGAGCGACACAAGTCGCTCCGACTTAGAAAAAGGGTCCTGTACTACTTTGGGCGACCGGGAGGCGACTTGCATTGACTTCAATTATATGAAGTCCGTGCAAGTCGCGCTGAAGTCGCGGTGCACGCGACTTCACAGGTTGCCCCCGAAGTCAGAGCGACCTAATGTGAACGGGGGCTAAAACTGAATAGGCTGTTTTTTTAAGGTGATCGTTTACATTCACTTTAAGCCCCCGTTCACCACGACCTCGGAGGTCGCCCCGGGAAGTAGCGTCGCCCCAGTATGAACGGGGCCTAAGTGTTGGTGTCTATAAAAGTAAACAATACCCCCCAAACATGGCCATAGAACAAGATAATATAAAATATACATCACATCAGGCAATGCTGCCATCCCAATGTCAACTGCCTATATAGAGCTTCACATAGTTAAGTGTCTATCACATGTTTTATGACCCCATATGTGCTGCATCAAACAATTATTCTTTCAATGAATCACAATTTTTACTACCATTAAATGTACCATCACTATGTAATACAAGGACCTACTAGAATGTAAATTGGATGGACACTCCTCTACTTTATATTTGTTTTCAAATCTAACAAGAACTTGTACAAGCAGATCATAATACATATGGCAAGCTTTAGAAACCAACCCACCCTGTTCTTTTTACCCAAAGTTTGCATAAACATTTTCAGAGAACCCAATTTTCTCAAAGGGCACACTTACCTTTTCAAACATGGCATTGTACTTCTTGAAGGCTTTATAATTGGCTGTGACCCACTTTTGGGCTAGTTTGAAGGCGATTTCCTGTGCTTTGGCAGACTTCGTCTTTTCCAGCCCTGCCGGAAATAATACATATTTTAGTGTGCTTCAGAGAGTGGATGGGAAACACATTGCTGTGTTTTAAAATGAATTGATGAACTTGAAAATCCATTGCTGGCCAATAGAGCTTCAGAGTGCTGAGTGTCTTCTAGTGTCAGTGTTCTGTAGTCATGGTTTTATCTTCTGCTTTAGCTTCCATGGACAAATGCAATGGTTGGGAAACTGTTGGGAGGGGGCCGGTACTGCATAAGGGAGACATTTTTCTTTTTTACTTTTCCCCTTTCTTCTTCTGAATGGAGAATATGCTAAAATATGGGGGTGGGACTGAGGGGAAGAGGCGGGGTGGAAGGTATAGGATGTACTCCCTGTGTATGTCTGGGTCTGACTGCACCGTTTTTAAAGCTAAAAACATACTATAAGTATCCGACCATGACAGCTTTATCATTGCACTCACCACTGGTTTCCACTTGAAATGTGCAGTATGTAAAGCCAGTAATAAATTGTGGAAGTGTTCAAACCTCTGTATGGTTTATATTGCTGGGAAGTAGAAAAAAGATGTGGGGCACTGGGAGCAGTTGGAATTCTCATTCAGGTCTTAAGCAGTGTGGAGGGAATGAAAATCCTTAAGCCCCGTACACACGCGTCGAAAATTGGCAGGGAATTTTCGTCCGACGACCGATCTGTCGATTTTCGGCTTGTTAGTATGATGCTTCCGACAACCAACTCCGACTTTTCGGCCGAAAAGAATCTGGTTTGCAGACTATAAAATTTTTGTTGGCCGTCAACACAACGGCCGATTTTCGTGCAGTCAGTACAGATTTTGACAGGGAAAAATCTGATGAGCAAGTCTGGGCATGCTCAGTGAAGAAAGAACACAAAGAAAGCAACCCAACACATGACATCACTTCTGAAGTAGATTTTTGTTGGGCGAGAAAATTTGTGTGCAGTCTAGGCACATTCCAACCAACAAAACACAACTCTGGACAAAAGACGGGTGATCGGTCGGCCGATAATCGTTGCGTGTGTACGGGGCTTTAGGCAGAGCTTCCAGGAGTTGTAGCCAAAGTTCAATGTCAATGAACTGATAGAATTGGAGGGTTTCATATGCCGGTTGCCAAGCATTCAGAGTGATCATACTTTTTACCCCTCCGGATTCCCCCAATTTTATCAGTTCAGTGCACACTTTGTTCAATATTACCAATACTAGATGAAGGGGGCCCTTTTAATCCCCGAAATTCATTGGATCTCTATGATATAAGAGTCTGAATGAAATTAAATCTGGACATTATACCACCTGCTTTTGGTGCCTTTCTTCATGCTTCAGTCACTACTAGTATTTTTGAGCTGTCTGTGGCTCTGCAGGACAGATTTACCCTCACTATTGGTCCTGTGATCGAAGTCTCTGGTACAGGAAAATATGGCAAATTCAAAAATGTTGCCTTGTCACATGAACAAGAGGTGAGGGAGAACTTCACATTGGCTCTCTATACGTGGTAGTATGTGGGCTGTGTAGGACTCAGAAGCACAATGCATCAGGGGCAAAGTATTGGGTATGGCTGATGCCAAGCTGCCATAATCAACCAAGACCATGCCTCAAAAATAAGGTTGCAGGCCTATTAAAGTTGCAATGCCCACATCTCCATCCATTTTTGAGTCAGTGACTAGATCTGCCTCTGATTCACTTCTTGAGGGGAACAAAAGTTGCCCTTATGTTTTGGTGTACTTGAAAGAAATGACAGGCTCTTCTGTGAACTTGATATTGGCTTTTCGGTGGAAAAACAGCAACTGTGTTTCATCAATTCAATGACTTGATATTGACTGGCTTTTCAATCAAACGCACTTGACAGGTGTTGAGATAGTAAACATTATCATGCTGTCTTTTAATAACTTAGGCTTGGTTCATACTGCTGCGATGGCAAAGTTGTAGTGCAGGAACCTTTTATAAAGTCGGAGCAACTAGTGTAGTATCAGTTATGAAGGCTCTCATAGGGAAACATTGAAAATGACATGTCATGTGGCTTAGGGTCTCACAAGTTGGATCCCATGTCGCAGCAGGGTGAACCGAGCCTTAAACAGATCAGCAGCAGAGTAAAGGCCCGTACACACGTACCGATCGTTGGCAGACAAGCGTTGGCCGACGAACGATCTGCCGATTGAACGCTTGTTAGTATGATGCCTCCGACAGCCGTCAGCGCACATTCTGCCGACAAGAATCTGTCATGCAAACATTAAAAGTTTTGTATGCCGACACCAGAGCGGCCGATTGTTCGCCAGTCAGTACAGAATTCGGCCGACAGACCGCAGATTTGCAAAACTGGGCATGCTCAGAAAAGAAAAAACACAGGGAAAGTTAACCATCACATGACATCACTTCTGCAGTCGGCTGTAGTCGGCGGACAAAATTCTTGTGCTGTCTTTGCACTTTTCAACAGACACAGACAGCCCGAGGACAAAAGATGGCCGATCGTTCGCCGATGATCGGTACGTGTGTACGGGGCTTAAGTGTTACATTTTATATTTAACCCTTACCTTCAATTACCATGTGTTGTAAAGGTGGCCAGCCATTAGGGAAATCCCACTGCTGTCCAGAGTTGTTGAAAGAAGTTGGAAGACCATTTTTATAGGTCAATGCTTCACTTTCCTGAAACAAAAAAAAAACAGGAATTATTTATCTGGATTGTGAAGATTTTGTAAGTCCAAAGTGTTTTATGTATTGCATATACTGTATATAAGGAAAGCAAAGTATCCCCATTTGGGAACGAGACTTTAAAGGCGACAGAATCACCAATATTCATTGATTAAAATACATATTTTTTATTAATACATGTTAGAAAGGAAAAAATTGCACATAAAAAATAATTTCTATACATAGACATGTAAAAATACACCATTAACAGTAAACCATATTGTTGATGAATATACATGTGTTGTGCTGTCTCCAGTTTACCCGTAACCTTTCTTTAGGGGCATTGACAAGGAGATATATATTCATTCAATAATTCAGTTGAGGTAATGTACAGCCATGTACATGGTAAAAAAACATGAATGGAAGTTGTTTGCCTTTGTCTGGGTGGGATGACAGGAGAAGGCGCCTCCACCGCTGGGTTCAAAAAGCCCCCATGGAGGTCCCCAATATAAAAGCCGCTGATATAGGACACCAAGGATAAAAAGATTCCGTATATTCCCGAAAAAAATTGATACAATAGCCCAAGGTTGTAAGGAGGATAGAATAGTCCTATATATCAGCCGATCCCCCAAGATAAATGTGAATCCTTCCCTAGCTGGGGTACAAAGGATGGCCATCCAAGTGTTGTACTCCCAGCTGCAGCTCTGCCTAATATAATACTGTATACAGTGAGGGAAAAAAGCATTTGATCCCCTGCTGCCTGCTGATTTTGTATGTTTGCCTAAAACCGTGTCCCTGACATCCTTGGACAGCTCTTTGGTCTTGGCCATGGTGGAGAGATTGGAATCTGATTTATTGGTTCTGTGGAAAGGAGTCTTTTATACAGGTGACAAGCTAAGATTAGGCGCACTCTCTTCAAGGGATCATTGACAAGATTCTCCTGCGTGGTTCTGGGCTGATTCCTCACTGTTCTCATGATCATTAAAACTCCACGAGGTGAGATCTTGCATGGAGCCCCAGACCATGGAGATTGACAATTATTTTGTGTTTCTTCCATTTGCAAATAATCGCACCAACTGTAGTCTTGTAGCCCATTCCAGCCTTGTGCAGGTCTACAACCGTGTCCCTGACATCCTTGGACAGCTCTTTGGTCTTGGCCATGGTGGAGAGATTGGAATCTCATTTATTTGTTCTGTGGAAAGGAGTCTTTTATACAGGTGACAAGCTAAGATTAGGAGCACTCCCTTTAAGAGAGTGCTCCTAATCTCAGCTCGTTCCATGTATAGAAGATACCTGGGAGCCAGAAATCTTGCTGATTGATAGGGGATCAAATACTTATTATAATGCAAATCAGTTTCTAACTTTTTTGAAAAGCGTTTTTCTGGATATTTTTGTTGTTATTCTGTCTGTTAAAATAAACCTACTATTAAAATTATAGATTGATAATTTTTTTTTCAGTGGCCAAACATACAAAATCAGCAGGGGATCAAATACTTTTTCCCCCTCACAGTATATGCGGAGACATATTATTTTTGCTACATTGCTTTTTTGTATTTTTGTGATTCTGTAAGAAGCAGTGCGCTGCAGTGAGCTTATTTGCACCTTAGGAGTGATCGCCAAGCACAGAGTGTTCCTGTAACGCTCCTTGCGTTTCTTATAAGGTGTGGATTTTCAGCTGCAGAAGTAGTTCCACATCAGTAGTCATGTAGGAGATATGCTGAGATACCAATCCCAACCTCAATGACTCATCATGTATGGAAGGTCTTATTTCAGCCAGTAAATACACACAGTAATTAAGCTGGTTCCTAGTGTGACTTTATATACATGTGGTAAGACAATGATAAAGGTCTTAGGGATAGGTTTGAGTGGAATTGGTAGGTGACAGACACTTGAGGTGAGACAGTGCAGATGGATGCAGGAAGGGTTAGCGATCATGTATGATAACAGATGACAGAGTAGCAGGTGCATACAGGAGAGATCAACCCAGTGCAGGAAATAGTAGCAGTAGCCTCAAGAGCTAGCAATCTAGTTATGCAGATGTAAAAGACAGTCCTTGCTATGCAGAGCTAAATAGTGTAAGCCTAGTACAAGTCTATAGAGATTTCCCCTGTGGGGTACTTAGCACTAATAGCGATAGCCGAAGGATCGCTCAGGAGATGCGGATGATCCAGTAGCAGGATGCAGGGATCAGCGCAGCGAGGTTCGTCAGCGAGGAGAGCTTGCAAGCATGGAAGCTTCAAGCAAGATTAGTATCCAGGTACTGGTGTTTGAACGAACACATGTGAGTGAGAACCGACGCCCTAAATAGCCATCTAGTCCGGCGCTGGGTGATGACAGCTTCAGCCTTAAAGGGAAACACACCAATATGTGTTTCTTCTGTCTAGGTAGATGGAAATCACCCGGAATAAATGTGATAGGAGGCACTGAGAGTGCCAGAACCTTACATTACCCCCCCCCGTAAGGCCGGCTCCG
Source organism: Pelophylax lessonae (assembly GCF_965119305.1). Classification (NCBI taxonomy): domain Eukaryota; kingdom Metazoa; phylum Chordata; class Amphibia; order Anura; family Ranidae; genus Pelophylax; species Pelophylax lessonae. The sequence goes on from NC_138779.1 coordinate 129,331,212, forward strand.
GAAGGCCTCTAAGGCTGGTTGTTGATATAAGAATCACATGAGACTGGTTGCCGATGCGAAAATCGGAAGGGAAAAAAAAAATTTTCTCTTTTTTTTTTTTTTTTGCCGATATGAGAATCGGAATGAGACTGGTCTCCGATGCGAGAATCGGATAAGACTGGTTGCCGATATGAAAATCGGGAAGAAAAAAAAAAAATTGGTTGCCGATATGAGAATCGGATAATACTGGTTGCCGATATGAGAATCGGATCAGGTTGGTAACCGATCTGAGAATCGGATCCCTTGTTGCCGATATGAAAATCGGATCAGGTTGGTAGCCGATGAGAATCGGATCCCTTGTTGCCGATATAAAAATCGGATCAGGTTGGTAACCGATGAGAATCGGATCACTTGTTGTTAGGGTGTCTGCTACATGGACCCCTCACTAGAATCGGACGCATAACCATCCGAAGTAATCCTAGTAGACCTAGCAACCAATGCTTCTTCAAACATCCTCAGATCCTTCCTACATACCACCGTGCCATTAGAAGCACGTACGCAGTCAGGTGCAAGAATCTCTGTATTTTCATCGGAAGCCAGAAATGTGCTTGCAAAAATAGGAGTATCCTCAGGAGGTGGTACAGAAGGGTTTTTTGAACGTGGTATAAAGTTCACTGGAGTTGAAGGAATATCTATTCCAATATTTGTTAATTTCTGGGTGTCCTTCACTGATATAGAACAGGGACAGGGCTGGCAACAGCCTTGATAATTTCCAGGCTGTTTTTCAGGGAAGACCCTTCGGATTCGCCTGGCCTCCATTGGGAGAGCCTTAGGCCTATGGGGTCTGGTTGGGCAGAATGTAATGAAATGTCCCCCTTCTCCACAATAAAAACAAAGGCCACAGATTCTCCTGTGATCTCTTTTTTCTTGTGAGGACAACCTAGCATGTATGGCACCAATCTCCATAGGCTCCTCATCCATCTCTGTAGGATCAGGGTCCAAATGGGATGTGTCAGAGTGACAAGGTCGACTGTTTGAGGCAGGCTCGGACCATGACCAGGCAGGATCACCATATCTACTAGGTCTCCTTTTTTCCTTAGGTAGCCGGGGTCTGTGGTTACCTGGAGCGGGTTTAGGAGTGGGGTCAATAGCTGAATTCTGAGAAGAACTGGATAATGGCATTTCCATTTTTTCAGACTTCCTTTCTCTTAGTCTTCTATCTATGGTGATACTGAGTTGTATCAATGTATCCAGGGTTTTTGGCATCTCTGCTCGGGCGAGCTCGTCCTTGACGGCTTCTGATAGGCCAAGCCTAAATTGGGTTTTCAGAGATGCATCATTCCATCCTGAATCAAGGGTCCATCTCTTGAATTCTGCGACAAAGTCTTCTACAGGCCTTTTTCCTTGTTTCAAGGATCTTAACTGAAGATCGGCAGTACTCTGCCTATTGGGGTCATCATATAGGCTAGTGAGCTCTGCCAGGAACAAGGCATAGGAGTTGAGAAGCTGGTCGTTTTTTTTCAAAAAGAGAATCTGCCCAGGCTCGAGGATCGCCTGATAGGTAAGAAATAATAGTACAAACCTTAATGTGATCAGTAAGGTAGGTACGAGGTTTTAGCAAAAAAAGTAACTCACATGCGTTTTTAAATTCGCGAAATTTTTTGCGATCGCCTGTAAATACCAAAGGGGGATTTATCTTGGGTTCAGGAGACTGTGCAGAGGTAAGTTGTGTCAGTCTAATTACCTGCTGCGACAGAGCCTGATTGTCGTTTTTCAATTCAGCAAGTGCGTGTATTAACGCAGATACCTGCTGTTTTAATTGTGTCACCTGAGTGGCTACTTCTGCTGAATCCATTTTTTGGGTTCGTTCAATCTGTAACGCTCCTTGCGTTTCTTATAAGGTGTGGATTTTCAGCTGCAGAAGTAGTTCCACGTCAGTAGTCATGTAGGAGAGATGCTGAGATACCAATCCCAACCTCAATGACTCATCATGTATGGAAGGTCTTATTTCAGCCAGTAAATACACACAGTAATTAAGCTGGTTCCTAGTGTGACTTTATATACATGTGGTAAGACAATGATAAAGGTCTTAGGGATAGGTTTAAGTGGAATTGGTAGGTGACAGACACTTGAGGTGAGACAGTGCAGATGGATGCAGGAAGGGTTAGCGATCATGTATGATAACAGATGACAGAGTAGCAGGTGCATACAGGAGAGATCAACCCAGTGCAGGAAATAGTAGCAGTAGCCTCAAGAGCTAGCAATCTAGTTATGCAGATGTAAAAGACAGTCCTTGCTATGCAGAGCTAAATAGTGTAAGCCTAGTACAAGTCTATAGAGATTTCCCCTGTGGGGTACTTAGCACTAATAGCGATAGCCGAAGGATCGCTCAGGAGATGCGGATGATCCAGTAGCAGGATGCAGGGATCAGCGCAGCGAGGTTCGTCAGCGAGGAGAGCTTGCAAGCATGGAAGCTTCAAGCAAGATTAGTATCCAGGTACTGGTGTTTGAACGAACACATGTGAGTGAGAACCGACGCCCTAAATAGCCATCTAGTCCGGCGCTGGGTGATGACAGCTTCAGCCTTAAAGGGAAACACACCTATATGTGTTTCTTCTGTCTAGGTAGATGGAAATCACCCGGAATAAATGTGATAGGAGGCACTGAGAGTGCCAGAACCTTACAGTTCCACTTGTTGTTTGAGCTTGTTCCAGCAGGCTGTGCTAGAGAGGTATCATTTTAAGCTATACATGTTTAATGGTCCAGCCAATCAGCAGGCTTAGAGGGCCTGGTGATGTATGTTGGGGGAGCTGTCCAATATTTGGGACACTCTCTGTTCTGTCTATCCCTCATGAGTTTTTACCTTGTGAGGATGTCACTGCTCTGTCTCTCTACCGAAGCTGTTGTGTTTGGAAAGAAGCAAGAATTTCACCTGCTAGGGAAGTAGTCCTGAAGAGTCTGGCTGCTGGAGGAGTAAGTAGTGGTGGCATAAAGCAGTGGTCTCCAAACTGCGGTCCTGAGGCTGAATGTGGCCCTTTGCTTGCCTTTATGAGGCCCTTAAGGTATTGAGGTATTATTCCTGCCACTGACACCAAGAATGAGGCACTATCCCTGCCACTGACACCAACAATGGAGCACTATTCCTGCCACTGACACCAACAATGGGGCATTATTACTGCCACTGACACCAGCAATGGAGCCCTTTTTTTCCCATTGACACCAACGATGAGGCATAATTTCTTCCACTGACAACAAAAATGGGGCACTATTCCTCCCACTGACATCAACTATTTCTCCCCCTAATACCAAAGATCAGGCATTGTGTACTCCCATTAGGCACAGTCAGGCCCCCCTAAAGTTTGAAGGACAGTAAACTCGCCCTTTCTTTAGAAAGTTTGAAGATCCCTGGCCTAGAGCAAATAGGCTGTGGCGTGCATGTGGTGTGGTGAATGACCAGTTGAGTGTGAAGTATACACAGGAACATTTTCCCTGCTGTCCTGCCTCAGAACATAAGGCCTCATGCACACTGGACGTTTTTACAGCTGATGTTTTGGGCGTCAGGCAGTTTTTTCTACAGCCAGTAAACTCCCCAGCATGTTATCCTATGTGTCCGTGCACTTATGTGCTTTTATCAGCATTTTTGTGGCAGTTGCGCCCCCCCCCCCCCCCCAGAACTACTGCGTTAAAGAGGAGTTTTTCAGCTGTAAAAACACTCTAACACTGTTAAACGCGGTAAAAGCATGGCTATCCGGCGTCTAGCCACTTTTTTGAGTAGGGTTTTGCTAAAAAAAACGCTGCAAAACGCTAATGCAAAAACACATTCTACAACTAACACTGCTGGCATTTTTATAATGTTCAGTGTGCGTGAGACCTAAAGATTGAGAAACCACTAGAACTTTAGTTGCCAGGAAGCCAAAGAGGTAGCTATAGAAGGTACAAAGAGACTTCTTTTGTTTGAAGGGATTAGAGATTAGTCTGGTGTTTAAGATCATTCATGTTTTGGGGATATCCTCAGGGCCGGATTAAGAGCATCATGGGCTTGGTGCTGAGGATTTTGAAGGGCCTTAAGGGCTGTGCCTTGGCATGCACCCAGAGGAGGAAGGGTGCAGCCATGCATGCCTAATTCCACATGGGATGCTGTCTCTGAAGCCCATAAACACATCCATGCATCAGTAACTGTCCCTCCTTGTTCGGCCTTCGTGCTGTGTGGGGAGGTTCTGAGGGAGCTGCCTGGGGAAGCGAGCATAGAAGCCAGACTTCTGTGTTTACAAGTGACAGAAGAGCGGTAACAGTGAATATGGCCAACCTGGGGCCTATATAAAGTTAGGGGCCTGGAGCTGCAGCTCCAATAGCCCCTATGTTAATCTGGCCCTGGATATCCTGATTCACCCTTACCCCCTATCCTAAAGCTGTTCCTGTACCGAGTTCACTAAAGTAACAAGTACAGTGCCTACCAAAATAATAAAAAAAAAAAAACACGTAACATACCTCCAAATAGGAAACCAGTTTGTCAACAATTGTTGTGTCTTCATAACACGAAGCCCAGAGTGGAGACAAGTTGCTGGGATAAAAGTTTGGATTCCTTTTCTGATGTTCTGTATTGTAGTCCAACCATACTCCTAGATCTGGGTCCCACAGCACAGCCTGCACAGCTTCGAGTCGCTGCTTTAGGGCCTCTGAAAACTTGGCGGCCATTTCTGGCATATCTTGAGACCAAGTAACAGAACACAGAAAAAAGGTTTAAAAAACAGTCCAAGGCAAACAGATTACTTTATCCAAAAGCTAGAAAGATTCAGAAAATGTGCTTAAAGCGGAGTCCTGGCTGAATTTTAATTTTTTTAAAAAAAGTATAGTTAGGGCTCATGCATTTACACTAAGTTATCCTGTAAACTGCCCCGTTTTGTTTTTGTGCAGCATGCCTCACTTACTTTATTCTTCTCCTGTACAGTCTGCAGTCTGGGCATCTGAAGCCGCACTGTTCTTCTTCCAGGATTCTGTGCATGCTGGGTACCCAGCGTGCATCTCCCGTTCTCGCTCATGCGCAATGCATCACAGTGAGTCCCACTGCTTGCTACGAGCTGACTCACAGTGCCCTGGTGGCAATCAAGGAAGTTATCCCTGCAGTTCTTCTCTAGAAGGAGTCATTCCAACTGAATCCTGGGATTGATAACACTCATCTCCCAAGAGCAAATGCAAAGCAGGAAATGATGTTATTGGCCATGGCGCAATAAGGAGGAAGTGAAAAGATTTTTCAGCAAAAATAAGGTAAAGGAACCGTAAAAAAAAAAATATAGCCAAATCGTTTTTAGCATGTAAAAAAGTTATGCATGTTAGGAAGTGAAAAATGGGGCCGGAACTCCGCTTTAACATAGCAGACAGAATGCACACTTCTGTTCTCCATGAACTATTACTATCACCTTTTATGAACGTTAGAACCTTTCTTGAAAGTACCAGAGCAGGTGGTCCACCTAAAAGTGAGCATAGCATGTGTGACTAGGAATGAGCAAATCTGCCTGGGTTTGATTCATGGCCAACTTTGTTAAGCGGCCTAAAAATGTATTAAGAAAAATATGACATTTTTCCTGAACCCCCTAAAGTCTATGGGGGTTTGGGGGGGGGGGGGGAAGGGGAATCTTGATACTCAATTAAATACTTTTTGTGGGGCTAGTCAACAATCTATTGTCAAAAGTAATAAGAAGCTATGCACTGCCTTGGGGAAAAACTAAAATAAAATGATTGTACAGCAGAATTAGTGCCTTTGTATGTGCTTTTGAGGGCTGCATTGAAAATACACAAATCCTATAAATTATAGGTTTGGGGGATGTAGGAAAGCTATATGTGGTGTTATGGAACATCAAAATGTTCACAGACAGCCTCAGAGAAAGGGCAAGAGAGGGTATTGGTAATGCTGGCAGACAACTGAATGCTCTGCGCCTGGGAGGATGTGGGTGTAGAAGGCTTTGTTAACTATCTGCTGTGTGTGCTGCCACTGTATTCGTTTAGAGTTAGTTTGGAAACTCCTTTTCCCACAGTTTCTTGGGTTCCTACATGCCCCTGCGCTCCTAGGCACACCCTGATGTTTCCCTCTTTTCCACCCTCTGCAGCTCAGAGATACCACACCTGATGAAGCACAGGTGGCTGTGCTTGTGATCTGCAGCCAGGTGTGCAGTACTCCACTCTTAGCCCCGGCGTTCAGGCAGCCAAGCAGGAGCCCAAGAGCATGCAGCTTCTAGAGAAAACCCAGCAACTGCAGGGATAACATCCTTGATTGCCACCAGGGCACTGTGAATCAAGTGGGGTTGACCTGCTCTTTAGCCACCTGCCTATGGTACCAGTCCTCGGACTCCTCCAGCTCACCTCACTTGTGGTGCCTTTTCACCTGTGTACCCAAACCTACCCTAGACTTTACTGTGAGAGATGCTGTTGCACAACAGTGGCAACACATTGTTCTAATAAGCCCCTGTTTGTATAACTTCATAATCACTTGAACACCCTTTTGTCATTTTGACCCTGTTTCCAATGTTAATCCTACTCTGCACCTGTTTAGTAAAGTTCAAGTTGATATCCTTTGTCTGATAATTCAACCAATTCCTCTACCTGCCATGAGACCACTTTGGAGAAGAAATAACACATGTCCTACCTCCAGGACATGCAGCACAACCACTGCTATGTCTTGCAGGACCGGCTCGCCCCCTACTAATGGCGCTTTTCCACTGCATGGAACCGAACGGTTCGGCTCGCTTTTGTGCTTTTCCACTGCTGGTACCGCATGGTAAGGTGTAGGAACGGTTCGGTACGGTACGGTGGCGCTTTTCCACTGCATGGAACCGAACGGTACGGCTATCTAAAACAGTAACACCTCGATTGTGGTTCCAAGAGGTACCATACCGGTACCATATCCCACAATCCTTTGCAAGCAGTCACTACTAGCCACTGATTGGTCAGAGAATCGTTGTTATCCCACCCACTTAACTTTAGTACTACTTTAGTGGAAAAGCAAACCATACCAAACCGTACCGAACCGTTTAAACACCGTACCATGCGGTACCAGCAGTGGAAAAGCAAACTGGGCCAAGCAGGGCCGAGTAGAGCCGAGCCGGTACTTGCATTGGAAAAGTGCCATAATTCCACACGCAGTATCTCTATCTCCCATTTTAGACCTACCTCTCATTGTAGTATTTTGTGGGAGGGGAATGGGATGCCTAACTTTTATTAAAACTTTGGAGATAGGGGGTGAATGTGTGGTGCTTGTGATGCACCCTAATTACTGTACAGCAATGTGGCAGGGTGCTGCGTACAAAAAGCAGTTTCAAAAACTGTTCTACAACAAATGTATGCTGCACACCCTAAACTTAGAAAAGAACCCTAGGAAGACAATCAAATAGACTATTGCTCGACACCAAAAATATATATAAACTCTAAAATGCTAAGCACTGAAAATAAAAGTCCACTATTTTTTTTTTAACCCTAGCTGAAAATAAAATAGAAAATGTAAAATAAAAAAAAATATATACTGATAAAATACAAAACTAAAACAAATGCTGCGAAAAGGGGTGGCACATAAATTAACAAGCAAACTTGCTCCTGGTACAGAAAAAAAGAATCTGAAGAAAGTCTATAGAATGGTAAACAAAGAGTGTACACAAAGGTTAGTATAACTGCAATCTACACTATATGTATATACAAAAAATCCTGGCGCTGTGGTGCCGGTAATCAGAAGGCGGGGATGGAACAGTAAGGTCGGACAATGCCCAAAGAGGTCCACCATTGGTTACATGTCCATGTCCGGGCTGCAGCCTACCCAAACCCAGATCCCAACTGAGAAGAAAAGTAGCAACAAAAATGGGTATATTGGCGCTCCCGGACAAAATGGCACAAGGACAAAATGGATGCTGCTCGGTATATTGAAACATTAAAACTTGTTTATTAAAATAAGTTAAAATATGCTCCTTAACAGAAAAAAACAGTGGTGTGCCTGGGGTGCAGCAAGCAGCAGTCAGATGTAAAACCGATGAAAATACCTCAAAACAAGGAGGACCCAGGAGCGGGGGAGCGACGTCTAACCACCTATGAAGCCTGGATGGTGTGGCGCTTGTGGGTGGATTGTCAGCCTCAGTACTATGGTTCCATGGTGTACTAACTAGGCTTTAATCACTTTTGTTGACAAGAAACAGGACAGCAAGTAAATAACCATAAGGATGAAAGTCCATAAATTCTAAGGAACAGGGTGCAAGACCAAATGAACTGCAGGTGAACTAAAAGACCTCCACCAACACCGTAGCACACCGGGCCTCTTACCCCAGGGTATAGACCACTAAATTATAGGTGGTCATACAAACGTGTGTATTAGAACATTTGTATGACCACCTATAATTTAGTCATCCATACCCTGGGGTAAGAGGTCCCGTGTGCTATGGTGTGGGTGAAGAACTATTAGTTCACCTGCAGTTCTTTATAAACCAGTAGCCTGATCTCTATTACTGAAAAAGTTGGATAAATATAATGGACTGTTTCCAATATCTCACCTAGGTCAGTGTAGAATTTTACCAGTGTTCTCTCCACACGACACAAGATGGCATTCAAGTCCACAGGAACAACAGAGCTTGTTTTTGTGTCTAGCAAAGTATCTGTAGAACCATAGAACCAGCGGGTAGAAAAGTCCCAACCAGACTCCGCTGCAGCTGCAAGGTCTGAATACAACAACTTTTTTGCTTCTACATATATAAAAGGAAATTCTGTTAGCAAACAGGGCCTTTCTGACACAACATCAACAGCAATAGGAGAAAGACACAAGCAAATTCTTTTATACCTGTTGTTGTAAGGTTTTCAGCAAGCTCAAAATCTTTTGAATAAGACTCGGGCCTGTAGATATCAAAATGTCTTTTTAATATTACAGATTTATACCCTAATGTTCTACTACTACTGTAAAAAAACAAGGTTTCTGTTCAAGATGGTAATACAAATAGACCTCTACAGATGTACAAGAATCTACAAATAATCATACTTTTTGTCATACAATTCTCTGCCAGTTTTACACAGGGAAATGTCCACCAGTGGAGTAGTCATCAAGTCCCAGCTATTAGTCACTGTAGGATATATTAAAATATATATATATATATATATATGTATACAAAACTATTAGGATGCTTGCCTTTACACACACATGAACTTTAATAGCATCCGTCTTTGTTCGTAGGTTCAATATTGAGTTGGCCCACACTTTGCAGCTATAACAGCTTTAACTCTTCTGGGAAGGCTGTCCACAAGGTTTAGGAGTGTGTCTATGGGAATGTTTAACCATTCTGCCAGAAGCGCATTTTTGAGGTCAGGCACTGATGTTGGAGAAAAGGCCTGGCTCGCCGTCTCCGCTCTAATTCATCCCAAAGGTGTTCTGTCATGTTGAGGTAAAGACGCTGTGCAGGCCAGTCAAACTCGCTCATCCGTGTCTTTATTGACTAATCAATTGGGTTAAATGTGTGCCTAAGTATGTGGAATGTGTTTACTGTGTGGTGTTTTTACTAAGGGATGTTCCAGTTTCCATTCCCTGCTTTGCAGGGAAACAAAAACCGGCTGTCAGAAGCAAGCTGTGTGTTGTTTACATACTCTCATGTTTCCTGTCACTCACTCAGCTGATCGGCAGGTCCCAGCCATAAGTCGGGACGGGTGGGCGGGCACACGCGTGCCCCCTGCGCAGAAATGCAAAATCTTGTAAATATTTGAGATTCTTTGCAGTCGGCCCGCACTGTAGCAGTAAAACTACAGTGCACGGCTGGCAGCATTCTCTTATTTGGTGGTTCATTTGGTGCTCATTTAATTTACAGATAACCATGAATTATGGCTCTAGATGGATACTTCCCCAGCAATGTAGAAGTAATTTGATGGCTTTACATACACTCTAATCACTTCTACTAGAAAGCCTGCTGCTGGTATTAATAAAGTAAACAAACCCCGGCTGTTTTAGCAGCTCAGTGGTTGTTTGCTTGCTAGTGGTCCCATTATAGCTATGGTGGCAGCACCGAAAGGGTTAAATGGTTTACCCTGCCTTCTTTCTCTGATAACAATTCTAACATTTTGGATTTCTCTTCATTATGACAAAAGTCACTATGACAAAAAGGGAGGGTAAAAGAGGGCAGACACAACATTAAAAAACTTGACTGGGTACATAACCCTTTCCAATTTTATCCAAAACGAAAAAAAATGTTTTGCCTTCACATGTTCTTTAAGCTGTTAGCTAAGTCTAACATTATAGTAAGAATCTTCTCACCTTGGCTCCCCTACTGGCACATAGTAGCGATTTAGCATGTAATTTGTTCCATTGAGGGACACTGATATACTCCGGTTATTCATCCAGAAGTCATACTCTTTGGCCAACAGTGGGATGGCTTCCCTTTGTGAGAGAAAGATTATCAGAATGTAAGTTCCTCTTATCTTCTTCCACTAGTATAAGTCATAGCAGTAGTAATCTTTTAAAAATGTACCTGAGAAAGGTGAGGTTCTTTTGGCTTTCCATGTAACTTTCCATCATTAAAGTAAGAAATGGTGGTTGGCTTCTGCGAGTGTAATATATTCTCCCTCCATTAGGGATCATTCCATATCTGTAATTAAAAACAAATCTTCTGAAACCGCTCTCTACACACATACAGTATTTTCTCTTTCTGCTCTCTTTATATTTGCTTCTTCTTTTTCCACTAGACCTAGTTTTTACATAGTTACATAGTTACATTGTAGTTGAGGTTGAATAAAGACAATAGTCCATCCAGTTCAACCATTGTAGGTGTGTGTGGCCGTAATCATTTCTCATACCCCTGAATGTTTTGATCCTTGAGATGAACGTCCAAGAGTCTTATGAACGTCCAAGAGTCTTATGAACGTACAAGAGTCTTATGAACGTACAAGAGTCTTGACTCTTGTCAAGAGTCTTGAGAGTTTTATTTAACCTCACTCAATTTTGTTCCTCGGTGAAGGCAATAATAAATGGCTCTAACTTTGGATTGATAGATTAGGCCCAACTCACCGTTGTACCATATAAAGGAAATTTTCTATCATCCCTCTGGCTGTCTGGGTCATTTCAGAGAGAATGAGTCCATTGATCACCCAATACGAATCCCTGAAGCAAAATAAATAGCATAAATTATGAATTTAATAGCTCTTCAATTCAAGTGTAATTATCAAACTTATTAAAGGTGTGCTGGTTATTTTTTACTCACCAGTAGTAAAATTCTCGGAATCTACCTCCAGGTACTATCAGTGGATATGGAACATAGATTAGCGAATATTGAGTTGGTTGGTTTTTTACGTCTTCTTTGATCTGTAACATAATGAGGCTTAATTCTTCTATGCCAGATATTTTAAAATATTGTTTAGTCACTGGTAAAGACATCTTTAAATGTCCTATTTATTCTTACCTTTCTACCCAAAGATTTCCAAAGAGAAGTAAGATTTAGGGCCCAATTGCGAAGTTCAGCATCAGCAATACCAGATAAGAATTTGGGGCTGGTAAAAATATCCACATTAGGAAGAGAAATCATTTTCAGTAAATACATACAGTATTTTGAGTTATTTTTGAAAGTTTAATTTACAGTATTCACATTTTTCAGTGGTTGTTTTTCATAATAAATTGGAGAATACGCTCCCAGATAGCGGTGTGCTGGGCGTATATGTAATTTAGTAAGTGCCACATCCTGAATTAGATCAGAAATTAGATTAGAAAGAACATACAACAATAATATCCCATATGAGGGAGATATAAAATACAAAATTGACAGAAAGATAATTATATTGGTGGTAGTAATGGACAATAATACAATCACAATAAAATATAACAGTAGTATTAATACTTCACATTAAGACGATCATGACCGCAGGTGATAGGAAATGGTACTGTCGTCCCGGGGAGATCGAACGATGTGTATTAATAGTAGATTGTACAGTTTCATTGAGCCATATTGCTCGACATGTTTCGCCTTATGCTTCCTCTCGGAGCTAATGGATCAGTATTCTGTGTATTGATAGAAAAATAAATCAATCAAACCAAAAATAGTGGGTGACTGTCCAAATATATTGCATGCTACAGGACAACATGTCATGAAGAGAGAGCATACCTATACTCAAAGTCAATATGTCTACGGCCAACAGATCTGTGTATAAACATAGATGATTGAAGCTGACAAAAACAATACAATAGGGATGTAAATAAATATGCTACCTACTGTATGGGGTGTTACATAGTAGAGTTAGTTAATAAAGGGAAATGCTGTCTAAAGTGTGTGGGAGGGAAAACCAGTGCCAAAGGGCTGGTCGGTGGGCCCCAAGGTTGAGGGGTGCGAGACGATGCAGGGGTCCTAGCCAGATACAGAACATAGATCATGATACAGGGGATGCACAGGATATAAAAAACAACCTGTATAGCGGCAGTGAAACCTAAGAATATCAGGAACAAAACCAGAAGAACCACCATAGTGAGGAACATAGAGTGTCCTCTTAAGTAAGGCGAGGGCCCCGGGCGGGGCACCAATGGATGACGTCACCGCCCCGGCCGGTCAGTTGTCAATTGCCGGTGTGCGGAGAGGGCGTGGTGACGCCCATGGCCGCTACACTCGGCAAGGCAACATAAAGAGCAAGGGATAATAGGAGAAATTCCCACAAGTCCAGGATATAAAAAACAACCTGTGCATCCCCTGTATCATGATCTACGTTCTGTATCTGGCTAGGACCCCTGCATCGTCCCCATACGGGCGCACCCCTCAACCTTGGGGCCCACCGACCAGCCCTTTGGCACTGGTTTTCCCTCCCACACACTTTAGACAGCATTTCCCTTTATTAAGTGCCGGTTCACATTATTGCGGCTGCGGAGATCGCATGTAATTCGGAGCGCACTGCTCCTTCATTACATGCAATCTCATGTGCAGATGCGAATTCAGCCATACACTTTGTATGGCTGAATTCGCACTGTATCCGCGAAAAAACACGAACAGGACCCTTTTTTTCAGCCGCATCAGGATCGGATCGCGCAGTAGTTCACTGCGATATGCGATCAAACTGGGGGTGTCGTTAACATTTAATTGACACCCCCTGAGTATCGCATATGGCAGTGTGAACTGCCAGATGTGCGGATGCGATGCGGGAACAGGCTGCGAATTCGCAGCCTTCCCGCATCATACAAGTGTGAACCGAGCCTGACTAACTTTACTATGTAACACCCCATACAGTAGGTAGCATATTTATTTACATCCCTATTGTATTGTTTTTGTCAGCTTCAATCATCTATGTTTATACACAGATCTGTTGGCCATAGACATATTGACTTTGAGTATAGGTATGCTCTCTCTTCATGACATGTTGTCCTGAAGCATGCAATATATTTGGACAGTCACCCACTATTTTTGGTTTGATTGATTTCTTTTTCTATCAATACACAGAATACTGATCCGTTAGCTCCGAGAGGAAGCATAAGGCGAAACATGTCGAGCAATATGGCTCAATGAAACTGTACAATCTATTATTAATACACATCGTTTGATCTCCCCGGGACAACAGTACCATTTCCTGTCACCTGTGGTCATGATCGTCCTAAATGTGAAGTATTAATACTACTGTTATATTTTATTGTGATTGTATTATTGTCCATTACTACCACCAATATAATTATCTTTCTGTCAATTTTGTATTTTATATCTCCCTCATATGGGATATTATTGTTGTATGTTCTTTATTCTTTTTGAATTTTGTTTGATGTTTTTAGATGTACTATACAATAAAGTATGTGATCTTATAGATACCCAGTGCCTGCAAAGTCCATGTTTCCTCCCTCGCATTTTTTGTTTTTCATAATATATATATTTCATAATGATAGCTCACACTTTGGTGGCTGTTTGTATATCAGATATGTAAAGCTAAAACTCTTACTATAGGAGTGTAGACATAATGGAAAATTGTTACCAAATATTTACCATAATTTTTCTGTCCTTATTACCTCCACAAGCATATGAACGGTTGACTCTGCCCTCACTTCTACCCCATAGGACCCAAATACCATACATTTTGGAACTGATCAAGCCCACGTGTTTCACAACTAACTTACTCAAGTAAACTAGGAGGGATCCTATGCTGCCATTATTATTATTATTAATATTCTTATACACGATTTATATAGCGCCAACAGTTTACACAGCTCTTTACAATATATAAGGGAGACAATACAATTACAATAAAATAAAACACAAGAGGGTTAAGAGGGCCCTGTTCAGAAGAACTTACAATCTAATAGAGTGGGGCAAGTGGTACAAAAGTTTGTAACTGAGGGGAATGAGCTGATGGAAGTGATAAGAGATTAGTTGGAGGCAAGATAGGTTTCCCTGAAGAGATTCGTTTTCAGTGATAGCCTGAAGGCGGCAGCCAGAGTAGGAGATAGCCAGACAGATCGAGGTAGAGAGTTCCAGAGGATAAGAAAGGCTCTGGAGAAGTCCTGCAGTATAGCATTGGAGGAGGAGACAAGGGAGCTTTAGAGCAGGAGGTCTTGAGAGGAGCGTAGAGGACAGTTTGGGTGATATTTGAGACATGATTGGTGATGTAGCTCAGGACAGAGTTGTGAATTGCTTTGTATGATCTAAATAGTATTTTGAATTTAATTCGCTAGCTAATCGGAACCCAGTGTAGTGATTGGCGGAAAGGGGTGGCAGACACTGAGTGGTTGGTAAGGTAGATGAGTCTGGCAGCAGCATTCATGACTTAGGAGAGGATAGCCTATGGAGAGGTAGGCCTATGAGGAGGGAGTTGCAATAGCCAAGCCAATAAATAACAAGGGAGTGAATGAGTAGCTTGGTGGTTTCATTAGGTAAAAAGGGGTGAATTTTAGAGATGTAACGGAGGTTAAGTCTACAAGCTTTTGACAATGATTGGATTTGGGGCTGAAAGGACGGGTCAGAGTCTAGGATTACACCTAGTATCCTGGCGTAAGGGAAGGGAATGATGGTTGCATTAAATTGCTGCCATGGAATTAACCAGAAAAGGAATGAATTTTGCTTGATTTTATTTATCCTTCTAGAATAAACTTTTAATTCAGTTACCACAGGGAAACTGTGACATTTTTTTTTAGAGGTTCCTGAAATACTGCTTTGCAAAGAACCCTAAAACCTTCAATTTTAAGGCCTCTTAGCTACCTTACAAAGGAAGGTACAGGCTTAAAATCAAAACCGGGTCATCCACAACTTCCTGCATCTTCCCACACTTCTGGAAGAATGATCAAACATTCCTATAGACACATTTCTAAACCTTGTGGACAGCCTTCCCAGAAGAGTTGAAGCTATTATAGCTGCAAAGGGTAAGCCAACTCAATTTTGAACCCTATGAACTAAGACTGGGATGCCATAATAAAGTTAATGTACTTCTGGTAGTATACTGTATGTTAAAGAGATGCTGACATGGCAGCTTCCCATATGAGAACACTGGTATTTCAGCAGGTGGTTAATGAGCCAGTCCTTGCCATTCAGCTATCAATCTGAAAAGGAAATTAAGTCTTTGGCTTATAACAGGAAAGAGAGGTAGGAATCTGCAACAAAGTTTGTTAAAATTCTGCAATGTACAAAGATCACCCAGATAGGTTAGTATTATTTTTTTTTTTTTTTTTAACAAAGGTGACATTACACTTAGAATAGCCAGCACAGTGCCTTGGCAAGTGCCTTCAATCTGTTCCAAGCTGCTGTGGAACTCAGAAAACATTCCAGCAACATACGGGGCTCCTTAGCTCCGAGAAGGTATTCATCAGGGAAAATCAGATGTGGAGCCTCCATCCTCAGATTTAATAAAAGGCATTAATATAAGGCAGAACCTACATGCCAGAAAGCCATGGTGTCACCCCTGAGAACAGACCTGCATTTAACAAGGCAAAAATCCTGAATGCCAACCACAAACACCCATGAGCCTTCAGCCTTACTTGAGGTCCAAAAAGTGGGTCTTCACATGGGGAGGAACAGGTGGAATAGCCACAACTTTATTGCAAATCAAAAACACAAAAAAGGGCGCACCGACCTAGCGCATTATCCTCAATATTGGCTTTATTGTTAAAACATAAAAATGGCTACTCACAAACACAGGTGAAAATCAGTCATATCGAACTCAATGATATGATTGATTTTCACCTGTGTTTGTGAGTAGCCATTTTTATGTTTTAACAATAAAGCCAATATTGAGGATAATGCGCTAGGTCGGTGCTCCCTTTTTTGTGTTTTTTTGTTTGTAGTACTGTTGGACTGCCCCAGTCCTTTAGGGCAGCAAGACCGTAGCCATCCGAGACGCCATTTGTAAAGTCCCGTGGGAAGAGCAGTCGGGGAGCCTTGTTGTCTGAGCGCAGGAGAAAGGTGGTTCATTCACCTTATTTTGTTGGAACAACTTTATTGCAACCAGGTTAAGGGGAGCTATTTACACATCACATCTTGTTAGGGCCTGTGAGGTAAGGAGGACAAAATAGAAACACATGGACTGGATCAGCCTCAAATTTTATGGGAGTGGGGTACTATGGGGTAGGAGCGAGGGTAGAGTTTTCCAGCGAGGGTGGAGTTTACCATTCATAAGTTCTCCTGAATTAGGAGTTAGGAAACTCCTGGATTAAAAAAAATGTGCTGTCTGCTAGGACAGAGACAAAGACAGACCATTAAAATACCTGCCTGTTTCCTATAAAAAACGGAAAATTCCTATCATACTTACCGTAATTTTCCTTTCCTGGTGGTCTCCATGGCAGCCTATGTGTGGGTTAACCCCACCTCCTCTCCAATGGTATAGGACCGCCCTCTATAAATTTCAGCTTGCAGGCACAGCCAGTGTTCCATATCTTAGCCGAATCCAAGACCAGAGGGTGGGACCTCCGGCTGCCATGGAGACCACCAGGAAAGGAAAATTACGGTAAGTATGATAGGAATTTTCCGTTTTCCTGGCAGTCTCCATGGCAGCCTACGTGTGGGAAATAACTAGCCCAAACCACACGGGTGGGAATGTTTCAAATCAAATTTTACTTCAAATTATTAGCAGACAGAACAGTCAAGCCAAAATTAACTGAAGATAAGGAGCCTGGCTCCACACAATAACGTGTCATAAACGTATTTACAGAAGACCAGGAAGCCGCTCTGCAGACTACTTCTGGTGCAACATGATGTGAAGCCACCCAGGACATTGAGATGCTTCTCGTTGAGTGGGTTGTCACTGCTTCCGGAGGAGCCAAACCCTCTACACAGTAAGCTCGTTTAATAGCAGACACAATCCAGGCTGCAATGGACCTTGACGGGGCCCGCTTTCCTCTATTTTTGCCTGAGAAAAGGACAAAGAGATTATCCGATTGTCTGAAAGAAGACGTTGACTGAAGATATTCCATTAGAGTCTTCCCTACATCCAAGGGATGAGGTTCATTATCCTCGGAAGATCGAAAAGGTAGGAAGCACAATCTCCTGGTTTTCATGAAAAACCGATGATACCTTCAGATTGGAATTGAGCATCGGAATTAGGACTACTCGATCCGGAAAGAACGTGAGGAAAGGTTCTTTATGACCAAGGGAACTGATCTCAGAAACCCTTTTGGCTGAAGTGATTGCCACTAAAAAGGCTGTTTTAATGGCAAGTTCTCTGATGAAGTCCGACAAACTAGTTCTTGAAAGGACGTTAAGGACAAGAGGAAGGTCCCATTTCGGGAACCTTGGCTTCCTCTGAGGTCTGAGTCTGACCGCACCTTTGAAGAATTGTTGTATGAGTACATGCTTGGCCCAGGAGAACCCTGAGAACACCGATAAGGCTGATATTTGCACCCTGAGAGTCCCAACTGATAGAGATTTATCCAGACCTGCTTGAAGGAACTTCAGGACTTCTTGAACTCCAAAATCCAAGGAAGGATTTCCCTCCGGGTACGTGCATTCCAAGAATCTAGACCAGACTCTGCAGTAAACTCTGTTCGTGCTGGGTCTTCTGGAGTTCATTAAGGTAGGGATTGCCCCAGGAGGGCATCCGAGTGACTCCAACCTCTCCCTCTCAAGAACCAGACCGTTAACCTGAGCAAAGCGGGGCAGGGGTGTAATGTTGTTCCCTGCGAGAGAAGGTCTGGTTTGAGGGGCACGGGAATCGGGCTCCGATAACTGAGTTGCAGGAGAAGTAGGAACCAGGGCCTGTTTGGCCAATGAGGGGCTACCATGACAATCTCCACATCTTCTGCTTGGAGTCTCTGAAGAAATCTGAGGATGATGGGAAATGGGGGAAAGGCATATGCCCTGCTGAATTCCCATCTGTCGGTCACAGCATCCGTTCCGCAGACTCGGTGATACTTGCTGCATGTGAAGTACCGGTCCAGCTTGTGGTTGCATGGAGATGCAAACAGGTCTACTTCGGGTGAGACCCCTAGAGACAGAATCCACTTGAATGAGTCGCTGTGGAGAGACCACTCGTTGTGATTCAACTGGACTCTGGAAAGGAAATCTGCCTGGACATTCTGTGGCCCCGGAATGTAGGCCGCCGAGATGTTGAACAGATGGGCTTGGGCCCATGTCATGATTGGGTCTAACTCCTGAAGAAGGGAGAGACTCCTGGTTCCGCCCTGTCTTTTCACATAAGCCACTGCCGTGGTGTTGTCCATTCGAAGAAGTACGGATTTGCCTTCTATTAGGTGGTGGAAAGCTTGAAGAGCTAGAAAAGCCGCACGAAGCTCCAGGACGTTGGAAACCAGGGAGTGGGCTTGTGGAGGCCATTTCCCTTGAGCCACCTCTGCCATGCAATGGGCTCCCCAGCCAGAGTTGCTGGCGTCGGTTGTAATGATGACCCACGTGATGGGAACTAGAGAATGGCAATTGAGCAGGTTCTTGCGTTGGAGCCACCATAATAAGCTGCTCCTCATGCTGTGGAAAATAAAGATACGCTGCTTGCATTCTTCCGGATTCCACTGCCGAAGGAAGCCCCTTTGAAAGGGCCGCATTCGCCACAGTGCCCACCTGACCATAGGGGCCGTCGAGACCATAGTGCCGATGATCTTGAGACACTGGGATGCCGTCAGAAAAGAGGAGGAGAGGGCTGGAAAGATCCTCTCCCGAACCACCGGAATTTTCTCTAGAGGCAGAGAAAGTGTATTCTGAACGTTGTTGAATTGAGCGCCTAGATAGACCAGATGTTGAGAGGGCTCCAGATTACTTTTTTTTTTGAAGATTCAACAACCATCCGAACTCCATGAGAGTTGTGGTGACCAGGTCCCTGTGGGAGAAAAGTTGATCCCTGTCTTGTGATAACAGTAGAAGATCGTCTAAGTAGTGATGTAGACGTACACCTTTTGTTCTGATTAGAGCTACCACAGCTAGAAGGACCTTGGAAAACACCCTTGGGGATGTGGACAGGCCAAAAGGAAGGCAGATGAACTGGAAGTGTCGATGTTCTACCGCGAAACGGAGGTACTTGTGGAAGTTTACTGCTATAGGCACGTGGAAATACGCGTCTTTGAGATCTATTGACACTAGCCAGTCTCCTGGAAGCACTGCTTTCTGGATGGTGGATAAGGTCTCCATTTTGAACTTTTCGTTCTTGATGAACCTGTTGAGATAGGTGAGATCTATCACAGGGCGCCAAGATCCATTCTTCTTCTGTACTAAAAAGAGGGGCGAATATACGCCTTGGAATCTTTCCTGCACGGGCACCGGAACTATAGCGCCCTGAGCCACCAAAGTGCTTACATAGTCGAGCAAAACACTTCTTTTCTCGTCCTGAGAAAGCAAGCGAGTGGGAATGAACCTGGACACGGGATCTGTTGAGAAAGTCCATGTGTGTCCTGTGGACACTGTCCTGATGGTCCAGAAGTCTGAGATTGAGGCCGCCCAGACACGCTGAAAGCGGAGCAGGCGTGCCCCCACCTGGCATGTCTGAATGGGCCCAATCTTAAAAGGACTTTGAGGTTTCTTGTCCGGAAGGTGCTGAGCCTCTGACCGGCTTACGAGAGGATGCTTGGCTGCCTTTCCAATTTCTCCTGTAATCTCGCCCAGGCCTATATGAGCGGGCATCCCTTGATCGCTCTGCAAACTGCTTTCTTGGTTGCTGCTTCTTAGGGCCAAAGAGGCGCCTGTCTTGGGGAAGGAAACCTGACTTTCCACCCGTCACTTTAGTAATTGCATTATCCAATTTGTTTCCAAATAAAGAGGATCCTTCAAAAGGGATTTTGCACCAAGCCTGTTTAGAGGCTGGGTCTGCCAGCCAGGGACGTAACCACAGGGCCCGTTTGGCTGTGACAGAAGCCAACATGGATCTGGATAAGAGACGTAACACATCAATGGATGCTTCTCCAAGAAACACAGAAGCTAACTTCAATTCCTGAACAGGAGAGTTCTCTACTGCATCTTCAGACACACTCCTTAATTTTAGTTCAACATCAGAAACCCAGGTTTCCATGGCCTTAGACATGGCTGCTAATGCTAGCACAGGTTTACATGCCGCACCGGCTGTGATATAAATTATTTTTAAATCCAGGTCCATTTTCCTATCCAGAGGGTCTTTAAAGGAAACCGCATCGTCCAGCGGGAGTGTAACGTGTTTTGCTAGTCTGGAAACTGCGGCATCAACTAGAGGAGCCGATTCCAGGTGACTGACCTCTTCTGGTTTAAAGGGATACAACTTAGACAATTTGGAGGATAAGGAGGTCTTGCTATTCCCTTTACTCCACTCTTCTAGGATGACATCCTTCAATTCTGAAAGGAGCTGAAAGTTTAGCCGCCCTTTCCCCAAGTGTTTGAAAAACCTTCTCTGTTTTACTTGTGGGGTACTGGGATCTTCCCATTTCAGAGCCTCTTTGACTGCTCTTATGAGAGGTGCAACAAGGACAAAATCAAAACCCCCAACTGCACCTTCCTCTTCTTCCAAATCGCTTTCAGAGGATTTCCCGGAAGTGAAGCTTGGCTGAGAGGGACCTTGCTCTTCAGGAGCATCAGCAGGAGAGCTGGGAGTAGCAGGCCCAGGTGTGGGACTAGCACCCCACTCTTTCATGGATTGCTGGATAATCCGTTTCACCAGGGATTCCAATCTCTGATCTTCAGACTCTCTTTCACCAGATGCACGAGCGAAACAGGGCTCGCAAAGGGACTTGTCCTCCGGGACATGCGCCCCACAACCCCAACACCCCAACAGGCTCTCTGGGCCGTATGGCTACTGTGGCGGTGTGTGCGGTGTCTGGAGGATGAATTTGAGCGTCTCCTTTCATGCCTGCTCCCTGATGGAGACTCATGGCGTCTTGACCTTGAAGATGATTCTCTTCGTGGCCTGACAGACCTGGAAGAGCTGGGAGAAAGAGAAATCCAGGGAGACACAGGATTTAGCCATGAATCATGAGCCAGCATTCCTCCCTTCATATCCCCCTAAAATGTACCAGCACTCACCTGTTGTGAGAGAGCTGGCCACAAGGGGGCGGTGAAGCAGGATCCATGTTTCAGGCAAAACCAAAAACTGACAAGGAAGTAGAGCATACAGATCACTACAAGGCAATAAGGAACATTCAGGTGTTGTCCTAATATGCATCCAACCGCTCCCCCCCCCCCCCCCTGCACACCGCCAAAAGGTATGCAGCATCCGGTCCCCACATACCTGGTATTCACATGGACAAGGTACCGGGAAGACGTCGCTATGCCCACAGTGCATTCCCAATTGCCCTGGAGCTGACAGGCGTTTAAATTTTCGCACCACGATGACGTCAGCAGCGGCCGGCCGCAATCGCAAGTGCGCATGCGTGGACCGGGCCTCGCTTCCGATCGCGGCAAAGTGCGCATGCGCAGGCAGCGAGCAGAGCTCCATTACCACACAGCGCATGCGTCCGCTGGACTGAGCGGAGGGGGAGCAGAAAGGAGATGGCTGGAACGCACGGAGCGTTCCAGCCACCATTGGGCCACCAGGGATAGCAAAGAAAGTAGTTTGAGACATACAAACATAACAAAAACACTGCCATGGAAGAGACAAATCTTCAGACCCTGTCAGGATATCCGTCGGCCATCCGAAGCACCGCACAGTTATTAGCCAAAGGGGATTTTTTAAATGTCACTCACCCGCCCATGGCTGGGCCCTGGACATAGACACCGACTTTTCATTCTGAGGTAAGCCGACCAAATTCCAACAGGAAATAATCCAAATAGGGTCCTTGGAAGAGGACAAAAAAGGAACACTGGCTGTGCCTGCAAGCTGAAATTTAGAGAGGGAGGTCCTATACCATTGGAGAGGAGGCGGGGTTAACCCACACGTAGGCTGCCATGGAGACTGCCAGGAAATATATTTTTTTGCCTTACATAAAAAATGTTTGTACCTTTCATTCCAGTCTGGTGGATCCCACTGTTCCAATTCTGTGCCAGGATCACTGAAGGATGTGTTCACAAATTGAATCAATTTGTCTCTATCCACTTCTCCCATAGGGGGGCTCATAATCAAAGTCTGAAATTTTTTTGTTATCTTGGCTGAAATATAAATAGTTACAAAATTAGGTTGAAAGCATACACTTCTCCATTGAAATCTTTAAAAGAAGAAACACACAGATTTCACATTTTTAGAGCTGTAACTGTAAAGAATATGAAGTTTTATACCCTTTTCCCTTTGTGACTTTTAGGGGTGCCTTTAAAACGGTATTAAAATCTCTTTTACAAAATAAAATAATGTGCCCCCCTGCAGGTTTAAACCTTAATGTACTAGTATGCACCACATATAGTACATTATGACAGACTTACATACAAACGGAGCTCTCCAGCGATGCGCTGTCAGTGCTCTCCCCGGTCCCCAGCACTTCCATCTTCACCCAGGCCGGGTTTCGCATCTCCAGCCACTTGATTGGCTGGCCGATGTGATGTCACTGCCACGCATGCATGAGTGGGCCATAAATGTGGTCTGAGCTGCACATCAGCCGATTTGAACAATTCTGACTTTACTACCACTTTAATGTGAATAACTCAGCCTTTTTCAACTGCAGTGCCTTGAGGTTTCTTTAGGAGTGCCTTGGCAAAATGCCTAAAAATTGACTCAAAATTTGTATACAAGCCAGCAGATGAATAAAACCTGCCTTTAATTTCACAAAGCCACAGGTTTCATTGTGCACCACTACAACCTTCTAGAAGCCGGCGCCCTAACAACCAATGACCCTCCCCTGCCCCACTCTGTCAGCAAAAGAGAAACACTGGAATACTAGTCAGTACCAGTGTGCAAACATGTATTGAATTTGGAAAAATAAATCACCTCTAACATTGGGTGTCCTACGTGTGTGGATGTTAATGTATTGTGTAAAACTCTTAGAATAGTTTTTTACATTATAGAATGGGATGCCTTGATCTTGTCCATAATTTTAAAGGGTGCCTTGAGAGTGTCCATAATTTTGGAGGGTGCCTTGAGATTGTCTATAATTTTAGAGGGTGCTTTGAGATTGTTCATAATTTTAAAGGGTGCCTTGACTGAAAAAAGGTTGAGAAACACTGGAATAGCGTTCCATTAATTTTACTGTATGGGTCATTTATATATTTATACTAGGTGATCATTATCACCCCTTTATCACCACTTCTCATAATTGTTAGAAAAAGGCTATTAACTTAGCATTTGTCTTTTTAAAGAAAATTTGTTAGAGATGTGTTAATGTGTAAGCACAGGGGTCTCTAAACTATCTAAACAAAGGGCCAGTTTACCATCCTTCAGACTTTAGGAGGGCTGGACTGTGTGCATTAGAAGTAGAAAATTGCCTGGCATCAATGGTAGTAAACAATGCCCAATCTTTGGTGTCAGTGAGAGGAATTGTGCCCCATCGTTGGTGTCATTTGGTGGGAAGAATGTTGCCTCAACATTGGTGTCACTGGGAGGAACTGTGCCCCATCATTGGTGTCACTGGGAGGAACTGTGCCCCATCGTTGGTGTCACTGGGAGGAACTGTGCCCCAACATTGGTGTCACTGGGAGGAACTGTGCCCCATCATTGGTGTCACTGGGAGGAACTGTGCCCCATCGTTGGTGTCATTGGGAGGAACCTGCCCCATTGTTGGAGCCATTGGGATAAATCGTTGGTGTTAGTGGGGGGACTTATGCCTCAGTGTTGGAGTCAGAGGATGAAATATTACCCCAAGGGCCAGATAAAAGCAGGCAAAGGTCCACATTTGGCCCCTGGGCCATAGTTTGGAGACCACTGCGTTAGCATATGCTGTGTCACACATTGTGATTGATTGCATTAGGGCAGCCCAATCATTTTGACCAAAAAACTGACACGCAGTTTTTCTGACGCAGTGCACCATAATGATACACAGGAGTGTGATGCTGTGCATTGCGATGCATTGTGTTTTGGAATTACATTTTTTTAGTGAATTGAGCTGCCAATCAAAATGAATGGCATCATAAAATGCTAATACACATATTCTGTGGGTTGCAGCATTGCATGCCTAAATGCAAGACACCCCATTGGAAAAGTGTAAATGGGCTCTAGAAGTATATTATCAGCCAAAACACTTCCTGCCATCTGATGCTCCATAACTGAAATTTCCTCTCACTTACTATTCCTGGGACAATTTGAGGGAAAATCTCCAACAACATCATAGGTGGAAATGTGCATATTTTTACTAGCGATCAATACTTTTTCTCACTGATACCAATTATCAATACCTATTTTGCCCTTGGATGCATTTATTTTGTAAGGGGTCACACCAGTTCGATTTACCATTCAATTTGATAGCTCAAAAAGGAATGACAAGTCGCACCCCATTTGCGATTTCATTGGGACTTGCATTGACTTCTGTTAAATGAAGTCGCAAGTTGTAATGAAACCGAAGGTCCAAAAAAAGACTCTGCAGCCTTGAAATAGCGCAGTTTCAAAGTCGCACAGTGTGGCTTTGAAATCGTGCTGCTTCAGCGGGATTTCAAAGCCAAAGGTCAGTGCGATTTGGATCTCCGATTTCATTATGGCTTGCGACTTCACGTAACAGAGGTCAATTCAACTTGCAAATAAATCACAAAAAAGTATCAGTTTTAGTATCAGAGCATTTGCATGAGTACAAGTACTCGTGTAAATGCTTAGTATTTGCCCAGATATTGGTATCGGTGCAATGGTAATTTTTACCATATTGATTTCAATAAAATGATTTATGGTTTATTATCAAAGCAGCCTTGTTTATTGCTATGTAACATTTTGAGCATTTTAGGATTTTTTTTTTTTGGGGGGGGGGGGGGACTATCTTGCTTCATGATTTTACCTGGGACTCTGCTCCAATACCCATATAAACGTAATTCAGCACTGGAGGTCCCCCTCCCTGTCGGCTGAAATGCACATTGGAGCAGAGACTATAGTGCTGACATTACAGCATGGCATGATATCAGTCAGCAGAAACTTTCTGTCTTTAATTACATCAGCTCCAGAAGATTTTACCCCCTTCATGACCAGGCCATTTTTTTTAATATTTAGCACTGTACAAATTTAACTGTACCCAAATGAAATTTATATAATTTTTTTTCATACAAAAAGAGCTTTCTTTTGGTGGTATTTGATCCCCACTGGGTTTTTTATTTTTTGCGATATTAATGAAAAAACTCAGAAGATTGTGAAAAAAAAACTGTATTTTTTACATTCTGCTATAAAGCATATCCAATAAAAAAAATAAAAAAATCGCAAGAAGTGTATATTGATTGGTTTGCGTGAAAGTTACACTATATTGTCAAAAGTATTGGGACTGCCTTTACACGCACATGAACTTTAATGGTTTTTCGGTCTTAGTCCGTAGGGTTCAATATTGAGTTGGCCCTCCCTTTGCAGTTATAACAGCTTCAACTCTTCTGGGAAGGCTGTCTACAAGGTTTAGGATACATATGTTTTTTGGACTATATAGGACTTTTTTTGCACTTTATGCACTTTTATATATATATGGCGTGATGCTGGGAACTATCCGTGGCCGAGCTAAGGGTACTTAAACCACCTTTTGAGAACACTCTTCCTTCCCTTGTTTTTCTTCCCCACTTCCCTGGGACACATTACACTTCAACCTGGATATGTCTACATCAGGCGGTACCTCTTTGGTGATTTTTGTCTTTTGGCTTTCCTTTGGGTCTATTTGCATATTGATTTCATAATGCTCCACATGGGGCAATGGCACTCTGGTTTCTTACCTCTTCTCATCTTGGCATACTGTTACCCACATACTCCATATTTCGAATGCACACGTATGGTCCAATTAACCTTTTGGTATCTTCATCATACTCTTTATCACTTTTATAACTCTGTGTACTTTTTCTTATGGAGTCACCCTCCCTTTTTTATCCCCTCCTTGGTTTGGGCTGTTTATAGCAGTTAAATTACTCACAAGTAAGCCAAGTAAGCGTGAGTTAATTTACTCACATTAATTATGTCAATTAATACTTTTTTAAAGAACTCTCTTGAGATTGCTATTCATGCCACTACCTAACACACAATGGAGATATGCGTTTTTCATGAGTTCCTTCTATTGTGCCCTGCTGGTCACAGACTGTATTCCCACAGTTCCGGGTGTAGGCGTTCCTCAGCGGTCTGCTGTCCATAACATCATGTGTTGTACTTGAGGTGGGTTGTGAGTATATTAGTAAGGGACAATTTATACTGGGATGGTCCTATCTTCCTCTCTTTCCCCTTCCCATAATACCATTTTGTTTAATTATTAGATTTTAATGTCGTTTGTATATTTCTTTTTACAGTTATACATAATGCATCTGCTCCTGAGGAAGTGGAATATATTCCACGAAACGTGTCAAACTTAAAGGATGCATTTTCTCCATGACAATCATGTGTCCGATTTTTTATTATGAAATCTTTGCTAGTTGTTCAATAATAATGTATTGTTCTATCATAGATTACAACAAGTCAGCTCTCGTTTTTCATTACTACAATATGTCGTGTGATCCAACTATACCTTTGATGAACGCATTTCATTACTTGTATGTATCATTGCAATCATGAATTCCTTGTGTTTTGTTTATGAAACTTTTAATATAATCCGCTCTTAACACACTGTAATTATTTTTTATATTGTACCATGCTGCAAGTCCGCCTGTGTCTTATAGACAATTTTTTACGCAGACTATGTGCCAGTTGTCCTCACGCACCTCATTTAAAGTCCCAATCTCCCCCTTTTTCTCCTTATCAATATTAGGGATGGAGGCACAGAGCCCAAGGTGGCTTGTGCCTCATTTAAAGTCCCAAAACCTTTCCTTTCTGGGAGTGTATATCTCAAAGGTTAATCACTTGGACTACCAACGTCAAGTTACTCACCAAGAAGGCATAACAGTGCCTACACTTTCTTTGCCGCCTTAAAAGAGCCAGTCTCCCTAAATCTATCCTTATCACATTCTACAGGGGAACCATTGAGAGCGTGCTGACCAGTTGCATTATTGTTTGGTATGGAAACTGCAGTTCTGCTGACTGCAAGACCTTGCAGCGGTTTAGTGAAGACAGCTGAAAAATTCATTGGTGCCCCTCTCTCCTCCATCTTAGACATTTTCCATACACAATGCTCCAGCAAAGCTACTGGTATCATGAGGGATCCCACCCATCCCTCCCACAGTCTCTTTCAGCTCTTGCCATCAGGTAGAAGGTACTGAAATATTAAAACTAGTGATTGACTGATATCGTTTTTAAAGTGCTGATACCGATATTTTGGTCATCGGATATCGGTATCGGCCGATATTTTCAGACATTTAACATTTTTTTTTTCACAGGTACTATTGTGGAGGGATCTGGAGGTCTAAAAGACCCAAAACCCCTCATCTGTACTTAAAAGCATTCAAAACGCCAAGTTTGGCTGTTTTGAATGCTCATATTTTTTTAAATTTTCCGCCGAGTACCCGGAAGTGATGTCATGACATCACTTATGGGTTTTTTACATGGAGACCCGATCAGAGCCGAATGCAGCTTTGATCGGGTCTTCTCTTCGGCGGCCGTGCATGTAGGATGCCCGGGTCTCCCGGTGGGACGGGAGACCCAGGCGAGTGGCAGAAGGCGGAGGGAGGGGGGAGACGTCCCCTCCCGTTCCTTGTAATGACTGCCGAGTGGCTTGGCTGATGCGGGGGTGATGCCTCTAGCTGCAGGTATCACTCCGGTACAAGCACTTTGCCGAAATATCGGCAATATCGCTAATCTCGGGGGCCGATATAACGGGGAAAGTGCATATCGGCCCCCGATATATCGGCATTGCCGATAATCGGTCGATCTCTAATTAAAACCCGTTCTGTCAGACTGTTCAACAGCTTTTTTCCCCAGGCTGTGAAAGTTCTCAACTCTAATCCCCTTTGAAACCCTTTTTTACAAAAACATATGCACTAAGACACTTTTACAAACACTTGCTTAAACAAAGACTCAATAAGAAATATGTAGTGCTTTTTCTATTTTTTAAGTTCCTTGTTGTGTTTTATTTTCGCATAGTTTTATGTGTAATCAGTGTGTACTATCGTGGTCCTGCGAGACATGACATTTCATTCCATTGTAAGTCTTCACATGTAGTGGACTGACAATAATGTTTGACTTGTCTTGTCGAATCCTTCCCAAAAATGGTTTTGCCTAGAGATGCACTTTAACTACTTGCCGACTAGCCCCCTCCTATATACGGCGGCAGGTTGGCAGGTTCCCACGAATCACCGTAGCTGTATGGCGATTCGCGGGAGCGATCCTGGGGGTGCGCCAGCGGGGAAGCCGATCTAGGGGGCCAGCGGCCACGATTTTCACCGGGCACCTGCGATCACTTCCCGTGAAGATAGAACGGCTGTTCTCTCAGCCATCAACACAGAGCCCCTGTATTGATTTCACAACCCCCCCCTCCCACAGTTAGAAAACACCCCCTAGACTCACATTTAACCCTTTGATCGCCCCTGTGTTAACCCCTTCCTTGTCAGTGTCATTAGTACAGTAACAATGCATATTTTTAGCACTCATTACTGTAGTAATGTCACTGGTCCCCCCAAAAGTGTCAAAAATGTCAGTTAGGGGTCCAATCTGTCCGCCGCAATGCCGCAGATCACCGCCATTACTAGTAAAAAAATAAATTAATAAAAATTACATAAATCTTTCCCCTAGTTTGTAGACGTGATAACTTTTGCGAAACCAATCAGAATACGCTTATTGGGATTTTTTTTACCAAAAGTATGTAGCAGAATACAAATTGGCCTAATATTATGAAAAAATTTGATTTTAAAATTTTTTGGGGGAATGTTATATAACAGAAAGTGAAAAATATATATTTTTTTTTTTTTAGAATTGTAGCACTTTTTTTGTTTATAGTGCAAAAAATAAAAATTGCACAGCTGATCAGATCCCATAAAAAAAGCTCTATTTGTGGGGAAAAAAGGACATCGATTTTATTTGGGTACAGCATCGCACGACCGCGCAATTTTCAGTTAAAGCAACGCAGTGCCAAAATGCAAAAAATGTCCTGGTCATTAGGGGGAAAATCTTCCGGTCCAGAAGTGGTTAACCACTTAAGCCCCGGAGGATTTGGCTGCTCAAAGACCAGGCCCTATTTTGCATTACGGCACTGTGTGACTGTAACGGACAATTGCGCGGTTGTGCAACGCTGTACCCAAATAAAATTGACGTCCTTTTTTTCCCACAAACAGAGCTTTCTTTTGGTGGTATTTTATCACCTGTGCGATTTTTACTTTTTGCGCTATAAACAAAAAAAGAGCGACAATTTTAAAAAATAACAATATTTTTCACATTTTTTATATGAAATTCTCAAAAAAAAAATGTAAAAATCAAAATTTTGATTGGTTTGCGCAAAAGTTATTGCATTTACTAACTACGGGAAAGATTTATGTCATTTTTATTGTTTTTTTTTTTTTAACTAGCAATGGCGGCGATCTGCGATTTCTTTTGCGGGACTGCGACATCGCGGCGGACAGATTGGACCCTTGACTGACATTTTTTACACTTTTGGGGGTACCAGTGACATTATTACAGTAATCAGTGCTATACATATGCACTGTTACTGTAAAAATGACACTGGCAGGGAAGGGGTAAACTTTATTGGTGATCAAGGGGTTAAGTGTGTCCCTAGGGGCGTGATTGTTCGATCATCACAGAGAAATACGATCCTACATAGCAGGATCGCATAGCCTCTGTGATGATCTAAGGGAGAATGACAGATGGCTGTGTTTACATCAGCCGTCTGTCTTTCTCCCTCTCCTGAGGGAGATCGCTAGTGGCCTGCGGACATTGGGATGTCAGTGAACGAGCGGGGGCGGGAACGCGCCGCCGACAGTGTGCGCTCACCCCCTACAGGCTCGTGGGCGAGTGACGTACCCATAAGTCACTTTGCCCAGGAGAGGCAGACTGCCGCAGTATATAGTCGTGCGGCAGTCGGCAAGTGGTTAATATTGCTACATTTAGGTTAACCACTTAAGCCCCGGAAGATTTTACCCCCATTCCGACCAGGGGGTATTTTGCGATTCGGCACTGCGTGAATTTAACGCACAATTGCGCGGTCGTGCGACGCTGTACCTAAACGAATTTGACGTCCTTTTTTTCCCACAAACAGAGCTTTCTTTTGGTGGTATTTGATCACCTGTGCGATTTTTTGATCACGCGCTATAAACAAAAAAAGAGCGTCAATTTTGCAAAAATAGCAATATTTTTCACATTTTTTTATATGAAATTCCCCCCAAAAAAAATGTAAAAATCAAAATTTTTAAAAATTTTCGGCCAATTTATTTTATGCTACCTATGTTTGGTAAAAAAAATCGCAAAAAGCGTATTTTGATTGGTTTGCGCAAAAGTTATCGCGTTTACTAACAAAGGGAAAGATTTTTGTCATTTTTGTTGTTTTTTTTTTTAACGCGTAATGGCGGCGATCTGCGATTTTTTTTGCGGTACTGCGACATTGCGGCGGACAGATCGGACCCTTGACTGACATTTTTGACACTTTTGGGGTTACCAGTGACATTTCTACAGTAATCAGTGCTATACATATGCACTGTTACTGTAAAAATACACTGGTAGTGAAGGGGTTAACTTTATTTGGAAGGGAGGGGCTGTGTGTGTCCCTAGGGGCGTGGTTTCTACTGTGATTGGCTGTGGCTCTAGCTGTAAGGACACTGATCAACGGATCTACATACCAGATCCGTTTTATCAGTGTCTTTGCAGCGAGGAGAATGACAGGCAGTTTGTTTACACAAGCTGCCTGACATTCTCCCTCTCCCCCGCCGATCGCCGAGTGACCGGCGGACATCGGGTCCGCTGGTCACACGCGCGGGGGGGTCCGTGACCACGCGGGAGCGGGAGCGCGCCCCGGGGGGCGCGCGCTCGCTCCCTAGACCCTCACAAGCAAGCAACGTAGCCCTACGTTAGTTTGCCTGTGAGGGGCTGACCGCCGACGTAGATAGTCGTGCGGCGGTCGGCAAGTGGTTAACAAATAATATATGTATGGTATTGTTTTCAAATAACAAATAAAACTATGGAAGAGCCCTTGGGCCATCTAAAAAAATTTTTTTAAAAGATTTCTGAGCTTGAAAAAAATTTTCTTCTTTTTACAGAATTCTGACTTTGAAAGTCAGAATTCTAAGATTAAAAGTCAGAATTCTGGTATTACAAGCTTGGACCATGCTAAAATGTATTAAACACAATTCTAAGATTAAAAGTCAGAATTCTCAGTTCTAAAGTCAGAATTCTGAGATTAAAGTCAGAATTTTTAACCACCTCCCACCCGGGCCATTGTAAATATACGGCCGGGTGGGAGTCTCGTCCTTCTGAATGGACGTTCCGGAAGGAGAGAGATCGCGCCGCCGCGGGCACGATCTCGATGTGCCTGTGTCCCTCAGACACAGAGCAACATCATTCGGCAGGAGGGCCCTGTGATTGGCCCTCCTGATCACATGACGGCTGTGTCCAATCACAGCCGTCATGTAATGTAAATAGAGCCGTTGTAACGGCTTCGATCTCTTCTCCTCCTGACAGATCCTGTCAGTGAGGAGAAGAGAAGAGGATCGGTGCTGCTGCTGGGGTGATCAGTGAGTATTTCTAATTACTCACTGATCACAGGGGGGGTCTGTGCTGGTAATCAGATGATTGATTACCAGTGCAGCCTTGGGGGGGGAGGGGTGCCACTAAGCCACCAGGGATGCCCACCCATGACCACCAGGGATGCCCACCATGGCCACCAGGGATGGCAAGCAGGGCTCAGAGAGCCCCCCAGTGCCCTCCCTATCAGTGTTGCCCACCAATGCCATCTATCAGTGCTGCCCACCAGTGCCGTTATTGCCATCTATCAGTGCCCATCAGTGCCCCCCATCAGTGGCGATCAGTGCCCCCCATCAGTGCCGATCAGTGCCGATCATTGCAGCCCAACAGTGCCACCTATCAGTGCCCATCAGTGCCGCCAATCAGTGCCCATCAGTGCTGCCTATCAGTGCCCATCAGTGCTGCCTATCAGTGCCCACCAATGCTGCATATCAGTGCTATCTATCAGTGCCACATATCAGTGCCCATCAGTGCTGCATATCAGTGCTACCTATCAGTGCTGCATATTAGTGCCACCCCATCAGTGCCACCCCATCAGTGTCTCCTCATCAGTGCCTGTCAGTGCGGCATCATCAGTGCTCACCAGTGCAGGAAAAAACATCTATTTACAAAATGTTATAACCTAAACAAAAAAACTTTTTTTTTTTTTTCAAACTTTTCAGTCTTTTTTTATTTGGGCACCAAAAAAGAAAAAACCTGACGGTGATCAAATACCACCAAAAGAAAGCTCTATTTGTGGGGAAAAAATGACACAAATTTGGTTTAGGTACAGCGTTGCATGACCGCGCAATTGTCATTCAAATTGCAACAGCGCTAAAAGCTGAAAATTGGTCTGGGAAGGAAGGGGGTTTAAGTGCCCAGTATTGAGGTAGTTAAAGAGCCACTCTGAAAACGTGTGTGTCTATGGTCATAACAGATCAATCATAACAGTTACTTGTCTAGACTAATATAGCTCTGTTACAGAGACTTAGATCTATAAAAATGCCAACTGTAGCAGTTTGGAGGCTATAGCGTAGTGGATAAGGTACTAGGCTTATCATGTTGAAGTTTGTGAGTTCTAGCCCAGGTGACTGTACTTCTTTAGATTATGTATATAAACTTTAAATATATTGATATTATCTTTAACATATTTTAAAATATAAGTTAAAAAGAGCCATAGACACACACTGTCCTGCTGCCTTCTAACCATTCACAATTCCCTCATGTAGGGGCAACAGTGTAATGTTTCCTACAAATTGGGGTGCAGAACTGTTTTGGGTATTATGTTCTGATATCTATGGAAGTGGAAAGCACAACGAGCTGTGACCCCCAACACATACACACATATGCACGCACACACACATGGCCCTTTTTAACTTATATTTTAAAATATGTTAAAGATAATATCAATATATTTAAAGTTTATATATATATATATAATCTAAAAAGGTACAGTCACCTGGGCTAAAACCCTCAAACTTCACCATAATAAGCCTGTTACCCCAACCGCTACGCTATAGCCTCAAGACTGCTATAGTTAGCACTTTTATTGATCTAAGTCTCTGTAACAGAGCTATATCAGTCCAGACAAGTAACTGTTATGATTGATCCATTATGACCATAGAAACACACATTTTCAGCAAGGCTCCTTATGATGGAGTAGATGGCAGAAAAGGAGGATGACAGCAAAATGAGGAGCTTTTAATACAGTAGAAGAACCACAGAGCCCAGCACTGCCCTGCATCCCTATATATACTGTGTGCTGTAACTAGGATAGATTTATAAATCTTACAGAGCAGAAGATATGTATGTCTGCAGAAAGATGGTCTCTACATTGTTGCTCATTGGTTCTAAAATCATCCTAATAAAGACTACTGTATTAATAATCTCAGAATTCTGACTTTTAATCTCAGAATTGTGTTTAATAAATTTTAGCATGGTCAAAACTTGTAATCTCAGAATTCTGACTTGCAAAGTCAAAATTCTGACTTTTAATCTCAGAATTCTGACTTTGAAACTCAGAATTCTGAAAAAAAAAAAAGAAATTTTTTCAAACTCAAATCTTTGAATTTTTTTTCATGATGGCCCCAGGGCTCTTCCATATAAAACCAATACACAAGGGCTACATTTAGGTAATTAGTCCAAGTCCTTCATCAGCACTTCTATTTAGTTTATTATGTAGTTAAGTTGGTAGGTTGTAGCATTTGTGTCTTATGCATTATATAAAACATCAACATTATTGAAAAAATCTGAATTAGAACTCACACGGTGTATCGCGGAGGCTCATGTCAACAAAATGTTTATCATCTTCAAAAATCTTGGCCATCTGGACATGGTGAAGGATTGGTCCCGTGCAGAAGATCTGACTGAGAATTAATTTGAATAAATGTATTTATTTCAGGTACTTACATAGTGTCATCAGTTTATGCAGCTTTTTACATATATATATTATACATTCACATTAGTCTTTGTCCTCAAGTTGCTTACAATCTAAGGTCCCGAATTCACATACATACACATACTAGGACCAATTTGGACAGGAGCCATTGAACAGAACAGCATGTCTTTGGAGTGTGTGTGGAAACCGGAGTACCCGGAGGAAACCTACACAGGCGCAGAGAGAACATGCAAACTCCAGGCATATAATGTTTTGGTTGGGATTCTAACCGGCGACCCCAGTGCTGTTAGCCACTGTGCTGCCATGAAGTAAATTAGAGACTTTGAGCAAGTTAAGAGATTAATCATTGAATAAACAAAATGAGAAAGATGAATAGTGTTATTGGTTTGAAGTAGTAGTAGTTAGTATTTAGAAGTTGTTTTTTTCATTTTGGATAGACTAAGTTCAGGCTCACACTGATGCGATGCGGGAAACCCTGCAATTCAGTGCTAGTTCCCACATCGCACCAGAATTGCACAGTGGATTACACTGAGATCTGCGAACCGCTGGGGGTGTCAGTGCAAAGTTATTGACACCCCCAGATCAGTTCACAGATCACAGTGCGAACTGTAAAATGGTGCAGGAATCATATCCCATAGGTGTGAACACCCATGTTATCCGATTCCAGTGCTGACCAAAAAAGGGGTCCTGCACCATTTTGGTGGGAATGCGATGCGATTTCAGCCATGCAATTAGTATGGCTGAAATTGCATCGCACAGACATCGAATGTGATCTCCACAGCAATGCATGCGAATCACATGCAATGTCTGGCATCGCACTAGTGTGAACCGGTACTAAGGGTGCATTATGACCCCTGTCAGTTTTTATTTTCCACCATCTATGTCCCCTTGGGGAGATTTACTTTGATTTCCTGTCCCGTAGTTAAAACAGGAGATGAGAGGAAGTTCCTGCCAATTAAAGAGGTTGTAAACCCCACTTTGTTATTTTTACATACAGGTATGCCTATAATAAGGCTTACCTGTAAATAAAATGAATATCTCCTAAACATGCACTGTTTAGGAGAAATTTTCCCTGGATGCAGCCGGTGACGTCAGCAGCACATGGGCAACGCATGCCATGCTGGACCTTCAGAGCTTTTTGCCGAGAGTGACATAATCGTGGCTTCAGCCACTCACAGTTCCCAAGCCCGCGAACCTGAAAAAGAGGCCAGGGGAACGTCAGTGACTGGGCTCCGCTAGTTTGTGATGCATACAAGCACATTATGCCTTTGTCTTGAAGGTTTTTTTTTCTCAGCAGTTTACTACCACTTTAAGGGAATCCCTTAGGTTAGGTCCTCAGATCACCAGAAATAGTGTCCCCATTGGAAGATTTTCTCTCTGTTACTTTTTTGGGGACAACCCAAAATTTGGGATTTTCTTTAACTTTCAATGATAATGGTAAACAGGACAAGCAGAGAGGGTGAATCTCCCTAACGGGAAACCTGATGATAGGAGTTCTAATCTCTCTCCAATATATTATTTAGTTATACTTTAAATATCAAGCATGCAACTAGAAAGCCATATAAAGTTGCTTTAAGCAGTAATAAAAATAAGGTTGAACATCGATTGGGTAAAAAATAAGGGCAGCGTTTGAACAGTAGTTACTATTATGGACTAATTGCAGTTTTGGCAGGTAGACATTACTCTGTAGACTAAGCTGGTTTAACCAGCTTAGTGTGTCTATACCTCAATAAAACTTTAACAAATAAAAAAATAAACAGAAAACGATCGGATGACATTAGCAATCTTGCTATCATGGTGTTGTAATAAATTAAAATGTGAATTTTTTTCCGGAATAACATAGAACAGTAAGTGGCGGTTCACACATATGCGATGTCAGACATCGCATGTGATTCGCACCGCACTGCTGTGCAAATCACATGTGATGTCTGTGCGATGCAGATTCAGCCATACAGATTACATGGCTGAATTTGCATTGCATTCTGACCAAAAGTCGCACAGGACCCTTTTTTTGGTCTGCACCAGAATTGGATCGCATTGGGTGCGATCCGATTCCTGTCTGAACTGACAGTTCCCACTGTGATATGCAAACTAATCTGTGGGTGTCATTAACTTTGTATTGACACCCCCAGCAGTTCGGATATGGCAGTGTGAACTGCCTGCGAGTGGGGAGCGATGCGGGAACCCGCAGTGGATTTGCAGGGTTCCCGCATCGCACCAGTGTGAACCGGCACTAAAGATTGAGTATATCATGTAAATATATCAATGCATTTTTTTTCATAGTACATATAACGAGTATAGATTTTTGGTAGGCCTGCCATCTATAAATGCTGCTTTGTGTCAGATTCCTGGAACCTGTTCCTAATTCTTAGTCAAATGATCCACATGCCAGAAGAAGGTATTAGAGAATAATCACAACAACCTCAAATTCTAAACTGATGACATTTAAAAGAAAAAGCAGTACAAACAAAATGTCTGCCAGCTGCATTCTTACAGTAATGTTATTGTGACATATTGCCAAAGATCTCCAATTTAAAGAGAAATTACAAGAAAAGGGCATTCAGCTGTTCACTAATTAGCATTATTAACTTGTTTTCCATGTGTCTCTCTGTGTTAATTAAAGAGTATATATAAACCCAACACTTCATATTCCTCATATGTGTCTGCTGTACCATGTACTTGTATGATAAAGTATCCTGTTCTCCTTTGTGTGAAATTCCTGGTGTTTCTGCTAGTCCCACTGCTTTCCTAGTAAAAACTGACCACACTAGGCATGAAAGCATATTGTGATCAGGTTACTAGCTGTGCTGAGAACTCAGACTGCTCTCCTTTCTTCCAATGATCAGATTTCCTCTGCATAGCCATTCACTGGGAAGATCGGTGTACTTCTGTTTCTTCTCCCCCAGCTCTCTAAGCGGTTTCCTTTTCACCAGCTCTCATATAAGCATATGTGGCTGGGAACAGAGGGTATCTAATCACTTATAAAAAAGGGGAAACATTTATTCATGTTTTTTTTGTATACACAAATGTTTTGCCTTTCATTTCTCTTTTAAATGGACTGGTTTGGGTTTATAAATACATTAAGGATGAATAAATTGAAAGTATTCATTTCCTTAAACTTTGCATAATTTTATCATTTTGGAGAAATGCATTTGAGTCAGTAGGGAAGGCAAAACTAAGGTGGTTTGACTATAATGGGCTTTATATGGCTTCTGGGGGTAACCAAATCTCCTTCTTTATAGGTATTTGTAGAACAATAAAAAATGAAGCAGCACGTTACATATTGTGTATGTACAATAGAATCTGCCCTCAAAGAATCTATAATCTAGTGTCCCTCTCTCACATGTATACAAATAGTAAAGACGATTGGAGCCAGGCAGTAAGTCTACCAGAATATCTTTGGAGCACGGGAGGAAATTCACACAAACACAGGGAGAACATGCAAACTCCATGTATAACCACCATTCCACTGTGCTGCCCACTTTTAATCCCAGACCTGTTATTGTTTCAGAAAAAAAAAAAAAACCTTATTACCCTTATTATTTTACATTTTTGTAAACTAAGAAAAAGTGAAAAAAATACCTAAAACACAAAATTAAAAGTAACAGTGCACAAATAACATTCACAAACACAAAAAAAGGAAAAGGCACAGATACAAAAAGACACAGAATAACCTAAATGACCCGAAATACCTTCCCACCTAAAAATACCTTCTACATTTTAAAGAAGATTTCTTTTCATCAAGCCATTCTCAGCTAAACAACTTTAGAAGTTTTTTTTACTCTTGCAGTGAATAAATCTGGAGCTGGTGATTTTTTATACTGCTGTATAAAATCATCTTTCTGCATGAGACTGGAACACATGTAATGAAACGTGTTGCCTCATTAGAGTGCTACAAATGAACACGAGCATCATAGACATCTATTAATATTAGATAGTTTATTTCGTAACACAGTAACCTGTGAACATACAGCGCAACCACTCCCTTCTAATCTACTTTTCCCAGTAAAACTGGAAGGATAATAAATGTAGATGTTACCTTTTGAGTGCCTGAAAACGATTTGATTACGGTATGTATATCTGCATTAAAAATGGTATTACCGTGTTAAGAAATAAAAAAAGTATAATAGTGAAGTGTATGTTTTAACATAAGTCAAATAAAACAGGATTGTTGTTGTTCAGTCGTTTAGCCATGTCCGACTCTTCGTGACCTCATGGATCATAGAGCACCTGTCTTTTCTGTCCTCCACTGCCTCCTGGAGCTTGCTTAACTTAACCACTTAAGCCCCGGAAGATTTTACCCCCTTCCTGACCAGGGCCTATTTTGCGATTCGGCACTGCGTGACTTTAACGGACAATTGCGCGGTCATGCGACGCTGTACCTAAACGAATTTGACGTCCTTTTTTCCCACAAACAGAGCTCTCTTTTGGTGGTATTTGATCATGCGCTATAAACAAAAAAAGAGCATCAATTTTGCAAAAATAACAATATTTTTCGCATTTTTTTATATGAAAAAAAAAATGTAAAAATCAAAATTTTTTAACATTTTCGGCCAATTTGTCGTAAAAAAAAAAAAAAAAAAATCGCAAAAAGCGTATTTTGATTGGTTTTTGCAAAAGTTATTGCGTTTAATAACTAAGGGAAAGATTTTTGTCATTTTTTGTTGTTTTTTTTAACACGTAATGGCGGCGATGTGCGATTTTTTTTTTTCGGTACTGCGACATTGCGGCGGACAGATCGGACCCTTGACTGACATTTTTGACACTTTTGGGGTTACCAGTGACATTACTAAAGTAATCAGTGCTATACATATGCACTGTTACTGTAAAATGACACTGGTAGTGAAGGGGTTAACTTTTTTTTTGAGAGGGAGGGGTTATGTGTGTCCTTAGGGGCGTGATTCTAACTGTTATTGGCTGTGGCTTGAGGTGTAGGAACAGTGATCAACGGATCTACATAGTAGAACTGTATGATCACTATTCATACACAGGGGAGAATGACAGGCGGCTTGTTTACATTATCCATCCATCTATCTATCTATCTATCTATCTATCTATCTATCTATCTATCTATCTATCTATCTATCTATCTATCTATCTATCTATCTATCTATCTATCTATCTATCTATCTATCTATCTATCTATCTATCTATCTATCTATCTATCTATCTATCTATCTATCTATCTATCTATCTATCTATCTATCTATCTATCTATCTATCTATCTATCTATCTATCTAGTTTTCTGTCGTCCTCTCCTCTTTTTTCCTTCCTTCCATGTTTCCCAGCATCAGGGTCTTTTCCAATGAGTCCTCTCTTTGCATTAGGTGGCCAAAGTATTTGCGTTTCAGCTTCAGAACCTGTCCTTCCAGTGAATATTCAGGGTTGATTCCTTTCAGGATTGGCTGGTTTGATCTTCTTGCCGTCCAAGGAACTTTCAAGAGTCTTCTTCAACACCATAGTTCAAAAGCATCAATTCTTCGGCGTTCCGCCTTCCTTATGGTCCAACTTTCACAGCCATAGTTACTACTAGGAATACCATAGCTTTGACTCTTTGACTATACTGCACTTTGTTGGTAGGGTGATGTCTCTGCTTTTTATAATATTGTCTAGGTTTGCCATTGCTTTCCTCTCAAGAAGCAAAAATCTATTAATTTCATGGCTACAGTCACCGTCTGCCTTGATCTTGGAGCCTAGGAAGATGAACTCTGTCACTGTTTCCATGTCTTCTCCTTCTATTTGCCAAGGAGTGATGGGATCGGTTGCCATGATCTTAGTTTTCTTAACATTGATTTCTTACAACAGGATAATGACCCACTTTTCCTAGTTTTAGTGGTAGTTTTGGTGCTATATTACAGCAATAAAGAGGACAAAAGGTAACCACGCTTGTTCTATGACTTAGTACTGCCAGTTGCATTAAATGCATCAGAAACTATTGTCTGTTGTCCTATGTTTTTAGCAGCCACAAAGTGTGAACAATTTTCTTTGCATGCACTTTTGTGTTGAGCAGACAGGTTACTACTCCGAGGACTAGCAGTTTTTATGCCAGTATGCATGAAGCCTTCTGCTGCAGCAGCCTAACATTCCTTCACCTTGCCTAAAGAACCTAGCCTAAGAAAAAAGACCAATAGTTCAGACCGGTCTGTTAATATATCTTCTACCAATAATGTTCACATGGCCAACTTTGGGTTATAGTGAAGGCCCCTTGAACCTCCTTAGGGAAAGGGAGCCTTGACTGCTGGAAGCATGGCGTCACTGTGGGTGTGAACCTAAAAGAGAAGTTAAGTAGCTCCCTTGGGATTGACTACAAAGACCTGAGGTGACTGGGTGGAGCCTGAACTCTAGGAAAAGGCTACGCTGGGGCACATCCAACTTCTTTGAGGAGATTCAACTGTTACAAGAGTTGATCACCCCTCCGCTCGTTGTGATGTTTTGTCACAGCTTTATTGGCGGTTTTGACCTTGCCAGCAATTGATGTTGCTTTATGGGCTATGCCCTTAAGTTAAATTCTGGGGTCAGTCTAATGTCTGTCTGGCACTGATGGTAAGGACAGGCCTCTTAGACTATGTAAGTTTATGTTTTATGGGTGCTCACGGTAGAACTGTGGCTGGCATTGTCGGGTGCTCACAGTAGAACTGTGACTGGCACTGTTTGGTACATTTGGAAAGTTGTTACTTTTGCAAAGTTCAATAAAGCTGTGGGATTGCCCTATTTCCAACTTAATCAGCTTCTGTGTCTTTTTGGGGGGTAAGGTATTGGTTTATTAGCTGCTCATAAATGAGTCTATGCTTCTCAGCAGTCAAGATTACAGCAGTATCAATAATGGATGTATGTTGATGAAAAGACTAAAACCATGTTCCTGAGTGATGAATGTTTGCTGTAACAGTTACAGAAATGTTCCCTCTTGCTAGAATTTTGGTAATTAGAACATAACATTGTTCATAAAAGTAACATACAGCTGAGTCATGAAGATGGCATTCATTAGTGAGCCTTGTGTTGTTGCATGAGCCAAAAAAAGATATGGTTCCCAACCAAATATCAAAGAAAAATATCTAAGATGACATGTTTTAGTTTTCCGAAGTTATGTACAACAGCTTGCAAATTGGTTGTAAGACCAGAAATCAACTGGTTGGACAGCAGAGATGAAAATGGAAAGTCTGCCACTAAGAATAATTTATGATTGGAAGATGCTTCCATTATTAACAATAATTACTGATTGTTGCTCTATATAAAATGAATTATGTCCTTTTGGCGAACCCCCCTCTGTTATCCACCCTTACAGATTTTAAACAGTAATGTGTTCAAGGTGCACTTCACAAGATTTTGTGATCGAGATATTATTATGTCTATAAAAACACAATTTATACACTGGTGGATATTGACTACTTCTTAATAAGGGATGATTTTAGTGATATGATCCCTCAAATTGCCATCCATATACATTCCCCAGATGTTATACATGTTAATTTTAGTTCCTTTTTAGTGTTCATTTTTCAATGCCTTTCCTTTAGCAGTTCTGTCAATAAGACCCTAGCAGGAAATAAAAGACCATCAGTACAGTATGCCCTCAGGTTGTACATAGTTACATAGGTGTTATGATTTAATAAAGACACCAGTCCATCCACTTCAACCTGAGAGTGTTTGTGTGTGTGTGTGTGTGTGTGTGTGTGTGTGAATTTATGTCACTACCCTTTTCCATATCCCTGTACACTGTATTCAATAGGTAACACATATAAAAGTTTGTCAATTTATCTACACTCCCCATTGAAGCCACCAACTGTGAAAGGGAGATCCACACTCTTACTGCTCTAACAGCAAAGAACCTCTTACACAGTTTAACCTCTTCACGCCGTGCCTATCGGCTCTTTAAGGGGTTTAAGATGCCGGGGGCAGGGTGTGGCTAAAAATCATGTGACCGCTGTGATTGGCTGTCATGGAGGCCACAGGATCCGAAAACTCCCGATCGCATGCAGAGATCGTGAGCTTTTGGCACAGCACTAT
The DNA here is from genome assembly GCF_965119305.1 of Pelophylax lessonae. NCBI lineage: Eukaryota > Metazoa > Chordata > Amphibia > Anura > Ranidae > Pelophylax > Pelophylax lessonae. Next base: position 129,373,541 of record NC_138779.1, read on the forward strand.
TGATCACAATGCCCACAAATATGCAGCCTGTCGGTGCCGAGAGGCCTCACAATTGGCCTGCGCCAAGGGGTTAGGATTGAACACATCTCGTCCAATTTTTTGGCTGTGTATCTTCTTTATAGATCTAAGGTCAGGGCTTTTTTTTCAGCGGTAATGGGGGGGAAAGCACCTTCAGCTGGAGGAGATCTTTTTTTGCAGGGGGGGTCTATTGCTGCTAAGCAGGTCTATTGTTGCTAATGGGGGACCTACTGTTGCTAGGGGTGAGTCTTATATTGCTGGAGGGTCAGTTGTTGCTGGGAGAGATCTACTTTTGAGAGAGGGAACTATTGTTCTTTGCTGACAGAGAGTCTATTGATGCTGGCTAATGGGAGATCTGTTGTTGCTGCCGGAAGTCAATTGTAGCTAGGGGGGAAATTTTGTTACAGGTGGTCCGTTGTTGTTAGGGGGATCTATTGTTGCTGGCAGGTCGGCCTATTGTTACTGGCTGCAGGGGATCTATTTTACTGCTTTTTCTGTTATCATTACCAAAATCTATACAAATTACTTTGCACCACAAAATTATACTTGGTTCTGTATTCTCTAAAAGGGCAGTACTGGGAGGTGGGTAGGGGGTGGAACCAAGGATTGGTGCTCAGAGGTGGGTAGGGGACAGAGAAAAGGGGTGACTCGGAAAGGGGGAGTTCCTGCACCTATTCTCTGAGAAAAAAAGCCCTATCTAGGGTTAAGTAGTAGTCACAATGCAATATGTAGAATATTTTAATCCTGATATTTGATATGAAAAGCATGTGTTATATTGATAAATTCGACTTTCAATTTAGTCCACTGTGACAATATGTGTCATTGATATTAGCATAATGTATGCCTAAATCAAGGGCAGGTAGAAGGAGAGCTGTTACCATAGTCAGTACACCACATGGGACCAGAGCTTTGGATAAAATGTATAGCTGTATTTGCAATATTAACAATAACCATCATGATATTTTTTAATATGACAAAATAATAATACTTATGCATACAATTACTCTACAACTCTAATACACACTTTAAAACTCTAGCATTAAACTTTTTTGTAGAATTACAAACCTCAGCTACCCCTAAGGTTTTGACTGTATCAGGCATACCGGGTTCATTTCAGCCTGTAGCAGAAGTTCAGAGGGCAATACATGTTCACTCCTAAGACAGATAAGCAAATGCTTCTTACTGCACAGAGGACTGCACATCTGTGACTGGGGATCACTGGAAAGATGGTTATAGATTGGTCAGTGTTTTTCTTTTAACCAGGGTTGAATGAAAAAAACAGATGAGATGTCATTGTATCCTGACAGCGGGGAGACTCCCCCCCAATCAGAATATACAGATCAGTGCTACGGGCTATAGCCTGCAGCTTTGATTGGGGGGAAATTTTCCAGCAGATGGACTTTTGTACAATCATAATGCCCATACAAGGATCAAAATGAGGCCAGTCCCTGCTGAAACCAGCTAAATTTTGATCCACCTATGGACAGCTTAAAGTGGATGTAAACCCTCACATATACCCAGTGAAGTGAACAGCCTCAGATGATACACAGAGATGAAACAAATCTCCCTACATACAGTAAGTTTAACTTGTATATGTGCTGTCTTCAGCTTTCTACACTGTTTAGAAAGCGAACGTCCTGTTAGAATTTTCTCTTCCTGATTCACCTGTGGGAAGGAAGTTCGGCCATACACTGTGAGACAGCTGATTGGAGGACAGGCACTGTACCAGGAGTCACTTTGGTTGGGGGGCCTGTGGAACCCAGCTTACATTAGAGAGGTTGAGAAATCCCTCTCTTAGCTCCCTAGGCCCCTCTTAAGTGTAAGTCACCCTGTGTCTATTAGGGGCACAAGGAAATGATGGACAGCTACTTAATGGACACTGAGAATATGGTTTGGATTACTTCAAATGTGACAGTAATATTTATCAACCATGTATCTCAAGAAATATATGGAGACTATTCCTGGCCTGTTTGATTCTGAACATGTTCATTGAAAGGGCCAATCACATTGGCCTCTGTACCATGTTCTTCAATGTAAGAGACAGACAGTCTATTACTGGTGGTCTCCTGCTATTGTCTGTGTATTAAGGTGTGATGTGTTTTCTGTTAAGCACGTCTGTCCCATTGGTAATTGTTAATTAACTCACCTATTGTTTCTGTCCAGATGGCTAGATAATTCGTTTAGGTTAACTATATTTCTGTACACAATTTCATCTGCATAGGATAATGTAATCAGGCACCTGACCTGGTGGGGTAATCTGATCAGGAGGGGGATGTCCTCCTCTGTAGTATATATTGTGTGTGATTTTGTTCAATAAAGGTTCCAGATCTGATACAGGCTATTCTCGGCTAGTTTTGTATGGGGGCAGCTAGAATATCTGATATCTATGTTCAAGACTATTCTGACAGAAGCCCACAAACACAGTGTGGGTAACGGTTCCGTTACAGGCACACATATCCTCTCCACATAGGCAGAAACATGAAGAGCTGTGCTGTGAATAGACCAGCTCTCTGCTAATCTATTTATAGCACCCACCCCCAACACAAAATTCAGCCTGGTTTTATCTCAGTTGACGGAGAACTTGTCAGAAGTTATCATGCTGATAACAGAAAAACGGAGCAGGAGAGAGCCATGGGACTTAGGACTTTGAAGAGAGATAAATAAAAACTACAGATAGATGTGCCCAGGTCAAATTTCATGAATCAGGTTTACATCCACTTTAAGGTATGACTTTCAGTCATTCTATGCAGTAAATTGCACTGTTTAGTTACCTATAAATCTTCCCTAATGGGGACCCCCCTCCTACCTCAGGCCAGGCCCCATGGCAGCTGCATGGGCTGCCATGACTATTGGTAAGCCACTGCTGTCAGGCATTAAAATTCAATAACAAACGGGGAAAAAAGGAGAGCAAACAGAGTTCCATAAAGTGTTAAAATTGGATACAATTAATGAAAGATGAAACAATTCACATTCAAATGCATAATTTTCAGCATGAAATTGCCTGGTACTTGGCTCTGTGGATGCTCTTCTTCTGCCTACTTACTGGAATGTGAGGAGTGTGAATTATTTAATCTCTCATTCAAATTATCCAGTTGTAACACTTTTCCGTGCCATGTTTGTCCTTTTGTCTGTATCACCTGGATCTCTCCTGATCATACCAAGGAGCTGCAGGAATTGTTGTCTACGGTCCCAGGACAGTATGGACTGAGAAATATTTGCAGTCACGCAGGTTATATTATGTGCAATACTTTTCTATATTTTTATGAATAAAAAATAGGACACTATCAAAATCTATAAATGACTCCATAAAAATAAGCGATAATTATTAAACTGTAAATTATTCAACATCCAAATATTTTATATACTCCGTTTCCCTTTTCACACGTTTTAAAATTTTGCTGCTTACCTGTCACATGGAGAGGAAAAGTTTCCATTGGCACCTTTCTTCAGCAAAACACAGAATAGGACAATGAATGTCACCCACCAAGCTGAAGAATTCATTGTATGTCGCAGAGAGTAAACCAAGTGACTGCTCAAAGTTCCACAACTAGACAGAGCTCGGACAAGGGTTAATGAGCCATTAATAGTCTGTTCTTTGGCATTCTGCCATATGCTTTCTTCTTACTACACCCATGTATCTTGTCCCATTAACTGCTTACAGTCTGGGACTTTTGGACTTGGGTTACAGTTACAACTTTAGTTAACAGCATGTGCTCCTCCTCCAGAAAACACCTGAAGACTCCAGAAATTGACATAATAAATCAGAAAATATTATATCTTTTGTATATGTAGCATACTACATTTTTGGATGCAAATGTGCTATTGCAAAAGTCTTTAGTAGCGCTATCCATTCTATTAGTGCTTAACAGGTAACTCCATTTTTGTGGTGAAAAAAATGACAAATAAAAAAATGAATATAACATATACACTTGAGATGCAAGCCAAATTGCAATTTAATGTTATTAATTTAATGTTATTAAAACATTTTTCAATCTGCAGCTCTGTAATTATCTGTAAAATTCAAAAAAATATGGCGGTCTGGAGGTGTTCCATATGCAGCTGGTGTTCGAACGCTTCCCAGAAATGTAATTTGCTGCTTGTGTGATTGCCCCACTGATTTTCCCATGGGTCTGCACTAAGATACAAGTCAAATTTTTGGAATCTTCAGTAAGAAAAAAACAAAACATTTTTGGTGAGATACTCCCAAAGGGTTAATAACATCTAAAGGGATTCAGACTGTGTAATGAAAGTCGCTCCCAGTCAGATTCACTTAGACAAACAGTTATAACAGCAGCATAACTACAATCCTATGAACTCTCAATTCACGTTGCAATAGAAAAGTAAGCTCTACATGGTAATGTCCACTAAAAACGTTTTAACATGCAGTTCCAAGGTCAGAAGGAATCTTTTCCAGAGCTGTGAACCATAAAGTTTGTGTAAACCCAATTTCTTTCTTTTTTTTTTTTTTTTTTTAGCTATTTTGATACCATAGGGAATCTTTAGAACCCCTGACAGTTTTTTTTATGTTTGTGTCCAATTGGAGACATTTTTCTTCACTTCCTTTCCTAAAGAACAGAAAGGAGCACATTGAAAGATTTCCCAATTTGTTATCTATAGACCGCTGCAAAATTTTGGATTTTCTGTCCCAATGACAAGGGTCACCAAGACAGAGAGGGTGAATCTCCCTAGTGGGAACATTGACAACACTGTAAACCTGGTAGAGGTTCCAACTCTTGCTTACTGTATTCAAAACTTTTGTTATATTTTAAATAAGTTTTATCTCTCCTCATGTCTTTATTAAGAAGGTTCTCATGCAAAAAAATGTTTTAAAGTATAATACAGCAAGGAGAGGGTCTTTTCATGTGGCTTTGAGGGCAACATTGAAAATGCAGGAATCCTGTATAGAATATGACTGAGGGATACCTTAGAGCTATCTGTGTAAAGTAAATAGGATACGGGACTTTATATATACACCTCCAAAAGTACCACATATTGAATAACATTTCATTTTATTTTTTAATCTATCCATAGAACTTTAGGTCTCCTGAATGTGAGGGCAACCTTTTGGTCCCCCCCCCCCTTATCTGGGTGAGAGATACATCAGATGGGGCATTTATGTCTCTTAGAAATATATATATTCAGACGAATATATTCCTCGCGCCTAGGAGTGCCTAATTAAGCGGGTTAGATACACTAATATATAATATATAAATATTAATAAAAGGAAATAAAATTAAATATAAAAGCAGCTGCTATAAAGTAGGAAATATCTGAGTAAAAAAAAAAACAAACTAAATGGGATAATATAGCGCTTGCTGCCTGGTAGGATCAGGAGCAAATAGGAATAAAATTACAATTAAAAAAGCTAATATCATAAATTACATAAAATCTAAACCCTTAAAAGGTACACGCAGTGAGGAAAAAAAAAAAAAAAAAATATATATATATATATATATATATAAATAAATAACAATAAAAGTGTATAAATGTGCCAAGTGAAGTCCAAAATAGTTCATAGGTGACTTAGTGACAAATAGTCCATAAAGGTGCCAAAAAAAGTGCAAGTGCTCAGTGCTGGATCCTCCAATGGTCCAGGAAATCCAATCATAAAGGTGAATTCAGGAAAGGATAAGGTGTAAACTCACCAGATATGGTGGGTCTCAACTGCCTTACGACAAAGAGACCAATAGCGCTTTATGACCCTCCAGGTCAAAGAAGTGGTAACTGCTGGGCTCTGATCCCCTTAGACCGGAATCCCCCTTGCTGAGCAGATAAGGTCCCCAAGGTCCTCCAGGTCGGTTTAGGGAAAAAACAAAAGGCTCCAAATGGTGCAGTACCGTTTAAAAAGTTTTTTATTGGAGTTAGTAGTCAAACAAAAATAAAACACGCTATCTAATGCCCGCTGGTATGGTGTCTGTAGGGTGGAGAGCAGATTGCGTTCCACGTGACTTCCTGGCTGACGGCGTGCGTTCCACCTATAATTTAGCTTTTTTAATTGTCATTTTATTCCTATTTGCTCCTGATCCTACCAGCAAGCGCTATATTATCCCATTTAGTTTGGGGTTTTTTTACTCATTTATGTCTCTTGCCTTTATTTATATTACATAGGTTACATAGTAGGTGAGGTTGAATAAAGACAATAGTCCATCCAGTTCAACCTGTGTAGGTGTGTGTGGCCGTAATCATCTCACATATCCCTGAATGTTCTGATCCTTGAGATGTACGTCTAAGAGTCTTTTGAAAGCCACCATACTTCCCGCAGAAACCACCTCTTGTGGTAGAGAATTCCACAATACTGTAGCCCTAACAGTAAAGAATCCCCTCAATTATATATTATAATATGGACATAATTTGAAGATCCTTTATACTGTAGGTAAATACATAGGAATAATATACAGCTCTATTTTGCCTTTAAGGATATGTAGATAGGTGTATACATATATAAAATTTGGTACAAGACCTTACCATTTTTTATTTGCTTTGTACTTGGGTTTATCAGCCTGGTTTGACCATTTTAAATTTGAATACTACCATACGTGTGGGTTCCCCTCTCTTTCCCCCCATGAACCGCCCAGACCCTATATTTGAAAAAAACTATATCTCTTTTATGTGAGTGCTGTATGATACATGCTATTTGAGGTAATATAAATTATAATATTATTTATTAGGGTGATTCATTGTTCTCATATCCTACTGAACCCATGTTTCTGATTGTGACTAAATGAAATAATGTTTTTCATGATTTTAATTTGGATATTCTGTTTACTTGTAGTTTTCAACTTTATATTGTGCTATATGCGAATACAAGTGTAGCGCTACCCCCGCAGGAGCCGCTTGAATATTGGTGCCCGAGCCTCCCACTGATTGATCCACAGCCAGTCCTAGGATATTTTTGCACAGCCAGGAGCACACACTCTTCCAATGGTTATCTCCAATGACCAGTCTAGGGGTTTTGTTTTTATGTTTTATTTGGAGAACGTGGATAGGAGAAGGGAATTAGTAGGATACTTCAAATTAACTATTCACAGGTGAGGACAACTCTCTCAAGAGAACTGTGTAGCAGATTATGGTGTAGGACCATACAGCCGGTGTATGGAATGAACAAATTCCTTTGTAGCTGAAGGAACTCAGTGAACTTTGCCTCTTTAAGACACTAGCCAGAGTCCCCTTTAGCTCACCCCCAGCAACTTACTTCTGGCACCCAGATTGGGAAATAGCAGCATCAGTCCCAGGGATCCTCTGTGGGGGTCTGTACTCACAAGGCTTCTGAAGCACCAGCAGCAGTCTTCCTCAGTAGTATCAGAAAGGATCTGAGGACCTCCTCCCTCAGTCAGTAAAAACCATGGGTTGCAGCTTCAATGTTTTAGACCATCCGGTCGCCCATCTGAGGCCGCATGGCAGCCTGTGCTGAGGAGGGACAGCAGCCCCCTCCCCTGCTGGACCTCTTTCTCTAGAGTAGTGATGGCGAACCTTGGCACCCCAGATGTTTTGGAACTACATTTCCCATGATGCCCCTGCATTCTGCAGTGTAGTTGAGCATCATGAGAAATGTAGTTCGGAAATATCTGGGGTACCGAGATTCACTGTTTTAGAGGAAGACCCAGAGCCCATATGCTCTTCAGATATAAATACAGTTACCCAGCATCCACTGGGGCACATCCCCTTCTAAATGGCCAGGGCTGTATAGACATCCATGCTCTCATCTGCAAGGTTTCCTCCCACTGTCCAGCATATCCCATAGCTCCCGACCAGTGTGAAACTCTCAAGACAGCACGAGCAGCACCAGAACACACTGAGCAGACTATACCAATCAATCAAAGGTCTCTGTTAAGCAGACAGCATGTGCCTAGCTCTCTCCCTGTTAAGCAGAGAAACCAAAACCTATATAGACTCATTCTAGCACCTACCTAGGAGGGCCTTTGATGTCTATGTCCAGCATTACTAAAATATTGGGTCTTTGACTGGGAAAACTGTTGGATATTATTTAGGATTCTCCCATTTATGTGGGAGAATCCTCTTTTCCCTTTTGTCGGTTTTCGCTTGTGCTGTCCTCTGGGATACATGGGACTCTTTATAACACTGTTCTGAGTCATATACACACAGAGTTTCCACTTCTCATGTACAAATGCACTTAGATGTCTGATCTGGTAATTATATCTACTTCAAGTGGACATCCTTTCCCCCTGAAGAGGACGTTTTGTTGAAACGCGTTGGTGTCTATGTGTCCACCTATTTCAGCATCATCCAATATGTATTAGGGTCCATCTTTAATGCATTGTGATATTAACATTATATGGGATCTCATATTTTAATTGGTTGCCAATGTGTTTCCTCATTTAATGGTTGTCTAAATAAACATAATATTTTTTATTTTTATATTATTGTTGTTTTCTTTTCTTTTTCCTTCTAATCTTTTCTATCAACCACTGGGTATCGTGTAGTTCCAATTCCCTCTTGTATCCCTCTGTGGTGTTCGGTATTGCTACACAAGAAAGGCCAGAAAGGTCCTGAGGAAGTAGTACCTCAACGAAATACGCCGACCGTATTTCAATACATTTGTGAAATCTATACCAGGATGTCCTAGAAATATTTATACTGGACAATCCCATCCAAAAGATATGTTACATATTTTATAACATATGGAATTTCTATGTTTTTATGTCCACCATCCTTCTTTTTGTTTAAAGCTATATGTCGTGTAATGGAACAGTACGGTTTTGGTGGACAGTTTTATTGTCAGCATACACTGGCAGGCATGACTGGCAAATGTCTAAATTATTGTTTTTCTTTTACTGTTAGCTTGGCTTACATAAGCAGCAGCATCACAATAGGAATGATTTAATTTTGAAAAAAAAAGGCTTAAATGAAAACAAACACACCCCACTCCAGGTACCTCCACTCTAGCACTCACTGGTCTGCCACTACATAAGGGTGCCTAATCATAACCCATGAGATTGTATAGCACAAAGTGCATTAGCATCCTTCTGTCCCCAACTGTGATGTGATGTTTTTACCTGTGTAGCACTGCCCCCTTAAGAGCTGCTGGTGTTTAACACTTTTGGATTCCCCTGGGTTACCCGTAGCAACTGCAAGCAGAAATCTTAGCACTTTACCTTCTTGGCTCAGTCAATGATCAGTCTAGGGGTTGATGTTTTTGTTGTTTTTATTTTATGTTGGGATGGGAGAAGGGATGAGTGGGATACTCCAAAGCTTGAACTGTTCACAATTCTGAGGACTTCTAACTTGAGGATGCAGCAAGGCCGCTACTTAATCCTGCCACTAGATGAATCCGAGATAGATGTTCCTTATTGTATTTCTTATCAGGGCACTCACCTAGTACCCCCTTTCCTCCAGCTGACACCTGTCCACTGACTACACTTCTCCGGAGTGGTCCCCTTCTTGGGAAGACCCTTAGGCAAGATCCTCTGTACTCACGATACTGCTTTCCAGATTCTCGCAGTGCCTCAACTCCACCAGTCAGCTCTCCTGGACCTCTGGGCTCAAAAAAGTTTGGGGGGTCCCAAGTTCAGGGGATAGCTGTCCACTGTAGCGGCTGCCGGCAGGAGAGACAGAAGTGATCTCTGGGGGGAGACAAGAGGAAACAAGTGCAGCGCCTTCTAAGTGCAGCAAGACATTTAATGTGGAGTAAAGCAGTAGTACACTCACATAATACAGGTGAATTAGAAGCACATCAACAAGAATTGTCAGTCACCTGGGGCATCACTGGAGTGGGTCTTGGTGGTAGGGGCAGGGGGTCCTGGTGAGAGAGGCAGAGGGGTTCCTCCGCATGCGATGGGGCGGCCTCGGTGGTCTCCGTGGGCTCCCCGTCTGCTGGTGGAACGTTGACACTCATGGGTCCTGGGATCCTGACGTCACTCCTCACGGTGATGCGGAACGCTTATGGCGACGCGTTTGAGAAGCATGCGCTCCTTTTTCAGCCCTAATTACTGCCCACTGGAACTTCGCCCTTCAGTGCCACCAGTAGGTGATCAAGGCCATGACTCAGAGCAGCCACTTTCCTTTCTATGCTGCTAAGGCACCCTTTTCCTCCTTGTCTAGGATGCTGAGCAGGCACTTGCTTACAAGTGCTGCTTATGTACCCTTTTCATCCTCCTCCTCTTCCAAGGATGCAGAGCTGCCATTTGTCAGCAAGTGCCCTTTTCATCCTTACACTGTGCATTAAAAATAGAGGTTTTAGTTGAAAAACATTTGCAAATATACTGTACACATTAAATCCACACAGCCTCTTCAAGGCTCCTATGTAAAGTGCAGTCCTAACTCTATTCTTTCAGGTTCTCGATGTTGGAGCCAGGGCCAGTGCTAACAGTAGGCGAACTAGGCAGTCGTCTACGGTGCATTGCCACCTACGGCGCAGCCATTACTAGTACCACATTCCTCTCCTAGCATCTCCTCATCTCCCATGAATATCACTTCTAGAGCTGCTGTCCCTCCCCCTGCACACACCGGTGCACCTGCACACAGCGGAAGTGAGCTGAGATCCCAGAACCAGACAAGGTCATTCACTGGATGATGATGATCACCAGCATGCTGCAGATGAAGTCATTCCAAGGCCCCAATCGCCACCTGTCATCGCCAGCCAGCATGGAACTTGGGGTAGAGATCGGTGTGGCTGGTCTGTAGAAGTATACTGGAGGAGGAGAGGGAATGTCCGCTATGGGGGACCCTGCGGGAGCTGCAAGCCGAGATGAAGGAGTTCAGGTGCCCCTTTCCCGGGCTATCACAAACCTGCAGTGTAAGAACCGGAGGCTGCGGGAGCAGGTAGATGAACTCTGCTGTCAGGGCCGGGTGGCTCGCTGTGCACTGCTCGCTGTGTTCGGCAAGTGGGGGCAAGACACATCACAGGGGGGGGATAGTCGATACAGGGAAGTATGTTCAGGAAGTGGGGTAGTTTGTGTGGGAAGGGGGTGTAGGGTTAGGGGGGGTAGTGTATACAAGTAGGGTGGTGTAGGGTTAAAGGGGGAAGTGTATACAGGAAGAGGGTGTAGGGTTAAAAGGGGGCAGTGTGCGCAGGAAGGGGGCAGTGTGTACAGGAAGGGGGTGTAAGGTTAAAGGGGCGGTGTGTATAGGAAGGGGGTGTAGGGTTAAAGGGGGTGTAGCATTAAGGGGGGCAGTGTGTTCAGGAAGGGGCTGTAGCATAAATTAGGGCAGTGTGTGCAGGGAGGGGGTGTAGCGTTAAAGGAAGGCAGTGTGTGCAGAAAGGGGGGTGTAGGATTAAAGGGGGACATATTGTGCAGGGGGGGCAATATGTACAGTTTTTTTTTGGGGGGGTCCAAGTAGCTGGTCTTGCGTAAAATAGTCTAGCACGGTAGCACAGACCCTGGTTGGAGCATATATAGCAAGATAAGGACAGGTATGCCTGGAGGCCACCCATTCCTCCTTGAAGGTGGAGGGACATACTAGAAGCCCAGCAAAGCAGATTGGCAACTGAAGGCCTCCAATGTGACCCCATGCCAATTCCATGACTGCCCCAGTTTACAGGTGCATCTCATAACATTAGAATTTCATCAAAAAGTTAATTTATTTCAGTAATTTTATTCAAATAGTGAAATAAAATATATTTTATCTAGATGCTTTACACACAGAGTGAAATACAGTATTTCAAGCATTTATTTATTTTAATTTTGAAGATTATGGCTTACAGCTAGTAAAAACCCAAAGTTCAGTATCTCAGAAAATTAGACTATTGCATAAGACCTAAAAAAAAAGTATTTTTAATACAGAAATATTGGCTCACTAAAATGTATGTCCATGCACAGTATAGTATGCACTCAATACTTGTTCGGGGCTCCTTTTGAATGAATCAATGCGGCATGACATGGAGGCGATCAACCTGTGGCACTGTTGAGGTGCTATGGAAGTCCAGGTTTCTTTGATAGCAGCTTTCAGCTCATCTGCATTGTTGGGTCTGGTGTCTCTCATCTTTCTCTTGACAATACCCCACAGATTCTCTATGGGGTTTAGGTCAGGCGAGTTTGCTGGCCAATCAAGCACAGTAATACCATGATCATTAACCCAGGTATTGTTACTTTTACCAGTGTGGGCGGACCAAATCCTGCTGGAAAATGAAATCAGCATCTCCATAAAGCTGGTCAGCAGAGGGAAGCATGAGGTGCTCTAGAATTTTCTGGTAGAGGGCTGCGCTGACTTTGGACTTGATAAAACACAGTGGACCAACACCAGCAGATGACATGGCTCCCCAAATCATCACTGACTGTTGAAATGTTTATATTTCATTTCGAAATCAAGGTCACAGAGTCTGGAAGAAGAGTGGAGAGGACCAGAATACAAGTTGTATGAGGTCCATTGTGAAGTTTCCACAGTCAGTGATGATTTGGGGAGCCATGTCATCTGCTGGTATTGGTCCGCTTTTATGGTACTGACCCAGCCATTTCCCACCAACCATAACAATTTATTATGATTACTTATATATTAAATTTTTTTAAATCATTCTAATCTTTTTAAATCATTTTCCTTTTAAGGTTGTTCCTGCCCTGGTCAAGCAAACATAGACAGGGAAGGCAATATAAACTGGCCTCAACACCCGTGTCTTGCAGGAGGTTCCCCTACAAGATAAAGCCGCCAGCTCAGACACCCACGTTAAACAATGCAGTGGTGTGCTATAGACAAAAGGCAGCTCCAAGAATAGATAGTCAACAAGTAAATGCTGTGCTTTGAGCACCCCAAAAAGGCCTTATCTACATTAACTAAGAATCTAAAATAACTCCAAAAGAAATTAAGACTACAAAATATCACCCCCTAAAAAAGGCACACTTTGTTTTTGTTTTTTTAAAGAAAGCCTTGCTGTAAAAAATGCAGTTTAGGCCTCTTTCACATTTGTGTGACTTGGGACTGCAAAGTCGCATTACAAGTCGTACTCCATGATTTCCAATGAGTACCGTTCATATCTGTGCGACTTCAAGTCACAACAACTTCAAAGTAGTCCCTGCACTACTTTGGGCCGATTTTAATGCGTTTTGAGGTCCATAGACATAGACATTGTTTCAAGTCCAGTCAAAATTGCGGTAAAATCGCGGTAAAATCGTGCGACTTTTAGGTCCCATAAGTGTGAAAAGGGGCCTTAGTCTAAAACAAATACCTTTACTAACATAAAAAAATAACAATATACAAAGTCCATAAGTCGCAGAGGAAATCAACAGTCCATATGTGTCCAATCCAAACAGAGGTGTATAGAGCCGCAGGCCCAGAGAACCACCACCACATAACAGATCACACTGCCTCTTACCAGATGCAAATGACCCTCATTACAAAGGTCATGAACAGCATATTGATCAAGGTACAGGTAAGGTCCTCCTCTCTCTTGTAATGGCACACGGTTCACTCTCCAACCATATGTAGGCTCATAAAATACAAAGCAAAACACTCCTCATAGTGGATAATGTTTATAGTGTTTATTCAGCGCATATGGTTAAAAATGACTTACAAAATCCCAGGAAATGGATGGCGTTGTGTGTTTCCTCTCATTGCAGTCTGTAACTGCCGATAACCCACCAACAAGATGGCCGCCGCGTCTCCTCCGCATGTGGCGTGCGTCCCCATAAGCTCCACCCAACGCGTTTCGTCATAGACTGCGTCTGGTAAGAGGCAGTGTCATCTGTTATGTGGTGGTGGTTCTCCGGGCCTGCGGCTCTATACACCTCTGTTTGGATTGGACACATATGGACCGTTGATTTCCTCTCCGATTTATGAACTTTATATGTTAACAGTGTTCAGATTAGCGCCACATTACCATTATTATTTATCTGATCTGTTCTTAATTCAAGATTTGTGTTGGCTGCTTTTCGCCTTTCATATATTTATTTTTTATGAATTTAGCGCAGCAATATTGCTATATGCTATAAATAAACAATATACGACAACAATATACTACCCTGATACTGAGCCCAGAAGCCTTGCAGCCAAAAAAAATAAATAAAAAAAGAATGTGACGACTCACAGAGGTGATAACAACAGGGAATACTACCTTGTAGGTGAAAGCAGAGAAAAGAATGTCTCTAATGAGTAGAAAAGGAGGTTTCTGAAATACAGTGAAGGTGAGTGATACAGTGTGAGTTGGTTTAGGTGCACACAATTCTTGCACTTTTTTAAATTTAAATAATGCAACAAAAAATAATAGATCCCAAATAAAAGGTGCCGACAAATATAAAGCTAACTATCGATCAGTTGTTGCTGACAGATATTGGTCTTTAAAGCGGTTGTAAGCCTAAAGAAAAAAAAAAAGGATCCTGTTCCTTTAAAGCAGGATACACAGCATAATGCTCGTGCGGTAACATTTGTCCCTCTCTACGTTCTAAAAAACCTGATTGATCCTGCCTGTTTTTGTGTCCCCCTATGTAAACTGACCACGGTAATCATGGCTGTTGATCCATAATACCATGGTCAATTTACATGCCTCCATCATCCCGCTACTCTCCCCTCCCCGTCAGCTCCTGTGTGTGAGCCGATAAACAAATCCACCCCTTCCCTCAATTCCTAGTAGCTGGCAATAAAATCAAAGAAGGATTACTGCCAGACCCTCTGTTCTACAAAGCTATACTACACTGTGTACATGTTTGTTTAAAATTTTCCTCTAAAATACTGTCTTTTAGGTCGTTTCTCTTTAGTCACGTGACGTCCGGCCGCTCTCCTCCTCCGATCTAAGGGCTACAGTGGGAGGGGCTGAGTGGACAGCACAGTAGTCACATGACATAGGTGGGGGATGTCGGCCCCTCCCACTGTAGACCTTGGATGGGAAGAGGAGAGCAGCTGAAGGTCATGTGACTTAAGAGAAACGATCTAAAAGAAGGAATTTAGAGGCACGATTTTAAACAAACATGAACACAGTGTAGTATAAAAGAAGGTATTTAGAGGCTTTATTGCTTAACAACCATTTTAATGTGGTTGTAAACTCTATTTGTTTATTTTTTTTTAATAATAAACAGGCTTATAATTACCTGCTCTGTGAAATAGAATTTCACAGAGTGGCTCTGCTTCTCCTCTTCTCAGATCCCCCGCCAACATTCCTGGCTCCCTCCTTTCCTGCTTGCTATGGGGGCACACCTGTGGGCTCACTCCAGAGCCATGCTACCTGCATCTATAGACACTGACAGCACCGCTTGCCCTGCCCCCACTCCCTCTTCACAGGATTTGACTGCATTACGGTAAAAAGTGTTTAGGTAGAAGTATGCCCCCTCCCCCCCAACCCCCTTAACCATTTGCCGATCGCCTGTCACATATATACTGCGGCAGGCTGGCTTGGCTGTGGAATTTCCATACCTGTATGGGGATCAGAGGGATCGCTCCACTAGGCAGCGGGGATGTCGATCCACGGGACCGGTGGCACCGATGTCGCTGGGCACCCACGATTACTCCCCTCTGAGAGAGAACACCGGTCAGCTGTTGTAAACACAGCCGACTGTTCTTCTCTCTGAAATGATCCCAGAGCGCCTGTGATACTTCTCTATAGGATCACAGGTCTCTATGATCATTTCACAAGTCCCTCCCCCCACAGTTAGTAAACACTCCCCTAGGATCACATTTAACCTTTTGATCACCCCTAGGTTAACCCCTTCCCTGCCAGTGTCATTATTGCAGAAACAGTGCCTATTTTTGGCACTGATTACTGTAGTAATGTCACTGACCCCCCCCCAAAAGTGTCAAAAATGTCCGTTAGGGGTCCGATCTGTCCACTGCAATTTCACAGTCTCATTAAAAACTGCAGATAGCCGCCATTACTAGTAGAAAAAAAAAAAAAAAGATGACATAAATCCTTCCCCTAGTTTGTAGACACGATAAATTTTGCGCAGACCAATCAAAATACACTTATTGCGTTTTTTTTTTTTTTAACCAAAATAAGTATTTTTAGGTACAGCATCGCATGACTGCGCAATTGTCCGTTAAAGTAGCGCAGTGCCGAATCGCAAAAAATGGCCTGATCATTAAGGGGGCAAATCCTTCCGATCCAGAACTGGTTAAAAGTGATGTATGGCTTTGAAATTTTTTTTCCAGAATTATACTTACATAGATGGATGCTGCATCTGTCCCCTGGTGCCTCTGCCCTGAGAACCGAGCGATCGAACACTGCCAATCGTTCGCTTTTGACAGCTCCCCAAGCAGAAAGCTGCTGTCAGTTGCAGCTCTCTGCTCTGCCCCCTCCTGTGGGGGCATGAGCGGCCAGCTCAGGCTCTCAGCAGCTCGCTGAGAGGCTGAGCCAGGTGTCAGTCCAGGCAGCTGGTGGATCTCAACTTTTATTGTCGTGATGACGTGGTGCCTGGGCCGACTTCTGTGACGTCAGCAGGGAGCGGACTTCAGCCTGCTCTCTGCTGAAAATGGGTCACAGAAGTGCAAAACGAATTGCACTCCTGTGATCCAAAGGAGATTTACAGCCAAACAAACTTTAGCTATACTTCTCCTTTAAACTTACCTGAGCCCTCACTCAATACAGAACTGTGCATGTCTATAGTGGTCTATAGTGGTTCTTTCTCTTCTCTTTGCTCTCAAAGACTTGACTGAGAGCAGGCTCCCGCTTTTCTCAGCCAAGCCTTTGAGAGCGAGGGGAAAAGAAAGAACTGCTTTTAAATATGCACAGTTCTGTATCAAGTGAGGACTCAGGTAAAAAGAAGGGGAGGTAATTTCAACGTATTGGAAAGACATTTTCTCCTTTTGATAATATCCTCCATTTGCCTGTACCTTATACCCTAGAGCTTGGACTGCTTGGTATTCTAAACTACTTTATACCCCGGACACACGGTCGAACTCTGGTTCGTGTTACTCGCCACATCACCAAGTGATACTGCAGTGCTGGTTTGACTATGACCAGGATGTACTAGACTGCTAGCGCTTGCCAGTTCACCAGAAGGTTGAGCTGCAGTAGTACTGACATTCTGCTGCATACGAGAACCCTGAAATTGTTGCACCTCAGCAACAGAAGAATGGGGTCGGGTATACCTGACCTTAGCAGGGACCACTACTCTGTCGTCAGAACCATCTGTCAGGGTGCCGCTGCTCTCTACAGGTTCGAATACTGAGACTGATTCTGACAGTGAGGCTTCCCATCCCCATCAATCTCATCTGACATGCTCAGCATTGTGTAGGCCTCCTCACTGGTGTACCTCTGTTCGGACATTGTGGCCAATAAATTTATAGGTACCTAGTGTGACTCACAGGTAAAAAAGCACCAGGTTGTCAAGGACTGTTTGAACCAACAAATGTAACTGCTAGCGCTAGCAGAGATCAGGCCTGACTCTGCTAACACTGCAGTTTAGTGTGCTGTGATACTGCACTTCTTGGGGACTGGGCAGAGGAGCTAAATGCAGGTGATGGCAGGTGTCGGGGCTGATCCTGCTAATGCTGCACTTTGGGAACACTATACTAAACTATTGGGGATGCTAGTATAGTTCTGATCTGATCAAAGATATTGATCCGTTCAGACACTATACTAGTAAAGGAGATGTTTAGTGTGTGTGTGTGTGTGTCACTGGCAATCAAAGGGTTAAAATGTATTACTAAATATGCGGCGGGCAATCTGGCGCTGTCCTGGATTGATTGTTACTAACGTTAACGCTAACCAATATCACCTGTGACACTAATACAGTGATCAGAAAAAAGATCTGTATGCTATAATAGTGACAATGTGACAGGGCAATGAAGGGGTTAACTGGGGTGATCAAGGGGTTCAATATTTATTAGGGGATGTATGGCGGGTACCCTAAACCTATCTGGGCCTGCCACTAACTACCACTAACTGCCTCTCACACTTACTTGCGTCACAAGTGACACTAATACAGTGATCAGTAAATTATCTGTATACTGTATATAGTGACACTGTGACTGGGAGTAAAAAGGGTTAACTGGGTGTTTATCAGGGGGTGACAAATGTGCCTATGTGTACTGGTGTCAGTGTAGTGCTTGTGTACTCACTGTCTGATGTTCCCTTCACCCACTCTGCAACCGAAAAGGGCTCCAGGAGAAAACATAATTTCCTGTGCCTGTGTTTACATTACACAGGCATAGGACGTTTTGCAATTGGTCAGAACTGATCACTAGGTCCAGGCCAAAAATCATTGGCCTGGACCTGATGACTGATCGGTTTTGAACCCGAATCAGCACATCGCGGGGACGGCGGGTGCATGCGTGCCCCCTAGCCCCGCACGCGACGGACGTACAGTTAGGTCGGTTCGCGCAGCCAAGCCACCTTGCCTCAGTAAAACTGAACAGGGATGCACCGGACCCCCTCCTGTGAGCCGTGTCTGCACTAAATGTGAACCCAGCCTAATGCCTCGTACATACGTTCAGATAATTGTACGACTTATCGTTCGCATTTTGTTGCATGATACTAATATCTAATTCAACAATGCGTACTAAGCATATGATTTTTTTCGTACAATTCTGGAAACTCTTCCTAGTATCAGTGCAAAACAAAAACAATGGCAGCCAGGCTTTTTCTGGGTTATTTTTGTGTTTCTGATCATGCGTGGTCTTTGTCTATCGATTTTTAGCGGACGCATACTGTACTGATTAAACGATTGTTGTTCGTTAGGCTATCGTACGACAGAAGTTTTTGTCCCTTCGGATTTTGTTTGACGAACTGTCGCAATCGTCTGTCGAAAGCTGTGTACTGACGATCAGATTATCGTGCGATCAAGTCGAAAGCGTTTTTTTTTCGTACGATTATCTGAACGTGTGTACGAGGCATAAAGGTTTACATGTACTTATACAGGCCAGTGTCTACAAGTTCTACAATAATCTGTCCCTATGTACTTTATCAGCATTTCTTAAGCTTTCCTTATCACATCTTAGCAGCCAAATGGGCATATTGCCCATTTGGCTGCTGAGAATCCAAATCACCCTAATCTTATTCAAATCACCCTTATTGATCCTTCCTAACTATCTGGCCTAAGTTCAAAGGTGAAGAAGAACATTACTGGTAATTGATTGCTATGGCAGCAAAATCACAGATCTGTTAACAGGCTGGGTTTAATGTGATTTTTTTTTTTTTTATAAAATAACTAAATTTGCACAGAGCAGCCTGGATCTTCCTCTTCTCGGGTCCCTGGCTGGAGCTCCTGGCCCCTCCCTCCTGTTGAGCGCCCCCACAGCAAGCAGCTTGCTATGGAGGCACCCGAGCCGAGCTGCAGCTCTGTGTGTCCATTCAAACACGGAGCTGCTGTTTGGCCCTGCCCCCTCTCTCTCTCCTGATTGGCTAACTGACTTTGATTGACAGCCGCTGGAGCCAATGGCGCTGTGGTTGTGTCCCAGCCAATCAGGAGAGAGAATCCCTGACGGCCGATGGACTTGTGGACATGGCTGGACAGAGAAGGACCTCAGGTAAGTATTAGGGGGTGCTATACCCAGAAGGCTTATCTTAATGCAAAGAATGCATTAAGAAAAAATAACCTTCTGACTTTACAACTCCTTTAACTCAAACCCATTTTAGTACTGAACCTGAATGCCATCACTATATTACACTAGCAAAAATTGGCCAGTTTGTGCATAGGAGAGCCAAACAACCTAATGAAATCTCTAACATCAGAGTCTCATATCATTGAATTATCAACTGTTAAGGACACTGCCATTCATATTAGAAAATCATAGTCCATTTATTTCTCAATATTTGATAAACATTGTTAAACATGTTATTTAATATTAAACAATGTAACTTGGGAAGTACTTATAACTGCAGCAATGCAGTTTAATTGACTTTCATTTTGGGACGGCATGCCTTCTCCACAGCTCCAACCAACCCTGCATCATCCTGCTTAGAGGAACCAGGGTTTGGTTTTCTCCAGCTTTGAGTTTACCAGGTACTAAAGAAAAACATCTATATAAAAACAGACATTCTCCATATTGTTTCCCACCAACTGACACAGTTGTACGTTCCATAACTCTTCCCTCCACTGATTTTCTTGTTTTCTACACCCACACTGCTACTCTATAAAGGGCTCTCCTGTCTTCTCCCATGATTTTGTTCTGTTTGCCTCTCTAATTTATCTTTTAGAGTGATCACACATTTAGCACCATCCAAGCAACACTTGGATTGCTCAGTTCTCCTAAAATAGGCAACACATTTTACATAAAAATCACACTTATTATACCAGCATCTACACACATACAGATCCACACAAATTCACAACTTCCAAAGCATATGGATATTTTTTAATTGATTAACATGTTTGATTTTATGTTAGCAGATAATTTCCTCTTGTTCTTGATATTGCCTACTTAAGTGGTTACATTTTGGTTGTTTTATTTTATATTACTTTACTAACAGCAATGGCACAACCAGTTTCTTTTGAAGAAAACTTGGCGTTTAGAGTTCTGGATGGTTATTGTAATGAAAGAAGAAAATGGTCACACGCCACCACGGAATCCAATGAAGAAACGGAATCCAATGAAGAAAAGTTCTTTATTCACATAAGTGGTACAAGGTACAGCAGGGTAGGACAGTAGACGTGTTTCACACGTCTGCTACGTGCTTACACTACTGGTAGTGAACAAGCACGTAGCATTCATGTGAAACGCGTCTACTGTCCTACCCTGCTGTATCTTGTACCATTTATGTGAATAAAGGAACTTTTCTTCATTGGATTCCGTGGTGGTGTGAGACCATTTTCTTCTTTCATGCTTCTCCTGGTGGCGAGCCGAGGTTCAGCACCCACCTTGAATCGTGGACTTTGACTAGCCTGAGCGGTGTTCTCTCTTCATTGGTTATTGTAATGAACATGAATTAAAGGCTGCGGTGACTAGTTGTTGTTAGTTACATTCACTTGAGCTTTTAAGAATGCTAAAGGCATTCAATCACTCCTCCAAGTGTCTTCCTCAGCTCAGATGTGTATGAGGAATACACCCCAACATTCAGAATCAATTGAAACCATAGGGAAACCTGAAGCTGCATAAGACACTTGACAAACGACTGAAACTCCGGCCAAGTATGTTTGTTTTTGGCCCTTTGTTTCAACACCCCCTCTTTCAAGAAATATGTCTTCAGATTATGATTATAAAACGTAAAGGAATTTGATTAACAGCAGAAGACCTATAGTTGGATGGGCTCAAATCGCATGTGAATTGAATAGTAATGCGCTGCACGTTCCTGTGCGATTTACTATGTGAACCGAAGCTAAATCTACAGAAGCATGTTTCTCATTGCACAGTAACAAACTCACTTTACTGTCCAGTCATAATTTTGGTTCTGCTACATGAATCACCTCCTAATGTCTTACTGAATGCAGTGTTTGTTGTCACAGCTTAAGTCACTCCCAATCCACATAGCTGGGATTATCCTCCAGCGCAATAGTTTAACTTTAAAAGGTGAATTAGTCAGTTTATAAACACCTTTATCATATCACCAAATATGGAAGTTTTCCTTATGTGTTTGATTAGATCTCTCATTAGGTTTAGGCACTTTAAAAGATATTCAAACCCAGGAGCAAAAAATGATATATTGCAGCTTACCAGTCCTTAGATGTGATTGTCACATTAGTTTTCATTTTCTAGGAAATTGCCATCAAGTACAGACATTTATGTTGGTTTAGCCAGAAATGTATTTTCCTTGGAACTTTGTGTAAATTGAACTGAAAGTATAATCTTACTTTCATTCCTAGCTATTTTATATAAACTTCAAATTCTCCTGGGATCCATGTAATTGCGGACAAGTGGAGGCAGGGCCGCTGATAGAAATCATGGGGCCCCGTACAGCCTACCTGACGGGGCCCCCTTTAGCCCCACCCTCAACTCCGCCCCGGGTCCCGCCCCAGACCCTGCCTTATATGTAATATGTGCTGCTTTTACTAACAGAACAGTCTGTTTTTTCTCCTTGCTTTGCAGTGAGACTAAATAGCCAGATCGCTGATCTGTGTACAAAGCATACAGCAAAGTCAGTATAACTAGCAGAAGATGGAGATATATAGGCTCACAACATGCATTGCTCTTTTACGTTTGGAAAATTGTTACTGCCATCAGAACCTTATCACACGGGTATTTTGTTACATGACAGGGTCTCTTAAAGAAATACAGTGATTATAAAAATTTGTAATCAGCCATTGCTGACCATTGCTTTTGAAAATGCTGCTTTACTGGCACATGATGCAGTGGCTTCAATACATTCTGCAATTTTAGCTAAAATTAGCAAAACTCATTTAGGTGGGTCTTATATTACAAAGCAAAGTATTCTTATTTACTTAGGGCCCCTTCTCCATGCCGCAGTACAATTAAAAATAAAAAACCTGTGGAGGAAAAAAAGTTAATAATTCACTTAGGAAACGTACTAAACCCGCAGCTTACATGTGCTCCATCCACAATATAGTGTGGCTCCCTCTGCTCACTGTAAGCTGTCTCTCCTTGCCACTGCTGCTGCCACCCGCCTCACATAAGCCTCTTGATCTCGGCTGCTGAGTGGGGACCTGAGCGGAGGAAGATCACTCCGCCAGGGTAGGCAATGGGCAGCCACAGTGGCAGGCATCCGGGACTTTAGCACAGCAGCCAGCAACATGCGGAGCAGGTGCGGGAATGCGCATGCGCCCAAAATTGAAAAAAAAAGTCCCTCAACTGCTCCGCCTCCACCATCCCATAATCAGAAAGGGGAACTGGAATTGCATGTAGTATATAACACCCCCTAAGCTAGTAGGAGTGGAATGAGCGGGGGTGCATTTTGTCTGTGAAGCTGCCCGGGCCCTCCCTGCTAAGCTCATGTACTGGCTTATCAGTGGCCCTGCACTGAGAACCCTCAAGTGTTTTTCTAATGGGGTAATGTCTGTTGAGGACCATAGCATCAGGAAGTCCTGAACCTCTTGCAAGTCAGAACCCGGGACCCATAGGACCTTGAAGTGCCTAGCCCCGAACTGATCCACAATGGGGTCGGGCCCCAAAATCATGCCAATCAATAGCCCTGTCTATGAATGACTTGTAATGTCTCTATGGGTGGCCAGATGTAAATGCACTCATATCCATTTTTACATCATGCTAGCTGTGATCTATAACATTTCTGGAAAAATATTCAATTTTTTTTTTCTAGACCTCCGCAGACCCGCAGGAAGGAGGGTGTATGGACACAAGTCCATTTACATCCAAACCCCCATAGACCTACATGGAACATTCAATCAGATCCACATGTAAAGCTGACAGGCGGACCTAATTGAAAAGCTTGGTTGAAAGGCTATTTAAGGGGAGCGGTGGTAGTGGGAGGTAAAAACATGGCTCAGCTGCATGTTCTTACTCCCCCCTTCCCCCTTCCAAACACAAGTGTGAACTAGCAACTCATGCTTATAATCATATTCATTATGATGATCACAGCACAGCATGTACTTTATGGCTCTGTGTCACATGGCTGCTGGGTGCTGACTTTGTTAAGGCTGCACTGTGTTACAATCAGTATGGCCAGAAGTTAACAAAGTCAGCACTCAAAAGCCATATAACACAGAGCCATAAAGTACATGCTGTGCTGTGATCATCATAATGAATATGATTATAAGCACACAGTCTGGGAGCTGTACCTTCCTTCCATAGAAGTCTGTCAGTGTCACTGTGTGCTGCTGGTCTGTGCACTGCTGAGACCTCTCATCCATCTCTCATCAGTCACTTCCTCATTCCACAGCATGCACAAACGAATCACTACGCCAGGGCGGCCGGAACTACATATTCATTCAGTGCAGCATAGACACAGTGCACAAGGTTAGTGTGCCTACGCCCCGAAAATGGAAATAAAGTCCCTCCCCTGCTATCACCTCCTGGGCCCCTCTCTTGACCTCATGGGGCCCAGGAAAATATATTTATACACCCTGTAAGCAAATTGAAGTGGGGGATGGGATTAAAAGGCTTTCTATTTATTTAGGCAGAAGTTAACTTTAAAGCTGCCCGGGCCCCTAGTGGAGCTCATGGAGCCCGGGCCCGGTACAGCAGGGCTGGTTGTACTGCCCTATCAGCGGCCCTGAGTGGAGGATGTGTTTGTATTTCAAAACAGGTGGGCAGCTTAGCGTGGCAATACTGCTTCTTTTTAGATGCGTAACTCATAGATGAGTAAGAGTTACCACTCTAGGACAGAATTGTGTTATTCACCAGGCAAATCTAAAGGAAAAGGCATTTTACAAAAAGGACTGGTAAGATGATGTATACATATATATATGTTGTGGGAGATTAGCTCACAGGGATCACCTTTTCCAGGAAAGTAAGCCCAGCATCAGAGATGTATAGTAACTAAGTAGAACTACTTCACTACTGTACTTAAGTACTGAAAGGCGGTATCTGTACTTTCCTGGAGTAGATTTTTTCTCCTACTTCCACTTTTACTTCACTACATTTTTTCGATGATTTCAATACTTCTACTCCAATATTTTTTTTTTGTGCTGCATAGTTACTCGTTACAATTATAAAAATTACCACTGCCAGAACAGTAGATGGCAGGTTTCATGAAGTACAATAAAATGTGTATAATGTCATGTGTAAATCAGTGCATACGAAAATAAATGCTACTGTATGTATACAGTAAATAAAATGGTCTACATATCTGCTGTTAAAGGGAAAGAGAACCTCCCCCAACCAAGGAGAGTCACAAGCGTACATAGACCTTTTTTCTGGTAAGAGGCTGATTTTGCTTTTTTCACTGGAAGTTGAAAGCACAGGTTTTGCAGTTTTGTTTCACTGGAAGAGTCTATTTGGATATTATTTTGCACTTACCTTCATCCGCCGGGTAAGGGGGAAATCCACAAGGTGGTGGGAGTCTGCACCTATTATTTGGAATAGCACCTGTTTGATTCCTGCACCTTTGAAAATATATTCATCTTGTTTTGTCACATATATATGGTATTATGGCATTATATATATGGACTTTTTATTGACTTTGATTTCATACACTCTTCCTTTATTTCATTATTGGAATATATTGTTGTATATCACATTGGTTTATATATGATTTTGCGCACCAATAAGCTGTGGAGAAAAAAAACATGCAGGGAAGAGAAGGAGGGATGCTTTAAAGGGGAAAGGGAGGGACATACTTTATCTGTTTTTGTTTACAAAAAGTTACAGCCAAAGGAATTGTGATTGTCCTTTAGGTTAATCATTTGAAATAATAAAAAACAATATGATGCTCAAACTTTTGACATCTTTCTTTAATAACTACATAACACAGTACTTGTACTTTTACTTTCAGTACTTGAGTAGCAATTTTTTTTTAAAAAACTACTGGTACTTTTACTTTCAGTACTTGAGTAGCAAAATTTAAAAAAAAACTTCTTGCAATACTAAAGTACAAAAAATGTTGAATACTTTAGTACTTCTACTCAAGTCACTTTTTGATAGAGCACTTCCACTTCTACTCAAGTCACTTTTTGATAGAGCACTTCTACTTCTACTCAAGTCACTTTTTGATCGAGCACTTGTACTTTTACTCAAGTATGAGTTTCGAGTACTTTATACAAGTGTGCCCAGCATGCAGGTAATTTCTTTAAAGTCTGGTGGATTGCCAACTTTATTTAGCAGAGGTTTGCAAATATACAAAAACAACAAAACAGTAAAATAAATCCTTGCCGTCCGACGCTAAACTAAACAACAGTTTTTCTCACTATACAGTGTGAGGCTGGTCCCCATCACTCACAAAAACACATGGTAAAGCAAATCTGTTCTTTTGAAAGTCCAAACAGAGCTCCTCTCTCAGATTCCCTTCTGAGTCTCAGGCCAGAACATTTCTGTGCTCTCTTCCTGTTCATTTAAAGTCCAGCTGAGCATGGACTCAGGTTACCCAAAATCTCTGGACCGGAACCTAGCCTGTCACAGAGGTTGGAAAAACCCGGGCTGCATTCCGGTTCAGTCTCTCACTACAGAAAGTATGCGAGGTGAAATATAGCGATTATCTACTACCTCACCTCGCATACCGTCACTATATATATATATATATATATATATATTTTTTTTTTTTTTGCCATGGTACACGTTAATCTATATTGTCTTCATGTAAGTACTTGCTGGCATCCTTCTTTCCTATTATTCCTCCAAACAAGGCTGAAAGATGTAATTGCATACAGGGAAAACTAGGTATTAAAGATGGCACTTCATCTTTCCAGCTGGAACAGCCTGAGATTTTCTTGTCAGGGTCTCATAGTCGTAAGCGGTATTCACTTTCATATAGGTTCTATTCCTTTAAATATTATAAACAACTGAATTAAAGTGATTGTAATGTCTCGTTTTTATAACATGTTATAGTTACCCAGGGCCGCTGATAGGGGGGGGGGGGGCATCAGTCCTCCTGTAATGTAATAAACATTAATAAATAATTTTAAAAAGTTGTAAAATAAAAGAATTGTTAAAAGTTTTTACATCTAAAAAAAAACAAATAAAAAAAATGTAAAAAACAATTAAAAAGGGCTAATTCACACAAATCATAGGGCCCCGTACAGCCTGACAGCAGCCCTGTACTTACCTCCTCTGCGCAGTGGATTTACACAGCAGCCCAGATCTCCTCTTCTCGGGTCTCTCTACGGAGCTCCGGGCCTCTCCCTCTTGTTGAGTGCCCCCAAAGCAAGCAGCTTGCGTCTACAAACTAGAGGAAAGATTTATGTAATTTTTATTGTTTTTTTTTTTATTTTTGATGGCGCGCAAACCAATCAAAATACTCTTATTGCATTTTTTTTTCCCAAAAATATATAGCAGAAAACAAATTGAAATAAAATGTTAAAAAAATTTGATTTTTAAATATTTTTATGAGAATGTTATATAGCAAAATGTGAAAAATATTGTTTTTTTTTTTTTTTTTCAAAATTGTTGCTCTTTTTTTGTTTATAGCGCAAAAATTAAAAATCGCACAGGTGATCAAATACCACCAAAAGAAAGCTCTATTGGTGGGGGGAAAAAGGTGTCAATTTGGGTACAGCATCGCACGACCGCGCAATTGTCTGTTAAAGTAACTCAGTGGCGAATCGCAAAATATGGCCTGGTCGTTAGGGGGGCAAATCCTTCCGGTCTTAAAGTGGTTAAACTAGCAACAAAAATAACATGGATGCAACATATTCATGACTGCAAGTACCTTCAAACTTTTATTCTGTGCCTAAAGTTCTAAAGTTGCATTTGTAAAAATTGTTGCTGGTAAATGCTGATGCAAAAGAACGACAGTGTACAGGTATTCCCTTATATAGCAGGCTGTATGTGGCACAGACATGCCTATCCTCAGGTGCAGGAAAGTGCTGGGAGTTTTACACCAGGCATAAAAAATGCCCAAATCATCCATGTGCATGAATCCTAACTGCAATTTGTCCTTGCTCAATGTTATTTAATTAGTATTCAAGTCATTGAATAATCAAGGAAGCTTTGTCCAGCAAGAAAGCAATTGTAAATAAATTTTACCTGCTAAGGTGTTATGTACTACATTTGTTTCATATTCTGTAGTTATAATAGAAGTGCAGTTATAATGAGGGGAGCGTTCAGTGCCTGTGTTGTTTTATCCTTCTTCCAGCCCCCACTGTTTATTTCCCCCTCCTACCCATTTCTCTATGATACAAACCAATAGCCTAGTGCAGCCTGGACATTACATTCACCATTCAAGACGATGCAGCACTATGATATCCCAGGAGAATGTGTATGTTTTCCGAGTGTATTCTTTTAGACTCAATGGTTGTGAAGCACTCTGCAGATGTTAAGAATAACTGGTATGCATCCCCTTTTAACATCTAAAGTATTATATAAACTCAGTCTTCACATAAAGAGAGAGAGAGAGAATAAAAAAAAATCAAGCAGCAGTCTCAAACCTTCTGCAGTGGCCGTACATGAAAGGAGGAGGTGGGTGGAGCCATTCTAGGCGCCGAGGAGGATCCTCCTCCCCCGCTGTGCATGGTGATTGGTGGGTCCTCTCCTCCAGATGTCACTGGTTGCTAGATGCCAGTCGGCTGGCCATCCTAGCAACCAGTGTAGCGCAGAGCCACAAACTAAAGCAGCCTGCGCCCGTGGAGGAACAAACTGGTCTGGGGGGGGGGTGGCTAGACCACCAGGTAAATTAAACTGGGAGGACAGATCATGGTAAATTGTCTCCCTGCGTGGGGCCCCTTGGCAAGTGGGGCCCCCAGGCAACTGCCGGGCATGCCCATTCGGAAGAACGGCCCTGTTCCGATCCGCCTGTCAGTTTTTCAGGTAGATCTGAACGGATGCCCCATGCATCTCTATGGGGCAGCGGATGTCAGCGGAGACATGTCTGCTGAAATCCGATCCAATCTTGTCCGTCAAATCTGGATGGATGGAAACCCTATTTTCCATCCTTCTGGTGGATCGGATGGGATCGGATGAGAACGAACAGGCGGTCCGTTCTTATCCAATTCCCCCATA
Source organism: Pelophylax lessonae (assembly GCF_965119305.1). Lineage (NCBI taxonomy): Eukaryota > Metazoa > Chordata > Amphibia > Anura > Ranidae > Pelophylax > Pelophylax lessonae. The sequence goes on from NC_138779.1 coordinate 129,401,876, forward strand.
GAGGAGAGCGGGGACCTGACAGCTCTGTCTCTGCACACAGAGCAGAGACGGAGCTGCCATCCGCCTGCTCAGCGGCGGATCGGCGGATCGTTCCCCCCCGCTGAGAAAAACTGTGTCCACCGATGGAGTGGACAGTGAGAAAGGGGCCTAATGCAGCTTTTCTTGACCTTTGTACCCCAGAGGAGTCCTTAAAACAACTTTCAAGTCTTGGAAGACCCTTGTTAAAGACAATGTATTGATAGTCTGTGGGACAAATGCCCCTTATGCTGCCAGTCAGTAGGACGCATGTCCCCTTTACAATGGTGGTTATACTGCCAACCTTACAGGCAGCTCAAAAGATCATTGGGTTCATGCAGCTGGCTCTGCCAATTGGCTTTGACCCAAGAACTATGCAGGCACCATCAAATGGAAGGTCAATCCATCGCTCAAGGAATGCCCAGCATTCTCTGGAAAACCCCTAGGGTTCCAGGGAACACTGGTTAAGATTGTCTACTCTGAAGAAATTACATTCCATTGAAATAATGTAAAACATTTGCACGTCAGTTAGAAGTCACCTATGTCAAAAGAATGGTCTTTTTTTTTTCTATGACTATTCCACCCCCTTTGTCTGCCGGTTGGATGACAATATTTTTCTTTTTTTCTAATTCCTTAATTCCTGTCAAAATATCTTCTTTTGATCTGTGCCATTTTTTCTTTAATTTGCGTAGATCTTGTTCCAACAGAGATTTGAATGAGTCTACAAAATGATTCATTCCACACTTGGGGTTGAACGTGGAAGAATTTCTAAGTCCACTATGTTGATATTTTGTTTCATTGGTAGTTTGATTAATATTATTCTTAGTTAAAAAGTGTTTCTTGATATTAATTTTCCTGATAAATTTCTGTATATCAATAAAAACGTTAAAAGGATCCAATAAAACGTCAGGAGCAAATTTCAGGCCCAAATCTAAAACTGCTAATTCTTTTTCTGAGAAGGTCTCACCACTTAAATTAAAGATACCTTGCCCTATTGGTCCCTTTTTCTTTTGGGTCCTGCCCCCTCTGCATCCTCTCCGCCTCGTTCCCCCTCTCTTCCTTTTCGGACCGCTGGGGGGTAAGGTCTGTAGTGTTGTGGTGGAGGCGGTGGTGGGAGTGGTGGTTGCCAATAACCTCCTCTCCCCCCCCTCTTTCTCTTCCATAATATGGTCGATCCCTGTTTCTGTTTCCTCTGTAGTGACGATGGTAATACAGTTCTCTGTATTGGTAGTAATTCCCCGATGGGGGTTCTCGGGGTTCCCATCTGGGAAAATCCCGGTTATTGGGTCTGTTTGGTGTATAGTAACCCTGTGATTGGTCCAAAGGTTGGTAGGAGTTATGTGTAGGCACATTATATCTGACATATTGTTGTGAAGAATGTCTATTCCTATTTTGATCTTTTGGTTAATGTGGTGTTTTGGGTGGTCTTATATCTATCATGGGTCCTGCATAGGCTGCAAATCCACCTATTAAATTGATTCAAACTATGAGAATTAGATGTTGGATCGGCTAGTTAGCACAAGTTCTATAGCACGGGGACACCGCTGTTTTCCTCTTCCTTCCGGCTACGAGTAATTACGGGCAGAGATAGGGCGGAGATAGGGGCGGAACCTGCACTATATTAATACGTTCAACGCTATGCTGTCTAAACTCTGAAGATGTCACTGGAAGTGACGAAACGCATCAGTTTGGACCGCATAACGTCATTACGCTACCCTAGTTGGAACGTAAGCCAGAAGTTAGCCCGTGATTCCGTGAGGTGGACGCGCAGCCTGCACCGCTGACCACCAGGGATAGTGTTTATTTGGCTTTTATATATCCTGAACCCGATGCAAGGGTAATAAAACTTTTAATAGACAATATTACGCTATTTGGAGCCTTCCTTTTCTCCTTTCCCACTACATTGACCATCACAACCCGGAGTCCAGAGGAGCCATTACTAGCCCATAGGACCACCTTAAAAGGGGAAGCCATTTGGCCCAGGGGGCCACTAAAGCTTGAATGGTCTTAATGTCATATGACATATAAGACCCACGTCATCTGGTAAGTGACCCATCTTATTCATTTCACTCGGGACAAGGAATCGATACCCTGAACAATCAAGCCAGAGCACTTGCGGATAACCACTTGCACTGGGGACATTATTTTTGAGCACAAAGTCACTATTTATTGTTGGACTTTCTTTTATATTTATATCTTTTTCAAAGGAAATATTGTTGATTGATTATATCAAGTTATCTTTAATTGACATTTATGTCACAGTCACTTATGCACATCAGATTATAATTTAAGCACAACACTATTGTTCACTTTTTATGGCTTTTCTATTGTGAATCTATATTTATTTATATGCTATTTGCTGCGATTTTATTTTTCATATGTTATATATTGAGTCACAATGGCACTTTAGGCACAGGTTTAATTTATACTGGGAACTGTACTTTATATATTCTCTGACATTATTTAATCAGCAAGCGCTGTATCTGGTCTTTTTTTTAAAAAAGACCATTCTTTTGACATTTTACTCATTACCTACAGCAGCTGCTTGTCTTTTACACCTATATATTTTTCAACCTTTTAATCTTTTAGACCCCGTGATATACACACTTAATTGATACCTCACCTTGGCGCAGGGAATATACAGTGCATTGCGAAAGTATTCGGCCCCCTTGAACTTTTCGACCTTTTGCCACATTTCAGGCTTCAAACATAAAGATATAAAACTGTAATTTTTTTTTGAAGAATCAACAACAAGTGGGACACAATCATGAAGTGGAACAAAATTTATTGGATATTTCAAACTTTTTTAACAAATAAAAAACTGAAAAATTGGGCATGCAAAATTATTCAGCCCCCTTAAGTTAATACTTTGTAGTGCCACCTTTTGCTGCGATTACAGCTGTAAGTCGCTTGGGGTATGTCTCTATCAGTTTTGCACATCGAGAGACTGAAATTTTGCCCAATACTCCTTGCAAAACAGCTCAAGCTCAGTGAGGTTGGATGGAGAGCGTTTGTGAACAGCAGTTTTCAGTTCTTTCCACAGATTCTCGATTGGATTCAGGTCTGGACTTTGACTTGGCCATTCTAACACCTGGATATGTTTATTTGTGAACCATTCCATTGTAGATTTTGCTTTATGTTTTGGATCATTGCCTTGTTGGAAGACAAATCTCCATCCCGGTCTTAGGTCTTTTGCAGACTCCATCAGATTGTCTTCCAGAATGGTCCTGTATTTGGCTCCATCCATCTTCCCATCAATTTTAACCATCTTCCTTGTCCCTGATGAAGAAAAGCAGGCCCAAACCATGATGCTGCCACCACCATGTTTGACAGTGGGGATGGTGTGTTCAGGGTGATGAGCTGTGTTGCTTTTACGCCAAACATAACGTTTTGCATTGTTGCCAAAAAGTTGGATTTTGGTTTCATCTGACCAGAGCACCTTCTTCCACATGTTTGGTGTGTCTCCCAGGTGGCTTGTGGCAAACTTTAAATGACACTTTTTATGGATATCTTTAAGAAATGGCTTTCTTCTTGCCACTCTTCCATAAAGGCCAGATTTGTGCAGTATACGACTGATTGTTGTCCTATGGACAGAGTCTCCCACCTCAGCTGTAGATCTCTGCAGTTCATCCAGAGGGATCATGGGCCTCTTGGCTGGATCTCTGATTAGTCTTCTCCTTGTATGAGCTGAAAGTTTAGAGGGACGGCCAGGTCTTCGTAGATTTGCAGTGGTCTGATACTCCTTCCATTTCAATATCATCGCTTGCACAGTGCTCCTTGGGATGTTTAAAGCTTGGGAAATCTTTTTGTATCCAAATCCGGCTTTAAACTTCTCCACAACGGTATCTCGGACCTGCCTGGTGTGTTCCTTGTTCTTCATGATGCTCTCTGCGCTTTAAACGGACCTCTGAGACTATCACAGTGCAGGTGCATTTATACGGAGACTTGATTACACACAGGTGGATTCTATTTATCATCATTAGTCATTTAGTTCAACATTGGATCATTCAGAGATCCTCACTGAACTTCTGGAGAGAGTTTGCTGCACTGAAAGTAAAGGGGCTGAACAATTTTGCATGCCCAATTTTTCAGTTTTTTATTTGTTAAAAAAAGTTTGAAATATCCAATAAATTTCGTTCCACTTCATGATTGTGTCCCACTTGTTGTTGATTCTTCAAAAAAAATTACAGTTTTATATCTTTATGTTTGAAGTCTGAAATGTGGCAAAAGGTTGCAAAGTTAAAGGGGGGCCGAATACTTTCACAATGCACTGTACTTTGTATATTTTTTTCTACACTAGAAGTCACCTATGCTTTTTAAAAGGTATTGAAAAACTTTGGTGTTGAAGGTAGGGACTGCATTTCTAGAATTCCTTCAAGGACTCAAGGATCAGAACATTCAGGGGTATGTGAGATGATTACGGCCACACACACCTACACAGGTTGAAATTGATGGACTATTGTCTTTATTCAACCTCACCTACTATGTAACTATGACTGTGGATAACCGTTAAAAAAAATAAAATCTACGGTAGTTTCTCATGAAGGACTATAGGTTTCACTTCTGCCATTACCATTCTGGAAACTCTAGTATGCTTGGGTAGGAGCTGCATTGTTAGATCTGTTTAAAGAGCAGAGACTAACTACAGAAATGAAACAGATTCTGTGGAAGGGTATGAGGTTTGCATTTGGAGGATTCTAATATACTGCCATAATCTATATACTGTACATGTAATCCAAAATCTTGTTTTTGTTGTGCAATACCATTTTTTTTAAGAAATAAATGTGCACAATGCACTCCCAAAAGTAATTGCATCTTCAAAAAGATGCAGAATATCCATCCTTTACCACATATTATCGCTGTGTAGCTGTTGCTGGGCCTTAAAATGAGCAAATATTGAATACTGCTTAAATGCGCTGCCCTGCCGCACAGTAATGATACACTACATTTTCATCATCACAGTAAAGATAAGGACGCCAGAGACCTCTCCACCTGTCTTAGTCCTCTGATGATATTTACTGAACTGGACACTCAGGAGCTTCATCATTAGCTTTAAAGTCTAGACTTCTTCTTTTGGGCACAGGTACGGTACTGTGCAAAAGTTTTAGGCAGGTGTGAAGAAATGCTGTACAGTTATTGTCTCTGTCTGGCCTGCAGTTTTCTGTTTGTGAAATTCTTACCTCCCTGCTACCGTGATTTTGTGTCACCCTTATCTTCTATGGCCTCATGGACACTGGATGTTTTTACAGCTGCTGTTTTTGGCGTCAGACATTTTTTTTCTGCAACCAATAAACGCCCCAGCATGTTATCCTATGTGTCCATGCACACATAGGCTGTTATTGGCAGTTTTTGTCAAGGGCAGTTTCTGGCTGTAAAAAAAAACCCTGAAAAATAGTGGGTTTTGAGCAGCGTTTTTCAGCTGTAAAAACACTCTAATGTTGATAAGCGCTGATAAATGCCAAAAAACGCTGCTAACTGGTGTTTTTTGACGTTTTTGATTCCATTACTTTTTTTTAAGCCTGGGTTACATAGTTACATAGTTTGTGAGGTTAAAAAAAGACATCAGTCCATCCAGTTCAACCTATGATGTGTGTGTGTGTTTGGTGTTAACCGTACATTGAATACCCCTCTATGTTGTGGTCTTTAAGGTGCCCAACTAATAGTTTTTTGAAACTATTGATGCTCCCTGCTGATATGACTGCTTGTGGAAGAGAATTCCACATCCTTACTGCTCTGACAGTGAAGAACCCCTTACGTATTTTAAGGTTAAACTGCCTTTCCTCTAGTTTTAGTGAGTGGCCACGTGTCTTATTGTATTCCCTTTCCCTAAAAAGTTTGTTCCTTATGCTAGGGTTCTGTTTCGAGGTGTCGTTCATGGAACATAGCCTGGGTTCACACTGGTGCATGCTGAACACCGTGATGTGATTTGCACCAAAAACGCACCGCATTCCTGTGCACATCACATGTGATGTCTGTGTGATGCGATTTGAGCCATATATTTTGTATCGCTTAAATTGCATCACATTTGGACCAAAATGTTGTAGGACCCTTTTTTCTTTCCACGCCTAATTGCATTGCATGGGTGTGAAAACCCATGCTATGCGTTTCTGGCAGGCGCACTGCATTTTGCAATCGGTTTCGTGGTATCATTCATGGAACATAAAGCCCCCGTTGACATTGTGCCAATTTGTCATGTCGCATCGCATGTCAAATCGGAGCCTATTGCTGACAACAGCACCGGTTCACACTGAGGGTGGGTTTGAAATCATTAGGCTGAACGCGCACAATTTCAAACTCGCATGTCAGTGCCAGTTCAGGGGCGGTTTGACAGACATCTGTATGGGTTCATGCACAGATGTCTATCGAATCGCCCTGAAGTCGCCAAAAGTCGTGCAGAAACTACTTTTGGGAATCGGTGCGGTGCCGCAAAGTCAGGGTTGCACCAATTCGGACAGTGACGTTACCGGCAATAGGCTCTGATTTGGCATGGGAATTGACATGTCAAATCGCATGTCAAATCTGCAGATGTGAATGGGGGCTTAATGTTCCATGAACGACACCCCGAAACAGATTGCAAAATGCAGTGAGCTTGACAGAATCACATTGAATGGCTGTTCACACCCATGCAATGCGATGCGATTTTGATGCACCAAAATGTTGTAGGAACCTTTTTTCCCCCACATCTAAATCCTATCGCATGGGTGTGAACACCCATGCGATGCAATTCTGGCAAGCATTGTCTGGTAAGCATTTCATTGTGGGAAAGTGGGAGTTACTAAAATAGCAGAGAGGTGATTTTTAGCTAAAAATGCCAAAAAAACGCTTACGCCAAGAAACGCTGTAATACGCCAAAGCAAAAAAGCTGAAAAACTCACTACAAAGCTACTGGCATTTTTATAACGTCCAGTGTGCATGAGGCCTAATGAGGGTGGTCAGAGACTATAGCAGGATACTGTGTTCTTTACCTATAGCAGCCCCCTTTTCCTATAAGGCAAGCAGTCCTATGGGTACTTGATTGCCCCCAGGACTTATACACAATGCTATAGTGCCTGGCCACCATGCCAGGGTAGGTGCCAACTGAGCAAAGCAAACAGGTACTTGTGGTTGCCAGACAGACAGAGTCCAGGTAAAAGGCAGGCAGACAGGGGAGGACTGGGCCAGGGTGCAGGGGGGCAATTGTCCCCTGGGCCGCTCTGATGCCCCATAAAAAGGCTGCACCGCTTCTGCCACAGACATTCCTAAAGGATTCCTGGTAAAGAAAGTCCCCACTGCTGACCTACTGAGTGAGGGATGAAGACAAGGACAGAGCGCAGGCCTCCCCCAGCATGGATGGTGTAAACTGTGTCTGAGCAGAGGCCGGTTCCATGCCCCACTGGAGACCCTTCTCCCCGGGCCAAACCCAACCGAGCTGTCCCAGCTCCCCCCAACCGCCCCATGCTGGCCAGGTCAGAAACCCAGATTCAGCTGGTAAGTAGAGTACCTGGAGCAGGGCTTCAGCCTGGAATGGGGGTCAGGAGGATGGAAAGAGGGAGAGTGGGAGGGGGGCCGAGTTGCTGCCCCATGTGCCTCTGGTTTTTACTTGCCCCCTGGGCCAAAATTTGCCAGTCTGCCCCTGCAGGCAGAGTTCAGAGAATAGTTGTGATCCGATCCGAGGTCATACACAGGGAAATCCAATCTATCAGGGCAGACAATCAGGCAGCTTGATCAGGTAATACACAAGCTAACACACACTATCACAAGCATGAGACTGAAGGTTTGGCTGGCTTAAATCATGTTTGGTCTCTAGCCAAAGTCTGGCTACAAACAATCACCTTGCAGGTGGACAAACAAACAAGGGGAATGCTATAGCCAAAACCAGGATGCTGGAACCAGCAGCTATGACGGAGCAAGATTGTGTACGCTCCTAACATTCTGCTAGATCTGTGATTCCATTCACATATGCTGCTGGCTTCTCTGTTCACCTATGAGCGTCACTAGCTGTACTGTGGATTTATATCCCTTTCCTTTATATCACTTCCTAGTACGTATCCCAGTCTGCTTCCCTACATATAGACATGCTCAGTGCATTCCCGGTTGCCTGAGAAACTTCCTAGTTCTCCGAGTCTCTGTTTGCCTTGTATTTCGTGTATTCAGTGTCTGACTTCCCGTGTACTGACCCCGGCTTCGTCTACCATTTGTGCTTGCCTGCCGCTTGCCCTGACCTTAGCTTATTTTCCTTGATTTTCTCCTGTCTCCTGCCGTTTGTACTCTGCACATGTGAGCAGTCTCTGCATCTTCAGACGGCTGTACCTGGGGGCTGCGACCTGGTTCCAGCTTGCTAAAATATATATATAATAAACCTCTCACTAGGAAGAGAATGCTGCACTTTTTATAATCCCCGAATACAGGAAAAAAGACTAAAGTGAAAAAATAAAAAGAATGGTCTGGTGCCTATAGAAAATCCAAAACCAATTTGTTATTAATTAGTAGTTAACCGCTTGCCGACCGTCGCAAGTACATATACTGCGGCCGTCAGCCCCTCACAGGTAGAGTGACGTATCGGTACGTCACTAGCCTGTGAGGATCTGGGGAGCGAGCACGCGCCGCCGCTGGCGCGCTCCCGCTCCCGCGCGGTCACGGACCCCCCCGCGCGTGTGACCGGCGGACCCGATGTCCGCCTCTCACTCTGCGATCGTCGGGGGAGATGGAGAAAGGCAGGCAGCTTGTGTAAACAAGCTGCCTGTCATTCTCCCCTGTGTAGAAACACTGATCATACGGTTCTACTATGTAGGACCGTTGATCAGTGTTCCTACAGTCAAGCTACAGCCAATCACAGTTAGAATCACGCCCCTAGGGACACACACAGCCCCTCCCTCTCAAATAAAGTTAACCCTTTCACTGCCAGTGTAATTTTACAGTAACAGTGCATATATATAGCACTGATTACTGTAGAAATGTCACTGGTAACCCCAAAAGTGTCAAAAATGTCAGTCAAGGGTCCGATCTGTCCGCCCCAATGTCGCAGTACCGCAAAAAAAATCGCAGATCGCCGCCATTACGCGTTAAAAAATAAAACAACAAAAATGACAAAAATCTTTCCCTTTGTTAGTAAACGCGATAACTTTTGCGCAAACCAATCAAAATACGCTTTTTGCAATTTTTTTTACCAAACATATGTAGCATAAAACAAATTGGCCGCGAATGTTAAAAAATTTTGATTTTTACTTTTTTTTTTGGGGAATTTCATATAAAAAAATGTGAAAAATATTGTTATTTTTGCAAAATTGACGCTCTTTTTTTGTTTATAGCGTGTGATCAAAAAATCGCACAGGTGATCAAATACCACCAAAAGAAAGCTCTGTTTGTGGGAAAAAAAGGACGTCAAATTCGTTTAGGTACAGCGTCGCACGACCGCGCAATTGTCCGTTAAAGTCACGCAGTGCCGAATCGCAAAATACCCCCTGGTCTTTTAGCAGCCAAATCCTCCGGGGCTTAAGTGGTTAAACACGGTGTTATTAAAACAGTGAAAAAAAGAAACGTGATATAACTGTATCAACCATTAACAGATAGCAACAGCTATCCATATGTAAAAAATCAAAACAATAAATTATATGAACAAGTGTCCGCATTGTGTTCTAAAACAAATTATTACAAAGTGCACTTCTTCCAATGCTGGGTGACACACAATCAAGTGCTTCCATGCTCCACCAGTGCTCTTCAGAAATATTAGCCTTTTATAGGATGGTCATTGAAAGATTGTATTAACATGCCTTATTATATTTCATATATATTTTCAGTTTATGCCCATTCTATGATGAAATGTGGGCCCTTGCATTTACATAGTAACGAGCCAGACTGACACTCATTCATCCACCCTGGACACCAGACAGTTGGATATTTTGCATTTAGACGACATGTTAAACACCTTTTCATTCATTCATTTGGACACTTGACAGGGTTAAGTCTGCGCATGGAAATTACTGACACCACCTAAACACATTTGACAATTGCTTGTATTAACACATGACAACTGAATACAGACGGGGCGACTCTGCCACAAAACACAGATTCAGATACAAGAACACCTCATATTGACACAGATGCCTAGCGAAAACAAAAGCCCTTTCATGTACTGTTCTGTGAGATATGTGCTATTGTTAATTTGACTGATGAATTGTAAACCAGTTTGGAGCAGTCTTTCCCGCTCAAAACGTGCCTTAAATATGAGCGAAACTTGCAATAAAATCAGTTGTGTCTGCACTAAGTTTGAGTGCTATGTGTCGTCACAACTCCCAGCTGGATGAGGGGAAATTCACTATCTAGGGGGGGGTTAGCCACTGAAGGGCCGTATATCATCTTTTAATTGCCTCCTGACGAGATGTGAGCTAACAGTCATGATCTCTAAATTATAGGATATCATAAAAAGCGTAGAGTAAAGAAGTATCCTTAAGGTGGCCAATCTCGTCCTCACAGCTGCATTAATCAGAATGGATCTTAGGCTCAATGGTCAGTATCCTAGCCTCCACACATGCATATCAAAGTTTGCTGTAAACCACGAATCACATTTTTCTTACACTCGGGTCGCAATGTACTGTATAATTCACGTACAAAAGAGAAGAGAGCTCATAGTGCAGTAATTCCAAACGGTTTATTACACACTAAAAATGATGCACTTACAGGATAGAAATGTAGTCAAGCGGTAAAGGTAAAATCAGACTGCGGAGTATACCAGCAGGTCAGGAACGTAGTGACGTCACAACTCCTGTTTCCACCCGATGCCTTTCCCTGTAAAAGGTATCATCTGGGGTTGGATACGGACTTTCTTCTATAAGCACAAGGCAGCACAATCTTTTTTTTTTTTTTTTACTTTGGTTCCAGCTTGCTGCAAGTCTCCTTCATTAGGGGCCTTGAAAAGTTCTGCACCCTGGGGAACCCCAAGTTGGCATTCTATAAGGACTCACACTCATTAAAACCTGACAGTAACAATGCTTTCAAATATATATATTTTAATTGTTTATTTTTATCAATTTACAAAATGCAAAGTGAGCAAACGGAAGAGAAATCAAAATCAAATTAATATTCAAATTAATATTCTTTGGCTTCAAACCAGGTATCACTTCTTCTAGGTGCAAACAGTTTTTGAAGGAACTCTGGTTGTTCCAAACATCCTGGAGAATTACGATTAGGCACAGATCTTCTGTGGATGTAGGCTGCCTCAAATCCTTCTGTCTCTTCCTGTAATGCCAGACAGACTTGATGATGTTGACATCAGCTCAGATCAGGCAGATACCTATTCATCCTGCCATACCATCAGGGTAGATCAATGACCCCAAACATACATACAATGTCATTAGGAACTAGCTTTAGCATAAAGAAGAACAAAGAGCCCCACCCCTATGTCTCTTATAACTGGTAAATTGTATAGGCTTCTTTTATAGGGTATAGGAATTAGTATAAGATTCCATTTGTGGTGTATTTTTTTCCCTTTTTCCCAAATATTTTTTTATTGATTTGCATAAATGTAAAAACCATACAAAAAATACAAAGAACAGAGGACTCCCAGTCCACGCAGGGTGGGGTCCAGTAATTAGAAAAAAAACCAAACAAAAAAAAAAAAAACCTCAAAATATACAAGGAACTAAAACTACTGTGTCGTTAAGTACAGTAGCGTGAAGTGCTTGGCTCGAGCAAAAGTTTAACTATGCAAAGAAACTAGATAGTAGACAATCAGAGTACCAGTCAAAGACATATATACTCAAGGCTAAGCAAAATAAACAAAATCAGGTATCCAATGGCGTAGCTGTAAAGGAGTTATCTCGCCAGCAGGACCACATTTTTTGAAATTTCTTCGGACAACCTTCATTGTTATACCTAGCTTGGAACAAAATCAGGTTGGTATTTACCAGTTGCATCCAAAACTGAAGTGTAGGAGAAGGCTTTTTCCAACACATAATACATTGCCTTTCAGGCATAGAATAACAGAAGATTCAGAAGGATCCAAAGCTCTTTTGTATTAGCCAGTTCCTCTAACAAACACAGCAGACAGAAACGATGGGCATATGGTACAGGAGTATGAGATATAAAGCTGACATCCAAACTCCATTTCTGATATAGTGAAGACAGTTCCGGGATACCAACCATTATAAGGTACTGATACAAAACTGAAGTAGGTTTTTCCCTATTTGGGACCCTAAAAGCAGATTCAAGTTCTGAATAGGCAAGAGTAATTAGACCCCCTGGAAACTGACCACGGAAGGCATGGTCAACCTGAAAATAATGAAAATGAAAACTAGGAGGAAAATTAAATTTGGCACACAGGGCATAGAAGGGGAGCAGATAATGATTCCCAACTATATGTTCCAAAGATTTGATCTGAAATATGGCCCAGGCCAAGCAATCTGGCAGCAAATAAAATTGGGGGAGAGAAGGGTTTAACCAGAGCTGGGGTGTGAGGAGACATGGAGACAAGGAGGTAGGCGGGAGGGCTTCCCAACGCAAACATAACCTCCAGGTTTTTAATGTAGTTTTCATGGAAGGAGTCAAGTCAAGCCGTATGGTGTATTTTGTTTTATTAGTAGAAAACATTGAGAAGCTATGATTGTTGACTGCTTTGCTTTTTCTACAAAAAAAATATAATTGGCTTTATGTTAAAAAAAGAAGAGTTCTTTTTCTCTGCTGAACCTCTGCTGAAGCAATATGGAGGCAACCATTTTTGATCTGTCCTTCTAAAAAAACTAGCTGCTTGGCAGTCATTCGGCTTCAGTATTTTATGAATCACTGACCTGAAACAATTATGCAAATTTAGGAGCTCTGTTTTTTTATACAGTATATCTTGAATACTCCAACAGAGTAATTTCTCTGCCAAACATTCTAACTTTGCTCCTGTCAAACAAAGGCTTTTAAGTATTCCAAGGGCTGGATTAAGGGCAACTGATGTCCTAAGTGCCGCCCAACAATGGTGCCCCCCTTGGCCCCTCCATTGTTTAACTGAAAAGACATTTAAACTCAATGGGATTGATTTGCTAAAGGCAAACAGACTGTTCACTTTGCAAGTAAAATTGCAGTCTGCAAGGGAATTTTCTCTAAAGCTTAGTAAATGAAGTGAAGCTCTGTTGGCTTCAATTATCCAATCATGTGCAGGCGAAAATTCTTTTTTTTTTCTTCTTGAACATGATTGTATTTTCTTTGTAAAGTGACATTTTCCTTCTTTCTTTTTTTTTTTATTCTTTATTAAGGGTATGCAGCATAACACATGAGTATGACATGACAGCACAGTTCTGACAAAGATTATCAGTGGTGGCATGAGAGAAATAAAAATAACATAGATTAATTGTCACTAACTGAACTATATACTCTTTGTCAATTTAATGATAAATCGTGCCTTCCAACTAAGGGTCATGTTCAACTATGGAAGAAAAACATAACCAGGTGTAGAAGAGTATTTGTAGGAACATAGCTCACATGTACATGCTGAGAGAATCAGTTCACTTACAGACACACATCATTTGTAATGGAAAAGCAAGTCATAACCCTCTTCAAAAAAGGGGGTACTTCGCTCAGTTCATAAAAACAAAAAACTGTCGTACAAAAACGGTTGGTGCATACCAAAAGGCATTTTCAGGTGTATTTTCTCAAAGAAAGAAAAAGTGGACACACTAGGTGTCTAAAAAAGAGGTGAAAAAGAAGAGAGGAAGAGGAATAAGAGTGAGGAAAAGAGGGAGGGTGGGGGTGGGAGAGAGAGAGAGAGAAAAAAAGGGAAGTAAGGGAAAGGAAGGGGACCTCTGTGGGGTTGATGGCCTAGGAAACCAAGCTTTCAGAGCTGAATACCCTTAGTTAGTTAGGAGTATGTTAAGTATTCATCCGAGAAATGAAATATGTCCCAATATAGCCAGCGTGTATTGTGTTCCTCCGTCTTGTCTCTGATGACCGCAGTGAGGTGTTCCATCTGCTGAATATCACCCTGGCAAACCATTGGAATATAAGAGGTGGGGCCTAGCAGCATTCAGCAGATGCTTCAGTAGGGATTTATGGTATTTCTTGCTCGACATAGGAGTCAAATTAAGAAGCACTGAATGGGGGTTGTCGAAAAGAGAGTAGTCTGTGAGTTTGTGCATGATTCGTAATACCTGATGCCAGAAGGGGCAAATCTTTGGGCTGTCCCAGAAGATGTGAAATAGTGTGCCAGTCTGGTTGCCACATCTCCAACATAATGGCCTGTGTCCAGGGAAAAGGGAATCTAACACAGAAGGGGTCTGGTACCAATGTGTTAAGATTTGTAAGAGGTCTCCTGATATTTACTACAAAGGGAAGATTTGTGAGCAAAAAATAATATTCGGTTCTTTTACTCTTCCGAAAACGTGGAGTTTAGGTCTCCTTCCCATTTGAGCAAATATGGTGGATCATGTTGAGATGTGACTGCAAGTAACATACTGTAAGAAACAGAGAGAGATTTCTGAATTAGCCTCTTTCCCAAAAAGAGATCCTCAAATGAGGTAGGTTGTATTCAAAACCCGGAATGATCAGGAAGAGATTGGAGAAAGTAGGTTAGTTGCAACAGCTTCCATTGGCCCAGGGCTGAAGAGTTAAGAGAACCAAACAATTCTGATGGGCAGCCCCATCCAGACGGACCAAGAAAGGAAGAAGCTCTAAATAGGTTCTGATCATGTCGGAGTTGAAAGGCTCAATCAGTAAGCCCTAGGAATGAAGTCTGGGTGGCCGATGATAAAAGTCAGTGGCCGATGATAAAAGTCAGTGGCGAGGGGAATCTGGAAGTCGCTGCCAGTTTGTAATATCTAGAAATTTCTATCGGGTGGATTCAGTCAAGGAGTGGGGAGTCACCACTCGAGAGTGTTAAACTCCTGTCCATGGTAGGCCAGCTAGAGAGGTAGCCACCAATTATTTTTCCAAAGACACCCAAAGTTTGTGAGAGACGTGTCTACACCAATCAACCATATGTACCGTTGTACAATATAAGGCAGGGTCAGGAAGTCCGACAGCACCTCTGAGCTTGGGTCTTTGCAAGAGTGCCCATTTCAGACGGGAAGGTTTACCTTGCCAAACATATTGAATAAATGCCGTTCGGATCTTTCGAAAAAAAACACTTGTGGCAGTTTGATTGGAAAAGCTTGCAGAAGGTATAAGAGACATGGCACAATGTTGATATTTAAGACATTACATCTGCAAAATCAAGAGACTGCTAGGGATTTCTATTTCTCTAAATCTGCAGAGAAGGTATCCAAAAAGGTTGTAAATTGTATTGGAAAAAAAGTTTAAGGGATTCTAGTCCCCAAGTACTGGATGGCTTGGGGAGCACATCAAAAAGGGAAATTACCACTGAGATGAGCAATGGACTGAGGGGAAAGGTTAACATTGAGAGCTTCCAATTTTTGTAGATTAACTTTAAAATCTGATAATTCTCCATATGTATGGATTTCAGATAAGGGAACTGGTAAAGATACAAGTGGGTTGGATAATTAGAATAATATGTCATTCGCATAAGCAGCAACTTTGTGGTGATATGTACCAGTTTATTTTCCTGCTTTCACTAAGCTCTAGGGAACATTCCTTTGCAGAGTGTAACTTCACTTGCAAAGTGAATGGTTTGTTTGGCTTCAACCCAAATAAGTCCTGATGGCAAAATAAAAATGTGAAAATTTTTATAAACCTTTTTCCGTTTTCTTCCAGGTCCACTCCAGACCAGACCCCACAACCATATTTAATAAAAACATATTTATTGTATTTATTTAAGATTTTGGGCATGCATCAAATCAAGCAAGGTATATTACAGCTGACTAGGAGACTTTAATGTAGACGACCTGCACAGAAGTCTATGGGGCTGCAATGCACCTATGCAGCCAGGAGAGAGAAGACTTGTGGCATGGAATGTAAATAAACAATGGAGGCTGGGGCAGTCCAATCCCAGTAAGTATACATCTGCTGAGATGGAAGAGGAGTACAGATTTGTTTTAAAGTGCGCTTACAGTATCTTTTTAGGACACGATAGCTAAAGGCAAAACTCTGTGGTGTCCCTTCCCTTGGTGCCCTAAGCACGTGGTTATTTTGCCTAATTGCTAATCCAGCCCTGGGTATTCCTGCTCACCTTTGTGAGTTCCAGCACCTCCTATTGCATTCCCCAGCAGGGAGAATGGGATTCCCCTCATAATTGCCATGGCATGTGTGCAGACCCAGGAATTCACGTGCAGAGATCTCACCAACAGAGTCCCTGAAATTTACTGGAAACTGTCAAGTGGCTTATCTCTCCATCGTAAACCAGACAGCCAAGAAACAAGCATTTCAAAAAGTCGATAGCAGTGTCCACCTCTGTGTCCCTCTCAATATGTCTCTATCTGGCTAATGGCTTTTTTTGCACTGTTATAATAAATATAGCAATATTAGCGCAGCGCTAGTAGTGATTACTAAAGGACACAGATAAATCATTAATCGATTCTAAAGGTTGGTTCTACGCCAAAATAAACAAAAACACCAAACAGCGCAAAACAATCATAAATGTAAGCAGCTATGCACTCAGGGTCAAAATATCAAATCCCAGATGAAAACCAATATAACAATATTAGTGCAATGCTAGCAGTGATTACACGAAATAATCAATATATCACAGTGCCGTTTCTAGTAGGTGTGATTTTTATCTTCAATAAAATTGATTTACAAGTAGAGAGCACTATGTATGCACTTTTCTCTTTCATATGACATACGCTGAGGATTCAGGCATTGGAATCTCTTGAAGTGATACACCTGCCGGTCTCTGTCCTATTTGGTTTCTGGTTAACCCTTGCC
This sequence comes from Pelophylax lessonae, assembly GCF_965119305.1. Lineage (NCBI taxonomy): Eukaryota > Metazoa > Chordata > Amphibia > Anura > Ranidae > Pelophylax > Pelophylax lessonae. The sequence continues at coordinate 129,418,664 of NC_138779.1, forward strand.
CTGCAGTGGAGGAGTGTCGGATCTTACATCGGTATCCTGCCTTAATAGGGAAAAGTGTGTATGACCTTCCTGTTGATTCGGGGGTCTTACTCTGAGGTGAGCTGCTTAAAGTACCAGTGGAGGATCTTTTGCACATTTTTCTCACCTGGGAATATTATTTAGAAGTACCACTTATCACTTCTTGGGACTGTGATATATTGATTATTTGGTATAATCACTACTAGCGCTGCACTAATATTGTTATATTCGTTTTCATCTTGGATTTGATATTTTTACCCTGAGTGCAGTCAAAGAAAAAGAAGAAATTTATTAGGGATATGGGAGACTTTGGGAATAAAGCGGTTTACAGATAGCAAAAGGTTGCGAAAAATCCTAAGCTGATCCCAATCTATAGGTTATAGATTCTCCGCTACCTACCCCTAGAGATGATTCGGCCTATGATTACCATTTTTCACAAGGAGGGAATTATCATACCCCACGGAGGAACAACTAACCTTATGGGGCTAGAGGCTCAAATAGAAGGGGGGACACAGACGTAGAAGGGGGGGTAGAGGTGGTTACCATCTCCCCCCCTGATCCATAATAATATACATTACGAAGGAGGGGGTTACCAACACCCCCCCCCCCCACTAATAGTAATATGCATCAAGAGGGAGCATATAATAACTATCCACCTCAAAATGGAGCATACCATAATAATTCAAGGAGGGGTCATCCTATGAGAGGAAGATCAGCACATCACTATGGACAAATGTCTACATATAATCAATTTGCACCTCTCCAAATCCTTGCCTCTTCTGAGAGGGGAGATTTTTTAAGGCCACAGAATTAGCAGGTGAGAGGACTGCCACCATACCTACCCAAGTCGGGGGACTGGTAGAGAGATTCCCTTCAACACCAGTCCGATCAAAATGGATCCCTAAGAAAAAGAAAAAACAGAGGAAGGTGAGGGGTGTAGGAGAATCCAAAAGGCAAAGACCCCAAAAGGATCTGAGATATATAATTTGAGTGGAGTCCCCTTAAATGATAATGAGTTGCGTGTTCTTGATAGGGGGTTGAAGTTTGCACCCACATGAAATCTCAATAAATTTCAAGCTTATGTGAGTATTCAAAAATATGTAAGGAGGCTTAACATTAAAAAATATTTTCTCTCCAACCCTATAATTAGGAATTCGAGGACACAAGAGGGTGTACATTCGAATCTTAGAAATAAATCTACTTTTAACCCTCTCAATACTCACAATAGGTATGTGGAGGTTTTTAAAAACATGGTGTGTAAGGATTTGGAATGTTTGAAAGTAAAGAAACAGCTCAATCCCCGGTATATTAGAGTGGGAATGGAGTCCTTGGAAAAACAAAAGGGGATTGTTATATTCCCTGCTGGTAAAGGGGAGGGGGGGGTCTGGTTATCCTTAATAAGTATTATTATTATTAAGCAGAAATAGGTCGTTTACTTGAGGATCCGAAAACATACCAGCTACTTAATAAGGACCCTATGATTGCTTTCAAGCGAGAACCGCACACTTTAGTGGAAGGAGGTAGAAATAAGAGTGTTCTCAACAAGAAAGAGTCAGCTTACCTTGACCCTTTGTTCTGTAGGACCCCCATTATATATTTTTTACCTAAAATCCATAAAAACAGTGAACATCCCCCAGGAAGACCCATAGTTAATGGGATTGATTCAGTGACGGCTTGTTTGGGCCAATACATTTGAGTCCTTCCTTAAACCCATGAGGATAAAAAACAGATGCCTTTTTGAAGGATAAAAAACACATTATTCAGATTTGAGAAACTTTGAATTGTTCTCCCTCTAGCATACATGTTACGGCAGATGTTAGTTCATTGTACACCATCACTGAATATGAGGAGGCTCTGTCAACTGTACTATAGGCTTTTGATTCCTCGGATCTTCTGAGGAAGCATAAAAGCTTTCTGCTTAGGAGTCTGTATTTCTGCTTGTCAAAAAAATATTTCTGGTACGATAAACAGTTTTATTTGCAAATTAGGGGTGTGGCAATGGGGGCCCAGTTCGCTCCCAGTTAGCCAATCTTTTTATGGCTTACTGGGAGGAGGAAATGGTTTTCGGCAATCACCCCTCTGAACTTATGTGTTATGAAAGGTATACTGACGATTTGATTATGGTGTGGGAAGGAGATATGCTGAGTCTTGAATCATTTATACAGAGGCTTAATAGCAATTCCAAGAATCTTGTCCTCACTTGGAATATTAGCACTGAGCGTATGTTTTTTTTTTTTTTTTGGTTTAGAAATATCTAAGGATGAAAATCATTTTAAGATTTGCAAATACTTTAGGCCACTGATCGTAATGCGTTTATTCCTTTGGATAGTTGCCACCATCGTTCATGTGCAATATTCCCAGGGGACAATTTATTAGATTGAGACATAATTGTTCTACTGAGACAGATTATGTTACCCAATCTCTGGTCCTTGTCATCAGATTTTAACAAAAAGGGTATGAACCAGGTATACTAGAGGCCGAAAGGGGGAGAGTCAGGGTCATGGACAGACAGGTGTTTTCCCCTTGGGCAAACAGACTTTTTTCCTTTTTGACGGGCTTTTATGCGTGTGGGCGGTGTACCGCCTGCAGGCATTTGAAAGCTAATGTCAAGAAACGTAAAGATTTTGTAGACTCAACAACTGGCACACAATATAAAATCTGGGATTTGATCACATGTTCCACCATAGAAGTAGTATATATATGTATGCAGTTGTGGTCTACAATACATCGGTAGGACTTCGAGATCCCTCCACGTTCATTTGGGGGAAAATGTGAACAATATTAAAAAGGACTTAAAACACATTGTGTCTCCCAACATTTTAGAATATGCCATAATAAAAATCCTCGAGGGCTGAACTATTGGGGTATTGAGAGAGTTAAACATCATTGGAGGGGGGGGGGGGGATTTTGTTAGGCAACTGAGTCCTCCTGAATCTTATTGGATTTACGAAACCAAGGTTTCGGTCCCTAGAGGCTTAAATGTGGAAATCGACTTGAATTGCTTTATATCAGATCATTAATTCTAGTGGGGTGGGTTATATAGATGTGTGTCAATTTTTAATATTTTTTTATTTATACTTACCTTTTTTTTTCTTTATGTGAAGTTTGACCATGGTGTGAGGGTTAATGTACTCCTCTATATCTATGGAGATGTTTATTTTAACATTGTTTGTTATATTCATTTAAGGTATATTTTTTATACCAAATATTTTTACAATTGAAAGGATTGGTATTACCCTGGAGGTTTCTATCTTTTTGTAATAGTATGGGTTGGTTGCAGGCTACATGCTGTGTTGACAGTGTATAGCGGTCTGATGTATTAGGTTTCCTAAGTATTCGGATGTTTAACCAGCAGCCCTATTGCTTTCTGTGATGTTTGTGCAGGATCACTGTGACCCTTGCCCTTTTTCTTCTGATGCATGATTGGGGTGGGGGTTGGGGGAGGGACTGTACCAGGAAGTCAAACACAGTGTGTGTGAGACTGGAAGCAAGACACATGGTACTGAGAAGAGATTACATCTGTTAGGGACAGAAGCCTGTTGTAAGAAGACTCCTCCATGTAAGAATGTCATCATGTCTCTGAGTTAGTAATAAACCTTTCCCTGGTTAAGAAGTACATCTGGCCTGTGTGTAGCTTGCTGAGCGGATACTGGCAGCATTGCTAGCAACACCCCGAGAGACCTCACGTCTAAGGGACATAACAGTGGCGACAAGGATTGTGGATTTTAGCACATGGCTTTCATAGGGTTTATTCAACCATTCAATCCTGCTGCTGAGTCATGGAGCTCCTGGGTGGAGAGTCTGGAGCAGTATATGGAAGAAAATAGTGTGGCTGTAGAAAAGAAAGTTGTAGTTTTCCTCACAGCATTGGGTCAAGCTGCATATGGTACTCTCAGAGACCTCATTTCTCCAGACAAGCCGGCCTCTAAGTCCCTGCCTGAGTTAATTCAGAAGCTACATGTGCACTACAACCCGAAGCCGTTAGAGATTGCAGAGTAGTTTAAATTCTACAGTAGGAGGCAGCAGACCGGGGAGGACATAAAGACATATATCCTTGCTTTACGTAAACTAGCTGCCACTTGTCAGTTTGGAGACTACCTGCAGACGGCTCTCCGTGACATGTTTGTCATGGGACTCTGCGACCCAGCCATACAGAAACGTTTACTCACAGAACCCGACTTGACTCTGATGAAAGCCACTGACCTTGCTACGGTCATGGAGTTGACGCGACCCTACTGAAGGCACCACCTGAAACCTTCTGCAAGTCAGGGTGAGGAAATATTCCACACTGCTATCACCCGACACCCATGACGGCTGTCCCCAAATCAGCCTAAACCTTGCCACCTTAATTCTTCTGTCTCTAGGATTCCAACTTGCTACTGTTGTGGTAACACTACTCACAGTGCACCTGCTTGCAAGTTCAAGTATGTCGTTTGTTTTCTCTGTGGAAAGACTGGTCATATTGGGCGTGTTTGCCGCAGCTCCTGCAACCCCGATCACTACCACAAAAGGTAGACATAAACAGACATTTTGTGTGGATACGGACAATAACGGCTTCAGCTCTGATGAGGAGACCTGTGTCCAGCATGTTGGACTGTTTCGATTAGCTGGGAGTACTCCTACAATAAAAATGGATGTCACACTCAATGGCTGTCCTGTCTCCATGGATGTTGATACAGGGGCAGCTGTGTCTGTCATTTCATGGACTGATTTAAAGGCATCGGGTCTGTCCCTACAGCTCCAACCTACAAATCTCACACTACAAACCTACAGCAAGGAACTACTACAGCCCTTCAGTTATGTGAAACCCCTTGTTACATTAGGCAACCACAGTCAAACTCTATGCCATCATGTTGTACGTAAAGGAGGTCCTCCGTTGTATGGGAGGGACTGGATCAAAACCCTGGGCATGCCTCCTTTTGCCATTGCCCAATGTACATTGCTTTCTGAAGTATACCATTGGGTGTAATCCCTGAAGTCACACTTTAGTGAGGTTTTTGAGGACTCTTTGGGCACCATAAAAGGAAAGATGGCCCACCTCCTCTTAAAGCCTGGTGCTACACTTAGTTTTTGTAAGGCAAGATCAGTACATTTTGCCTTGCGCAAGAAAGTGGAAGCAGAGCTGGACCAACTATTGGCTGAAAAGATCATAGTGAACGTTGATAGAAGTGAATAGGCATCGCCAATTGTGCCTGTCAAGAAAAAGAATTGAGACATTAGGATTTGTGGGGATTTCAGGGTTGCCCTGAACAACCAACTTCTTGTAGATCAATACCCATTGCCTCGACTTGAAGATCTATTTGGCTCACTGGCTGGTGGGCAAAAGTTTACAAAAATAGACTTAAAGCAAGCTCACCTGCAACTGCAAGTACATCCAGATTCACACCATATGTTGACCATTAACACACATAAAGGATTTTTTCAATATACCTGCATGGTTTTTGGCATAGCCCCAGCTCCAGACATCTGGCAGTGTCTCATGGATGAGGTCCTGGCAGGCATACCTTTCACCCAATGTCTACTATATGACATTCTCATCACAGGTCCCACTGATGAAGAACACAGAAACAATGTTGAAGCTGTGCTAGAGAGACTCCAAAAGTATGGTTTACGTGTCAATCTTTCAAAATGCGAATTTCTCAAGTCAATGGAATTTTGTGCCCACATGGTGGACCGACATGGGTTACACACTACTGAAGAAAAGGTTAAAGCCCTTACCCATGCCCCTACTCCCCAGAATGTCACACAGCTCAGGTCCTAACCTGGCCTCCTAAATTACTACCACCATTTCTTGCCGAACCTAGCACACCAGCTCTACCCGGTACATCGCTTACTGGATGCAAAAGCTAAATGGATATGGACAGAAAAATGTAAAGAAGCTTTATGGCTTTCTAAAGAACTCATTCTGTCTTCTTGAGTTCTGGTCCACTATGGTTTAAAGAAATACGACACCTTGGCTTGTGATGCCTCGCCTTATGGACTGGGTGCCGTGCTTTCCAATGTCATGCCAGATGGCACGGAGCCCCGTTTATTTTGCCCCCAGGTCTTTAACCTCAACAGAACAAAACTACTCCCAGATAGACAAGGAAGCTTTGGTAATTGTACGGGCCACAAAAAAATTTCACACGTACATCTATGGTCGGGAGCTCACACTTATCACTGACCACAAACCTCTATTATCAATACTGAACCCTCAGAAAGGAATTTCTACAACAACAGAATCTCACTTACAAGGGTACGCTTTATTTTTGGGAGCTTATACTTATTTTATCAGATACCGCTCCCATGATACCCATGGCAATGCAGGTACATTTTCCAGATTGCCACTTGGAGACCACCCACCAAGAGACGTACGCATAGTGGAAATACACAGGCCATGAACCTGCATGTCCACTTCCCTAATTTCCAGACATACAGCCACAGATCCCTTCCTGTCTCAGATATTCTCGTATGCTCAGACTGGATGACCAGAGAAGGTTTCGGGTGAATTTCTTCCGTACTTTGCCAGAAAATGTGAGCTTGTGACTAATGCTGGTTGCCTACAATGGGGCAATAGAGTGATTGTACCTTAGTATTTGCAACCAACCATACTAAGGATACTGCATGAAGGCCATCCTGGTGTGGTGCGCATGAAGCAGCAAGCCCAGAGCTATGTTTTTTTTTTTTAACAGAAACGTTTTTATTAATTTCAAAAAGCAAGGTACAAACAAAAATACAGTGCTGTGTTCACATTAAACAATATCATAGGCAAGTAGAAGGGCAAGGTACAACATACGCAACAGTAACAGAAGATCTCCTGCATAAGCAACAGAGGCACAATATAGCTGGAAGGACTCCCTCCACCCCCCCTCCCAAGCAGCCACACCCCCCCAGCCAGGGTCAGTTACCCCAGATGGGCCGGCAACCAATAGCAACGCCAGCTATAGGGACACCAAGTGAAGGATGACACCCCCCAGTGAAGGGGCCATAATCCCAAGAGAGAAAGGGGAAGGGGGGGGGGAGAGGAAGAAGGGGGGGGGAAAGGGCCCCCAGGGGGGAGCCGAGCACAGCAAAGCAGGAGAGAGGAGGCCAAGAGAGAGTAGACAGAGGAGAGAATACAAGAGAGGAAGGGTCTCATCCCAGCCCTCCCCTGGCCACCCACAAACCCCACACCTTGTCAAATTTCTGAGGACAGCCCCTGCTCATGTAGGTGAGTTTATAGAGTGGTAAAACTGAGTCAACTAGGGTCCGCCACCTAGACAGTAGCGGGGGGTCAGCCGATTTGCAAAGCAACAATATCGTTTTCCGGGCATAGAACATAAGATAAAATATAAAGAGCTGCATATGCCTCCTGTGAGAGACCAAATCACAAAGATCCAGTAACGAGACTCTGGGATCAAGGACCATGCCATTAACCCCCAACCCCACAAGGTCACCAACCACCTCCCCACCCAGAGCTATGTTTGATAGACACAAAAGGATACAGCAATTGAAGATTTTTTGGCTCAATGTCTTGGGTGCTGTCAAGCTCAGCGACCCCAAAAGAGAGGAACCCTGCAACCTGTGGTCAAGACTCCATCTTGATTTTGCTGGCCAAATCCATGGTAAAATGTATTTGATCATGGTAGATGCACATTCAAAATGGCCGGAGGTTTTTCAAATGCCTTTTATTACCTCAGCTGCTACCATTCTAGTCTTAAGGAAGCTCTTTGCTCAACATGGCTTGCCAACAGCAATAGTCTCGGACAATGGAACTCAATTTACATGAGTTTCATTCCTTCCTCAGGGGCTTGGGCATCCAACACTACAAAACAGCTCCTTATCATCCAGCCTCGAATGGGCTGGCAGAACGGTTTGTGCAGACGTTTAGGAAGTGCTTACTGTCTACTCTGGACCAGGTTGGAATAGCAGAGGAGAAGCTGCTGGAGTTCTTGACCATGTAACGAAACACGAAACACGCTACTACTGGGCTGTCCCCAGCTTTTCTTATGTTTGGCAGGCATCTCCGCACCAAACTTGATTTAGTTCGTCCACAGGAACAGTCATCAACACCTCCTCCACCAGGCCATTCTGGATTCCGTGCCGAAGATCTTGTATGGTTTCGGAATTAGAGTTTTGCCTCCTTGGCTTCCTGGCATTATTGATGGACCTTTTGGAAGAAGAATGTACCTTGTTCGCCTGGAGAATGGTGTTTATGTTCGATGACACCTTTCGCAATTGAGAAAGCCCATTTGCCAGCCACTAGAGACAAACTCGACCCCTCTTTCTAACCAACCACTAGAGTCTGCTCTGAGCTCAGCTGGTGACATATGGCATGGTGTCTGGTATGATCCCACAAGTTTACAACCAACCCCTGAAATGGTTGCTGACCATATTCCTGAGGAGCCCATACATGTGCCTGGAGTTACAGAGACTGCTTTGTATGTTGGAAACCCACTGACATCACCAGAACCTTTGACCGACTCTATCCCTCCCAGTGCTTTGCCACTTCGTAAGTTTACCCTCCAAAGACATCAAACTCCTCTTTGGCAAATTGCTGAAATCTTACGGGACACATTGGAGGTCAGGAAACGGAGACAAAGGGTTCATGAAGTGCTGCAGAAATCACAGAACTGAGTTGGAGATACTACTTGCTGAACTAATCCTGCTTGCCTTGTTATGTTATGTGTTGAACATTTTGTTTTCTTGTTATTTTTCTTTTTTTGGGGGGAAAGAGAGGAGGTGTGATGTTTGTGCAGGATCACTGTGACCCTTGCCCTTTTTCTCCTGATGCATGATGGGGTGGGGGGGGGGGGGCTGTACCAGGAAGTCAGACACAGCATGTGTGAGACTGGAAGCAGGACACATGGTACTGAGAAGAGATTACATCTGTTAGGAACAGAAGCCTGTTGTAATAAGACTCCTCCATGTAGGAATGTCATTATGTCTCTGAGTGAGTAATAAACCTTTACCTGGTTAAGAAGTACATCCGGCCTGTGTGTAACTTGCTGAGTGGATACTGGCAGCATTGCTAGCAACACCCGAGAGACCTGACGTCTAAGGGACATAACGCTTTCATTCACTGAGCTTATACGTTTCCGGGTTGTGCTTGGAGCGTGGAGGGCTGCCACGGTTACATGATTAGGTGAATTGTTGCTTGCCTATCACTGATCAGCTCTTGCCCTTAAGTAGCGGGTGCTTCATGTTCCTCCCTATCCGCTGATGAAGTCCTTCCTATGGGAAGCAACGCGTATGGAGGAAGGGAGGAGCTACATGACATCACCCACCACGGTCATCCTGATACCATTGGTGTACATACGCTGTTTTTACCGAGCACTGGGACACAGTGCCCTTTCTAGTAAGCGTGATCTTTATCTTCAATAAAATTGATTTACAAGCAGAGAGCACTATGTATGCACTTTTCTCTTTCATATGACATAGGCATACAGGCATTGGAATCTCTTGGAGTGATACACCTGCTGGTCTCTGTCCTATATGCTTTCTGGTTAACCCTTGCCCTGCAGTGGAGGAGTGGAGGATCTTACATCGTTATCCTGCAGTAAAGAGGAAAAGTGTGTATGACCTTCCTGTTGATTCAGGGGTCTTACTCTGGGGTGAGCTGCTTGAAGTACTGGTGGAGGATTTTTTGCACATTTTTTCTCACCTGGAAATGTTATTTAGAAGTTCCACTTATCACTGTGATAAGTTCCACTTATCACTAGGACTGTGATCTATTGATTATTTGGTATAATTACTACTAGCACTGCACTAATATTGTTATATTGGTTTTCATCTGGGATTTGATATTTTGACCCTGAGTGCATAGCTGCTTGCATTTATGATTGTTTTGCGCTGATTGGTGTCTTTGTTTATTTTACTGTTATAATGAAGTTGCTCAATATTAATCACAACTAACATATGAGTAATGTTAACGTGGAAAACAGAAACAAAGAAACTTTTATATTTTATTTTATGAACTATGTGCAAAGGTTAGGTTTGCCAGGGAATTCAAGCTCATGCAAGTAATTCTGTGCTATTAAAATGATTTAAAGTGTGAATTGATGAATGTTATAACTTAAGATTACCTAAAAAGTGCTGATTAAAAACTGATTGTACAGCACATCTTATAAATGATTTAGACCATGTGATAGGAAAGGTCTTAAAGGGACATAGGAAGGTGGAATGCTTTGGCATTGAAATGTGTGTGATAGGCAGTGAACCAGTAGAATTGCGCTGCAGTTGTTCAGTAAGTACAGATGTACATACTGAAGAAATGTGTTCTTTCCAATAAATTAATATTCACTCAGTGATATATTTCACATGCATTAGCCTATTAAGCAGAACAGGTCATTTACAGTACATTAGAATTTTTTTATTCTACATTCAAGTGCTCCTGGGGGCCAAAATAAGCTTATTGTAATATATCATAAACTTTCTTTTTGCCTGAGGGTGCTTAAAATAAACAGGGCAATGCAGTTTGTATGGTTGTTTGACAAATACTTTGCATTTCTGATGTTATCAGTGACTTGTTATAAGCCACTTTGGTGTGTCACCTACTTTTTATTGGGCAAAACAAAAGGATGCATTTCAGTGATACAACATTCAATAGTTGAGGACTTTCCAGGTCTCAGTGAGACAGAAAGGTGATGATCTTGGACATGACCCAGACAATTCCAACCTCTCATCCAAGGAAAACACAAAAGAACAAGATGGAATGGCTTAATTTTGCAAACTTCCACAAGACCCATTTCTGGGATGTAGCACCCTCCTAGGTAGGTGCTAGGAAAACTAATAAGGGTGGCCCTGCCTGCTTATCAGCGGGGTCTGATTGTTCAGCTATGCTCTCATGTGTTTCCAGGTGTGCCTGTTGAGCTTGGGGAGTCTCCCCACTGTGTCCAATGAGGCCTCTCATTGGAACGTGGAGGAAACCTGGCCAATAGCACACCAGGGCTTGTATCTATCCCAGAGGGCAGAATCTGCCGAATGCATCCTGGGAAGGGATATAAGTCTGAGGGGAGCACATGACAGGGTGTTTTTGGCAGGAAGCAGAGTCCCAGGAGGATGTTGACAGCTGTCTCTCCTCCTGTCAGCGGTAGTAAAAGTGTCCTTAGCTGTTGGCCTGAAGGACAGAAGGTTGAGCTGGAAGGGGAGTGGCCTGGAGAGGACGAGATGTGAGGACGTGTGAGCAGGAGCTCCCGCTAATCCCTCTCCCGGACCAGCCCGACACGGCATAGCTATAGCGGCATGCAATCGAGTAATCCGGCCAAGAACCGCTCGGTGACCCGCTCGGCTAGTGAACGATCGGCGGTAGACCGGCGCCAGCCACAGAGGAAATCTGATGGCAGTATTCAGCAATATTTTCAGCAGCAGCCGTCCGGAGCACCTGAAACCAAGATGGCGGCGGCACGTGTGGGTACACAAGCTAAACAGAGTGCGCAACAGCACACAGAGAAAGGGGAGAAGCCGTCGGAGGAGAGCTTAGTAAACCCGTTGGTGACAGTGGGGAGAGAAGCCGAAGCGGATCTCGGTATTCAGCAGGAGAGGGACAACCCAGAAATTAAAGAGCTTTTGAAAGCATTGCCCACAAAAACAGAGATAGAAGCCCTGATCATGAGGATTGAGGAAACACACCGGCGAGACATACAGGAGCTCCATAAGGATATGACTCAACTGACCAACAAAGTTACCTCAAATGAAGCTGAGACCACATTTAAAAGACCAAGTAGCCGACATAAAGAAAACTACAGAGACATTATCAGAGCTCACTATTAATATGCAATTACGCATGGAAGACTTAGAAGACAGGAGCCGCAGAGCGAATTTAAAGCTGAGAGGCGTACCAGAGGTGGAAGGGGAAAACCTGCAGGAGAAGGTGAGAGACATTTTCTTAAAAGTGTTAGCCCCCACCTCACACCCTGCGGCCCCTTTGGAAATAGACAGGGTCCACAGAGTAACAGGGTTCAGATATACAGACCCTAATAGACCCCGTGATATAGTATGTAAGATGCATTACTATACACAGAAAGAGGAGATCCTCCGCAAAGCCTGGGATATAGGCACAGTTGAAATTGCAGGGGCTAAAATAAAAATACCCGGACATGTCTAAAAATACATTATACCGCAGATCATTACTACGGCCAGTGTTGGACAGAGCAAAGCAACAAGGTTTTAGGTACAGATGGGGATACCCGTTGGCAGTGACTTTTGTCAAAGAACAAGACGTGTTTGTTCTTCGTACTCCGACAGACCTACCCAACCTATTCAAATTTTTAGATATTGATCCTGTTCGGGTTGAGGACTGGCGTACAATCTCCCCAAGAAAAATGGGGTATTCAAACTGGAACCCCCGTGAAGGGAGGTTGAACGGGAGTGGAAACAGGAAAGCGCAGACTTAAAAAGCCTGAGAGAATGAAGGATCATACTGAAGGAAAGAGTGAAGGAAGGAGTGAAGGATCACTAATACAGGGACCTGTTTCCCTTTTTTCCCCCCTCGGCTCTTTCCCCCCAGCTCCCCCTTTTTTTTTTCCTTTTTTTGGCCGCTTTCCCCCCCCCCCTTTTTTTTTTCTTTTTTTTTTCCAGAGTGAACGGTGTGCCCCTTTATACTTTTCTGGGATAAATGTATACAAACTCCCTCCATTGGTAGAGGGCAAGAGACAAGGTCCCCTTCACACCCTTCATATGAAATTTCTCAGTGAACTTGAAGTCTTTTTATTTCATATACAAGGAGATAAATTGAAAAGGAGGGGTTTTTTTTTATGGGGTTTTTTTTTTTTTGTTTCACAAGTATTAATAGAGCACATGAGTCACGAGTGTAGAGTGATGTCTGGGTTTTTTCCGGGATATGTGGGGTTTGTGTTTTTTTTTTTTTTTTCCCCTTTTTTTTTTTTAAAGTTATTTATATTTCCCTTTTTTTTTTTTTTGCACACAACAATCAAATAATTTTCTGCACGGAGTAAGAGGGATAAGAGAGCAGGAAGCTGTCTTCACAATTATAAACACTATTAACTGTTATAAATTTGATTTATTGAATAGCACTATGTGTTTTTTTTTTTTTAAATACATATGTCAAAAGGACCAATCTAAGGGGTCCCTAATAGGGTGATAGAGCACGGAGAGACGGGGAGGGTTATTATCCACCCCCTTTCTTTCCTTTTTTTTTCCCTCCTCCTTTTTTCCTTTTTTTTTCTTTTTCTCCTTCCTTAGAGTAGAATATTATAGACACTCGCCAGAAGGAGTGAAGGGTGGTGGTAGAATTAATTAACCATTAGTAGGCCTGGAGAACCTGTATGGGGTGGGGTGGGGGCGACGGCGGAAATATTATGAGACTGGAACTGGGGCAGGGAGGGGGGAGGGACGGAGGAAGGAGAGGGGGTCTTTTCTTTTTTTTCTTTCTTCTTTTTTTTTTTTGGGAATCTGGGACCAGGCCTGTCAATAAATCAATAGAGGGTGTGGCAGATACCGGTTATAGAAAATGGAACAAAGGGGTTATATTAGGGAAGAAGGGAAGAGGGGAAGGGAGTAGAATGGGGGCAATATATGGACCCCTCTTATTTACGTATCAAATTTGATGATTTTTTTTTTCCCCCTTCCCCTCTTTCTCTTTTTTACTTTTTTTTCTTTTTTTTCCTCTCTTTGTTTGTTTTTTTTTACTATATCATAACAGTCTAATAGAGGGACTCTTAGGGGTATGGAGTTGAGACTCGAGAGGTGGAGGATCAGACAAATTACTACCAAGGAGACCAGTCACCCGAACGGAGGTCGAGTGGCTATTAACCCGGTCAGGTCGAGATTATGGATATTATAAAAGGGATGGAAATGGGACCCCTCTTTTCTTTTTTTGGGGGAAGGGGATGTGTGTTGTGTGCGGAGTACAATGCTCGTTTCTCTAAACTTCTCTCCTCTGTCTTCTAACGTGATATAAATGGAAGATGGGAGAAAAGGAGGCCGGGAGAGGTAGATAGAGAAAGGAAATGAATTTATATATATAAATGCTGAAAGATTATGGAGATGATCAGTGTCGGGGTTCGGGGGAGGGAGGGGAGAATTTTATTCTCTAACCCAATCCAACCATAACCCCATTTAGGAAATTGCTTAAAGAACCAACATAGATTGGATGAGCTACCCAGCGTAAAGCTATTTAGTGACCTCTCTATAGTGGAGAGGCCAAGAGGGTATTTCCCCTTCTGCCCCCTCATCCCCCCTAATTCTTAAATTTTTTTAATTTTTTTTTTTTTTAAATATTTTTTTTTTTTTTTAAATTATTAGCAATGGAAAATATAAGAATTTTATCTATCAATGCAAAAGGCCTTAACACTCCAGAGAAAAGGAGAATTCTGCTAGACGACTTGAAAAGATCTAGGATAGACATTGCAATGGTACAGGAGACACATTTCAGAGAGGATAAATGCCCAAACTCAGATGGAGGAGTACGTAAAGACTTCACAAATGCCCCAGCTGTCAGAAGAGGAGAGTAAGATACTTGAATTACCAATTACATTAGCAGAGATAATGGAAACTATAAAAAATATTAAAGTAGGGAAGGCACCGGGACCTGATGGGTTTACTATCCATTATTATAAGAAATTAATTCCATATCTGAAAGAATTTATGAGAGATATGTTTAATGCTTGGGGAGCAGGGAATAGAATCACTAAAGAAACTATACATGCACATATCTCGGTAATCCCCAAGGAAGGGAAAGACCCTACCTCGTGTAAAAGCTACAGACCAATCTCCCTGTTGAACACGGACTTTAAAATTTTCACAAAGATCCTAGCAATAAGACTACAGAAATACCTGACAAAGTTGATCCATTTGGACCAGGTTGGATTTGTCCCAACCCGAGAGGCAAGGGACAATACGACCAAGTTACTGAGCTTATTACATATAATACACCAAAATAAGATACCAACTGTTCTGCTCAACACCGACGCAGAGAAAGCGTTTGACAGGGTTAGGTGGGAGTATATGTTTGTGGTCCTCCGTCATATAGGGATAGGAGAAAAAATGTTAAAATGGATAAAACAGAGCTATTCAACCCCCTCTGCAAAAGTAAAGGTAAACGGAATTCTATCCACAGAGTTCTTAATTACAAACGGAACGAGACAGGGATGTCCCCTGTCTCTGCTCCTGTTTGTACTATCATTGGAACCCTTCTTGTGCAGAATCCGAATGAACTCAGACATCTCAGGTATCAAAGTGGGGAGGGACCAATATAAATTATCAGCGTATGCCGACGATGTGTTATTTTCGATTACGAATCCAGTTATATCACTACCTAATCTGCTATCCGAATTAGGGAGATATGGAACCCAATCTAATATGAAGATAAACTTCATTAAATCCGAAACAATGGGAGTAGAACTTTCAGGGACACTCCAACAACAACTAAGTGCAAACTTTAAGTTGAACTGGACAAAGACGGCCTTAAAATACCTAGGGACGTTAATTACACCAAAAATATTGCAATTGTTTAATCTGAATTTCATTCCTTTATCAAAATCCATAAATGTATTATTACAAAAGTGGAAAGGAGGAATGCATTCATGGATGGGAAGGTGCAACATAATTAAAATGAGTGTATTACCAAAATTCCTGTATATTTTTCAAGCGCTTCCCATCCATATTCCACCTCGATATTTGTTACAGATCGAAACCATGATAATGAACTTCATATGGAAATCAAAATGCCCGAGAGTAGGGAAGAAATACTTATTTAAATCTAAAATAGGTCCCGAATATGAAGAAATACTACCATGCCATCCAACTGGGTAGAGTGATTGATTGGTGTCGCCACAGAGAATATAAGTCATGGCCAAACTTAGAGCAGGCACAAAGTGAGATATCGCTGAAAAGAGCCCCATGGTGTTATAAGATTTTACCAGCATCTATAAAGAAACACCCTATTATAGGAAACACGATCAAAATATGTGCAAAAATATTTAAACAAGACAACCTCATAAGGGAGAATTCTTTACTGTACCCTGTTCTGGGGAACCCCCTCTTCGAGACAGGATATCAAGATAAGAAATTTAAGGCTTTAGCAGAGAAAGGAATTTTTCAGATATCTGATTTCCTCTCAGAGACAGGATGGGTGACTATAGAGGAATTAATAGACGTGTCAGGCCATTTTGGCCTAGACTCATGGAGGGCTTTTCAGTTACATCACTTTCTGGGAACACTGAAAGTCCCTTCCCAGGGTGATAACACAACATCTTATGAAAAAATATGTACCCAAAATGGAATACTGGAACACACTATATCTAAAATGTACTCCTTGCTAGCGACATCAGCAGAACGGCATAAATTCCCTTTCTTGAGGGAGTGGGAGAGGGAAATGGGCATTAACTTCTCATTAGAACAAGAAAATCAAATAATTAAGTCAGTATTCTCAACTTCAATGTGTGTTAGAATTCAAGAACTGAATTATAAATTTTTTTCCAGATGGTATTATACTCCGGCCAAAATGAATAGAATTTCTATATCAAATACAGACCGATGCTGGAGATGCGGGACTTTATTAGCCATAAATAAGTAAACAACTCACAAGATGATGGTATGTAAGCACTTGTCAAAAGAATAAGAGTTCCCGCTGTGTACGACCGGATGGTTGGCGATCCTAGTCAGGGAGGCCGGATGGAGTCTTCGGCTGTGTGGGTGGATAGCAACACTTCCTAGAGCTGGTCCAAGGATCCTAGGGGGAGCTGACGTCCCCGGTGTCACAAGCGATAGGCATGGCACGCGTTCGGAGCATGCGTGCTCCTTCTTCAGGCCCTGGGGGGGGACAATGTTTGAAGTTGGAATTTACATGCAGCCAAATCAGCAAGGTACACCAGATGGAGCTTAATACAATCATGGAGACAAACCCCCCACTAACGAATATCAATGGACAAGCATTGGAACATATTAAGTGAATTATTAGTACTAAAGGTGCTGGCATACTTACAAACAGATGAGTGATTTCAAATAAGATTAAATAAAAAGTCCTTATGGGTGCTGTATAAATGAATAAATTAATACAGTATCTCACAAAAGTGAGTACACCCCTCACATTTTTGTAAATATTTTATTATATCTTTTCATGTGACAACACTGAAGAAATAACACTTTGCTACAATATAAAGTAGTGAGTGTACAGCTTGTATAACAGTATAAATTTGCTGTCCCCCTCAAAGTAACTCATCACACAGCCATTAATGTCTAAACCGCTGGCAACAAAAGTGAGTACACCCCTAAGTAAAAATGTCCAAATTTGGCCCAAAGTGTCAATATTCTGTGTGGCCACCATTATTTTCCAGCACTGCCTTAACCCTCTTGTGCATGAAGTTCACCAGAGCTTCACAGGTTGCCACTAGGGTCCTCTTCCACTCCTCCATGACGACATCACGGAGCTGGTGGATGTTAGAGACCTTGCGCTCCTCCACCCCCCATTTGAGTATGCCCCACAGATGCTCAATAGGGTTTAGGTCTGGAGACATGCTTGGCCAGCTCATCACCTTTATCCTCAGCTTCTTTAGCAAGGCAGTGGTCATCTTGAAGGCGTGTTTGGGGTTGTTATCATGTTGGAATACTGCCCTGCGGCCCAGTCTCCGAATGCAGGGGTTTATGATCTGCTTCAGTATGTCACACTACATGTTAGCATTCATGGTTCTTTCAATGAAGTGTAGCTCCCCAGTGCCGGCAGCACTCATGCACCCCCAGTCCATGACACTCCCACCACCATGCTTGACTGTATTCAAGACAAACTTTTCTTTGTACTCCTCACCTGGTTGCCGCCACACACGCTTGACACCATCTGAACCAAATAAGTTTATCCTTGTCTCATCAGACCACAGGACATGGTGCCAGTAATCCATGTCCTTAGTCTGCTTGTCTTCAGCCAACTGTTTGAGGTCTTTCTTGTGCATCATCTTTAGAAGAGGCTTCCTTCTGGGACGCCAGCCATGCAGACCAATTTGATGCAGTGTGGGGGGCGTATGGTCTGAGCACTGACGGGCTGATCCCCCATCCCTCCAACCTCTGCAGCAATACTGGCAGCACTCATATGTCTATTTCCAAAAGACAACCTTTGGATATGACACTGAGCATGTGTACTCAACTTCTTTGGTCGACCATGGAGAGGCCTGTTCTGAGTGGAACCTGTCCTGTTAAACTACTGTATGGTCTTGGCCACTGTGCTTCAGCTCAGTTTCAGGGTCTTGGCAATCTTCTTATAGCCTAGGCCATCTTTATGTAGAGCAACAATTCTTTTTTTCAGATCCTCAGAGACTTCTTTGCCATGTTGAACTTCCAGTGACCAGTATGAGAGAGTGAGAGCGATTACACCAAATTTAACACACCTGCTCCCCATTCACACCTGAGACCTTGTAACACTAACAAGTCACATGACACCAGGGAGGGAAATGGCTAATTAGGCCCAAATTGGACATTTTCACTTAGGGGTGTACTCACTTTTGTATCCAGTGGTTTAGACATTAACGGCTGTGTGATGAGTTATTTTGAGGGGACAGCAAATTTACACTATTATACAAGCTGTATACTCACTACTTTACATTGTACCAAAGTGCCATTTCTTCAGTGTTGTCACATGGAAAGTTATATAAAAATATTAACAAAAATGTGAGGGGTGTACTCATTTAAGATACTGTAAATGAGTGTATTAGTAAAAAGTAAGAATTAGTTATAATACAAGCCACTAAAATCAATTTAATGAGGATTTAATAAACCTTTGGAAAAGGAACCTTTTGCTGTGTGTGCTTGGGACCAAAATGGGGGTAGAAGGGTGGTCATACCCTCCAACAGAGGAAAGGGGAAATGAAGCTAATCTGGCAAAGATTGTATATATTAATTTATTGTTTTGTGTTTGGGACCAAAGTAGGTAAGAAGGATTAAAGTACATAGGATTTAGATGGGTCCAGAGTTAGATGGGGGTCACAGAACACTATGGATCTCCAAGTCTTCATTCATACCTCCCGGCAACAAGGTATCTAATGTGTAAATCCAGTAGGTCTTTTTAGCGCACAAACGCTTGAATCTTTCGGCTGTGGGCAGACTCTGAGGGATGGCTTTCACAACCCATACCTTGAGACCCTCCATGGATTCATTGTGGAACTTAGAAAAGTGTCTGGGTACACTGAATTTGTCTTTACCCTCCTCCACACACCTTCGGTGTTCCCCGAACCTTTTCCTGAGGATGCAGATTTTCCAACCGACATAGAGCAAGTCGCATGGACATGACAAACAGTATATGACATAATCAGAGGAGCATGTATAAAAATCAGGAATCTGGTTTTTCCTTTTGTTGAATATTCTTTTTTGCCATATGGAACAAACGTACAAGTGAGGCAGGGAGGCTTTCTGCATTGAAACATGCCTCTGATGTTAAAGAACTTCAGTTGGGGGCTGATTTGGATGGGAGTAGACTTGTATTTGCTAGGAGCAATATGATTTTTGATATTACTGGACTGTCTATGTGAGACCTTAAGTTTAGTCAAGATGGAATTTTGAAGGTGAGGATCCTCTATCAATATAGGTCAGTGTTTCTGCATGATACGTTCTATGTTTCTAAACTGGGACTAAAACTTAGTGACAAATTTCATGGGTTGTATGGAAGGTTCTGGTTGGGACTTGGTACTGTTGTGGGGGATCCCAGTAAGGTATAGCTTGTAAGCATCATGGACAAGTGGGCCAGGGTGGCCTTTTTCTAGGAATTTTCATGTCATCAATTGACCATGTTCAACATAGTCTGCATTCCGAGTGCAGTTGTGCCTAAGGCGATCAACATATCTTTTAGGGATGGTCTCCTTCCATTTGGGATGGTTACAACTGTGGTAATGTAGGTACGAGTTGCAGTAAGTTTGTTGTAGCTATGGGCGTGGATGGTATTACCCTCGTAGCACAGGTCTAAGTCCAAGAAAGCCAGTGTATCAGCATCATGCAAGGATGTAAAAGAAAGACCCATATTGGTATTGTTACAATGGGATACGAATGGATCAATGGATGAGGGAGGGCCATCCCATATAATCATGATGTCATCTATGTGACGACGACCATAAAAAATGATATGTGCAACAGAAGGGTTGTTGGTCCAGATGTATTGTTGTTCCCACAGACCCATGGCCTCATTTTTTATGGTTGTTATATAGACTACACCCTTTGCCAGATTAGCCTAATGTTCCCTTTCCTCTGTTGGAGGTTACTACCATCCCTCTACCCCCATTTTGGTCCCAAGCACACACAGCAAAAATGTATTTTCCAAAGATTTTTTTAAACCCTCAATAAATTTATTTTAGTGGCTTGTGTTATAACTAATTCTTATTTTTCACTAATGTATTCATTTATGCAGGACCTATAATGTGTTTTTATTTAGTCTTATTTGAAACCACTCATCTGTTTGTAAGTATGCCAGCACCTTTAGTACTAATTATTTACTCCTTGTGTATTTATGTAACGCTCCTGCGTTTTCTGAACAAGATGGATTTGCAGCTGCAGAAAAACTCCACTCAGTAGTCATGCAGAGATACGTTGAAATACCAATCCCAACTCCCAAGACTCATCACAGTGGTCTGTCTGATTCAGCATACAAATATACACACTCAATAAGATGTTCCTAGAGTGATATATGTATATTGCAGTATAGTGATGATGAGCTAGAGAGACAGGTTTGAATGGAGACAACAGGAGACAAACACTTGAGAAGAATGTTCATGAGAGTATAGGTGGTAGCAGGTGGGATGCAGATAGGTTAGCAATCATGTATGGTAGTAGGTGGTAGGATAGCAGATGACATACAAGAGAGACTAACCCAGTGCAAGGATAGATGTTAGTAGGCTCAAGAGCTAGCAATCTAAATAGTGCAGATGATAGTAATAGTCCTTAGTATGCAGAGCTAAATAGTGTAAGCTTGATAGGAAGGTTATGGAGGATTCCCCTGCGGGGTACTTATCACTAATAGCAAGCAGTAGTAGAGTGGTTCGGTATGAGCAAGTGATCCGGTAGCGGGATACAGGGATCAGCAGCGAGGTTCCGACAGCGAGGTACGCTTGTAAGCATATGAGCTTCACGGCAGGTTGAACGAACGATGTGAGTGAGAACGCCGGCGGTTGAAATAGCCGCTCTGCGGCGCTCAGTGATGACAACATCGGTCTTAAAGGTGTATGCGCACCTACCAGAAGAGAATGGTGGGACGCATACACGGAATTGGAAAGTGGAATAAGGGTACCAAAGGTACCAGAACATTACAATTTAATATGTTCCAATGCTCGTCCATTGATATTAGTTAGTGGGGGGTTTGTCTCTCCATGACTACATTCAGCTCCATCTGGTGTACCTTGCTGATTTGGCTGCATATAAATTCCACATCAAATATGGTCCCCTCACGGCCTAAAGAAGGAGCACGCATACTCCGAACGCATGCCGCGCCTATCGCTTGTGACACCCGGGACATTGGCTCCCCCCAGGATCCTTGGACCAGCTCTAGGAAGTGTTGCTATTCACCCACACAGTCCAAGGCTCCACCCGGCCTCCCTGACTAGGATCGCCAACCGTACATAGCGGGGACTCTTATTCTTTTGACGAGCACTTATATACCATCATCTTGTGAGTTGTTTACTTATTATGGCTTTTAAAGTCACAAACGGCAAATCTTAGATGGCGCTGCCTCTCTTCTTGTCTTCCCTGCAGAGTCACTTCTAGCTCCTTTACAGCAGCTGCCACTAAGCTAGTACATTGGACTCTCCTTCTATGTGACTGTTTGTTGTTGCTGTTTTTATTTATCCAGTTATTGGGACTGATAGCTTTTATTGCGGTGGATATCCTACCTTTGCTATGACTTTAATTTAAAACTATTAGCAAGGAATTTTGATGAAAAAAAGCATTGGGCTTTCCCAAAACAAAATTATAAAAATAACAAAAAAGACTTTATAATTATAATTAGGGAACT
The DNA here is from genome assembly GCF_965119305.1 of Pelophylax lessonae. NCBI lineage: Eukaryota > Metazoa > Chordata > Amphibia > Anura > Ranidae > Pelophylax > Pelophylax lessonae. The sequence continues at coordinate 129,440,580 of NC_138779.1, forward strand.
ACACAGATAATCAACAAAACAGGGCTGCCCTCCTAAAAACTATTTCAAAAGTGACCAATTCTCATGTCCATTTCAGTCCCAATTTCTCATATTTTAAAAAATACATATGATGAAATCCAGCCTCTATCAACAGTTCTGCAATCACCAGAAAACATATTTAGCAAACAATCAAAAGAATGTCCACTTACTATATATGACTTCAAGTCTCCCTTTAGAGAATTTTTTTATGCAACCACCAAACCTTCTTTGTATGTAGATGTTTATACTGTATAAATTGATAGTCCTTAGGCTATGTTACAGCTGTAAAAGGCGCAATGTCAGATGAAGGCCTTTGGATCTACTACAAGTTTGGCTTTTTTGCTGCACATCACACAGCTTTGGGCTAATGTACATTTAAGAATCCAATAATATTTTGAAGATTTTGAGGCTTTATCAAAAAGTTTATCTCTAATGTGGATGAGCTTTATTATAAATCACAGCAAGACATTACGCTATAGGCCATACCGCACCTTGTGCTTGTCCAGCATAGGGTGTAAACAAGTGTGAATATATACATTTACAGTATATATATATATTTAATTTTTTTTTAATAGATATACAGGGATTATAGCTATGCATGTCATAATTTTATTATGTTAATGTTAGGTTAGTGAACATATGGGAGTGTCATAGGGTGTTAGTTGATGTTCAATTAAAAAATGAATTACATTTAAAAGTAGCACATATGTTTATTCTTAACAACCTTACAAAAGTTGCAAAGACATGTTTCCAACATTGGCACATAAGCGGAACATTAGTGGCAACAATGGTTCATTGAATCTATAGTAAATATTTGTAAGCTTTTGAAGACAGTTGTTGTATATGTGATAACATATTGGTGTAGAGAAGGAAGTTGTTTTAGAGATGGTATATAAAAAAGAGTAAAAGGGGGTGTTTGGAAAGAGGAGTAGGGTGATAATGATTGAGGGATGAGGCATGAAAGGAACGCTAGCCAAATAGGATTCAGAACCCACCTTTTTTTAATGTAGTTTTAAAGTAGCAACCATCATAGTTCGAGAAGGATCGAATAAAAGGTAAGTGACCCATGGTTCCCAGAGTCTGTGAAATTTAGGCAGAGTCCATAAGTTTAGCTGACAATTTCTCATCTAGCATTATCCATTGCATCAAAAACGTAACCTCAGATATAATGTATGTAGGTTGTCTGATAGCCAAGCTTTTCTTATCATCTGTTTAGTGGCAGTCAGGACATGGGTCATGAGAGTAAATAGATCTTTGGAATTCCCAGGTGGGTTTCCTGTTTAGGAGTGCTTTGTGTGGTTTTCTAGATAGTGTTTTCTGCATGCGTGTGCCCAGGATGCTATATACTTGTGACCACATTCTGTAATACACTGGACAAGACCACCAAATGTGGAAAAATGTGCCCATGTTTTAAGAGTAACAAAAACAATATGGTGAAGTGACGGGGTGAGTTGTCCACTTTTCAATTGTTTTTTCCCAGGTAGCCTTCGTTTGTTGAAGTCCCTTTATTATTAAACTCTTTTTTTTTTGTAGTTAAGCTTTTTTAATATTATTGTCTAGGAATGCCTAAAGATTTTTATTTCCTTAAAATGCCAACCTCTTAATGATTACTGGCCACAGCCTAGCAGTGGCGGCTGGTGCTCAAAACTTTTGGGGGGCGCAAACAGAAAAAATGTAATAGGCATTGCTTTGCGGCAAAAAACACGGTAAAAAATTGCGTGAGTTTGAGGTCACAAAAGTGTGAAAAGGGGCCTTCAGTAATCAAGGTATAGTGTGCCCCCTTCAATGCAGAGTGACCAGTGTGCCCCCTTTAATGCAGAGGGACCAGTGTGCCCCCTTCAATGCAGAGGGACCAGTGTGCCCCCTTCAATGCAGAGTGACCAGTGTGCACCCTTCAATGCAGAGTGACCAGTGTGCCCCCTTCAATGCAGAGTGACCAGTGAACAGTGTGCCCCCATCAATGCAGAGTGACCAGTGATCAGTGTGCCCCCATCAATGCAGAGCGACCAGTGATCAGTGTGCCCCCCTCAATGCAGAGTGACCAGCGGGCCCCCCTCAATGCAGAGTGACCAGCGTGCCCCCTTCAATGCAGAGAGACCAGCGTGCCCCCTTCAGTGCAGAGAGACCAGCGTGCCCCCTTCAGTGCAGAGAGACCAGCGTGACCCCTTCAGTGCAGAGTGACCAGCGTGCCCCCTTCAGTGCAGAGTGACCAGCGTGCCCCCTTCAGTGCAGAGTGACCAGTGTGCCCCCTTCAATGCAGAGTGACCAGCGTGCCCCCTTCAGTGCAGAGTGACCAGCGTGCCCCTTTCAATGCAGAGTGACCAGCGTGCCCCCTTCAATGCAGAGAGACCATCGTGCCCCCTTAAATGCAGAGTGACCAGCGGGCCCCCTAAAATGCAGTGACCAGCGTGTCCCCGAGTTACCAGTGCACTTACCTGATTTGCAGCGGCGGCTTCTCCTCAGTCCCCCGCGTCTCCTCGAGTCCTCCCACCTCGTTCTCCTGCCTCCTCCTTGACCAATGGCATGGGTTTGCCTTCCGGCCAATCAGGAAATGGGTCTCGGTTCCTGATTGGCCAGGAGGAGGACCCGTGTGACAATAGCGAATTTTCATTCGCCATTGTCACACAAATAGGTGGGCTAAGGTGCAGTGGTCTGCGCCCCGGACCCACCCTTTTCTGAAGCCTATTAGAGCCTCTGGCTCAATCAGGTGCTTCAGAAAAAAAAAAAAACCCCATTGAACTCCGGCACCCCGCATGTAGATTAGGGGGCCGGACGCATGGATAGGGGGACGGTGTCCCTGCTCCCCCAACGCACCAGCCGCCACTGCAACCTAGTGCATTGTTTAACCACTTCTGGACCGGAAGGTTTTGCCCCCTTAAAGACCAGGCCATTTTTTGTGATTCGGCACTGCGTTACTTTAACAGGAAAATCCGTGGTCGTGCGATGCTGTACCAGAATAAAATTAATGTCCTTTTTTTCCCACAAATAGAGCTTTCTTTTGGTGGTATTTGATCACCTGTGCGATTTTTGTATTCTGCTACATATTTTTGGTAAAAAAAAAAAAAATCCCAATAAGCGTATTTTGATTTGTTTGCGCAAAAAGTTATTGCGCCTGCAAACTAGGGGAGTGTTTACTAACTGTGGGGGGAATGGGCTTGTGAAATAATCATAGAGAACTGTGATCCTATATAGAAGGATCACAGGCGCTCTGTGATCATTTCAGAGAGAAGAACGGTCAGCTGTGTTTACAACAGCTGACCGTCCTCTCTCAGGGGGGAGCGATCGCGGATGGCCGGTGGCAATCAGTGCCGTTGGTCCAGTGGACCGACATCCTTGCTGCTTAGAGGGGGCGGGAGTGTGCCGCCGGTGGCACTCGCTTACCCCCTAGCACCACGTGCGACCAACGTAGGGCTACGTTGGTTCGTGCAGGAGTGGCAGCCTGCCACAGTAAATCTGCGGCGGGCAGTTTTAATGTGGTTAATGACATGCACATTATTAGGGGGCCATTGGAGTTGTAGGCATCACTGGTTATCAATTTACCAGCTAGCTTGGGCTCTGCTCCCCCACCTAAAGCACCCTGTCCCCATGTTGATGGGGAGAAGGGCCTCTTCCCCACAACTCTGGGCTACGGTTGTGGGGATCTGCGGACAGGGGGCTTCTCGGAATCTGGTTGTGATGTCACTGACCCAGCATGCACTGATCTATGATGTCACGAGGGGTGCTGCCACCAGGTGATGTCGCCAGATGGCCCTGCCCCTTACCTATTTAAGAACGCTTACACAACGGAGCAGGCAGGCTGTGGCAGCGTTCGACAAGAGCGGAGCTTTTTTTTTTTTTTTTTTTCTTTTTTCGGCCCGTCGGTGGTGGTGAGTGTCGTGATTGGCGATGAATCTACATCAGGGACATTTTTTTAATCTTTAATAAAGAACTTGTCAAAAACTGTGTGAATGGCCTGGTATGCATTGGGGGAGGGTGCACTCTGGTTTTTTTTTTTCGAAATTTTGAATTGCCGTCATGGTTTTTTTTTTTTAATTCAGCCATCAGCCCTACTTCTCCACCCAAAAAACAGCGTCCATTTTCTAGATTGGATGACAATTTCCTCAAATCATGGAACAGAACTTCAGCTACACACTATATTTGGAGTATAAAGAATTTGGATCAGTGAATGTGTGTTCTGGTTCCTCCTGTAACAGAAGAGTGAGATATTTTTGAGGCCGTGTACATTATGGGCATAGGCATGCGCAGGGGGTACAACCTAATCCCCTCTGTGCAGCGTAGATTGCTCCTGCTGCCTGGGCCCGTGTCATTTACCGGCAGCTTCCTTTTCTGAATGAGCACAGTGAGCGATTGGTACAGATCACTCACTTTGTTCATTCATAACTGAAGCCTAGTAAACTGTGTTTACTAGGCTTCAGTTTGTGAATAAACAGGAAGCCACTCAGTACAGAGCATTTCTCATTCATTCATTGAGGTTTGAGGTGCACACCTCAATGATTATGAGGCTGATTTATCAAAGGCAAATAGACTATGCACTTACAAGTGCAGTTGCACTCATTTTCCTAATCATATGCAAGCAAAAATGCTGTTTTTTTTCTCTTGCACCTGATTATTCTTTACAATGTGGAGTTTCATCACATTCATTAAGCTCTAGGAAAGTCTGGAGACTTTCAAAGTGCACAGTCTACAAATTTTTGTCCATTTTTTTTGTTGCATGCTAATCTCATATCGAAAGTGAAGCGGTTACTTTCATACTAAAATTCTCTTACGTCAGAATTAAACTTCATTAATTTCATGTGTTGAATTGTTTTGTATGTGTTCTTTCGTTTCCAAGCATGCGTAGTCTTGCTCTTACGATTTTTTTTTTGGATTGAAAACCTCACTAATTAAACGAAAATTGGACATTGTGTTCACGTACTATAAAAATTTTATAGCCCGCACATTCAGTTTTTGTCATATAAAAATTTTTAATTGGTTATCGAAAGCACCATACTAACATACATCTGAAAATTGGCAGATCGTTCGCCGGATACAATTTTACTTCTGATTTTCTTATCGTGTGTATGGGCCTTTACAGTCCCATTTGCCCGTGGCTTCATCTACCGTATACTGACATCACATTTGTAACATTATTTGTATCCCAGTCATTTTTAAAGAATCTTAGGAATCAGTATAAACCAAAGACAATGTTTGATTTGCATGAATCAGTTGCTTGCACAAGCATTTGGCTATGGATTAGTATAATCTCTATAATGTTGTAACAGTATAATTATAGATATCGTTGTTCATATGTATACATACAAATAAAACCACTGGATATACTATAATGTTCCATAACAATCAGTTAATACCTAAAGCTTTTCTGTGACGGCACCAATGTCCTTGCAGACAACTGAGAGCTTAAGTAATTCACAGAAATGTATCATAAAACAAATAGTTGAACTGTGTATTGATGTGACATCACTAGACGCCAAAAAAACAAATCCATAGACATGGAATGTCACTTGAAAGGTCTGGCCACCAAGCAGTCTATTTTTAATAGCTATGGCATAAACATGCACAATTTAATCACAATGCTATGCAGGAAATCCTGGCCCTGGCTTTATCTTGGGGGAATAGTAGGTATTGGCTACATAAACTCACCCCAGAAGATTGATTCTTCTTCCAGGATCATATGGGTAGTTTGTTTTATAAAAGGATGCAGACTCCCCCTATCTGACGATGATCTGCCATATTTGCAGAAAGTCAGTCATGTATATTGGTATACAGTGGGGGAAATATTTATTTGATCCCATGCAGAGTTTGTCTACTCACAAAGAAATGAAGGGTCTACATTTGTTGTCACAGGTGTATTTTAAATGATAGAGACAGAAAATCAACCAAAAATCAAGAAAAAACACATGAAATTAATGTTATAACTTGAGTTGCAGTTCGGTGAGTAAAATAAGTATTTGATCCTCTACTAACCTACAATAATTCTTGCTCTACATGAACTGGCTTTATACTATAAATACTGGAAAAGTATCCCAAAGTTTACCCACAGCTAGAGCCTAAGGTGCAAAGGCAGGTGCTTGGGTGTAAAAGAAGGATAGGGCGAAGTGTGAAGGGAAGCAAAAGCAAAAGATAAAAATAAAGAAAGGGAGAAGAGAAAGGGAAAGGAAGAGGAAAAAATAGGGGGAAGGAAAAACAAAAATGAGAAAAAGAAAGAGGAAGAAGGGGGCTAGAAAAAAGGGGGGAGGGGGGAAGAGGGGGGGGGGGAAGGTTGGGGGGACAGAAAATGGTGGGAGAAGGGAGAATGGAAAGGGAGAGGCGGGGGAGCGAAGAAGGAAGGGGGGAAAAAAAAGGGGGGAAAAAAGGAGAGAAAGGGAAAAACCCAAAAAAAGGGGACAAGGGAAGCAAGGGAAAGGGTGAAAAAATAAAAGAGACCAAAGGGTCAGAACAATAGTGGGAGGGCTGATGGGACTTTGTAGGTACCAGGTAGATCAATAAGGTAAGAATTACATTAAAAACATGAAATATTTATTAATGATACATATTAAAAACAAAATAGACAGTACAGATGGTGATATTCATATTGGTCTAACATGTACAAAACTGGATATGTGAAGCCATATAAGACACAAGGCATAAAGGTATACAGATAATTTGGTCCAATGAGGAACATCAAACCAATCCCGACATGTTTCGCGGGCGTTGAAACACCGCTTCTTCAGGGGAATAGAAACACATTGAATATAAAATGCCTTGATTAGCCTTGTTGGGTGTCTCTGTAAAGAGACTCACATAGCAGGTATAAAGGTTGGAAACAGGGTGACTGCTGCAGTGCGGCTATAGCTGGACCTCAGCGTGGGATGATATTCTGCTAAATGCCGGGTCATTTAGGGCATTTTAAATCTGCATGGGAATAGTAATTTAACCACTTAAGCCCCGGAAGATTTTACCCCCATTCCGACCAGGGGGTATTTTGCGATTCGGCACTGCGTGAATTTAACGCACAATTGCGCGGTCGTGCGACGCTGTACCTAAACGAATTTGACGTCCTTTTTTTCCCACAAACAGAGCTTTCTTTTGGTGGTATTTGATCACCTGTGCGATTTTTTGATCACGCGCTATAAACAAAAAAAGAGCGTCAATTTTGCAAAAATAGCAATATTTTTCACATTTTTTTATATGAAATTCCCCCCAAAAAAAATGTAAAAATCAAAATTTTTAAAAATTTTCGGCCAATTTGTTTTATGCTACCTATGTTTGGTAAAAAAAATCGCAAAAAGCGTATTTTGATTGGTTTGCGCAAAAGTTATCGCGTTTACTAACAAAGGGAAAGATTTTTGTCATTTTTGTTGTTTTTTTTTTTAACGCGTAATGGCGGCGATCTGCGATTTTTTTTGCGGTACTGCGACATTGCGGCGGACAGATCGGACCCTTGACTGACATTTTTGACACTTTTGGGGTTACCAGTGACATTTCTACAGTAATCAGTGCTATACATATGCACTGTTACTGTAAAAATACACTGGTAGTGAAGGGGTTAACTTTATTTGGAAGGGAGGGGCTGTGTGTGTCCCTAGGGGCGTGGTTTCTACTGTGATTGGCTGTGGCTCTAGCTGTAAGGACACTGATCAACGGATCTACATACCAGATCCGTTTTATCAGTGTCTTTGCAGCGAGGAGAATGACAGGCAGTTTGTTTACACAAGCTGCCTGACATTCTCCCTCTCCCCCGCCGATCGCCGAGTGACCGGCGGACATCGGGTCCGCTGGTCACACGCGCGGGGGGGTCCGTGACCACGCGGGAGCGGGAGCGCGCCCCCGGGGGCGCGCGCTCGCTCCCTAGACCCTCACAAGCAAGCAACGTAGCCCTACGTTAGTTTGCCTGTGAGGGGCTGACCGCCGACGTAGATAGTCGTGCGGCGGTCGGCAAGTGGTTAAGCAGGAACAGGCAGGATGGTAAAATCTGTGAGTATGTCAATTAGATGGAGATATGCTCCCACCTGTTAAGCGCATCCACGTGAAGCCGCCATGATGGTGGATGCCGTCACCAGCATGGCGGCTTCACGTGGATGCGCTTAACAGGTGGGAGCATATCTCCATCTAATTGACATACTCACAGATTTTACCATCCTGCCTGTTCCTGCTTAACCACTTTACCACCGGAGGATTTTGCAGCTTAAAGACCAGACCCCTTTTTTCAACTTGGCACTTCGTGACTAACTGATAATTGCTCGGTCATGCAATGCTGTACCCAAACGAAATTCACGTCCTTTTTTTCCCACAAACAGAGCTTTCTTTTGGTGGTATTTGATCGCCTCTGCACTTTTTATTTTTTGCGATATTAATAAAAAAAGAGCGAAAATTTTGCAAAAAAATGACATTTTCAACTTTGTCTTTTAAAAAATATCCAATATACTCAATTTATGTCATTTTTTTTTGGCCAAAATATATTTAGCTACATGTCTTTGACAAAAAAAAAAAATCAATGAGCGTATTTTTATTGGTTTGCGCAAAAGTTATAGCGTCTACAAACTATGGTGTAAATAGTGAAATTTACGCAGCTTTAATTTCAGACTGCCTATCTCATTTTATGAAGTGCTAAAATAGCGGGGCAGTACAAAACCCCCCCAAACTACCACTTTTTGGAAAGTAGACATCCTAAGGAATGTCCTGACAGGCATGTTGAGCTCATTGAATATTTCATTTTTTTGTCACAGGTGTTTGAAAAATGACTAAAAAAAAATTTTTTTTTTTTTTTTTTACACAAAGTTGTCATTGAAATGATATATTGCTCACACATGCCATGGGTATATGTGTAATTACACCCCAAAATATATTCTGCTACTTCTCCTGAGTACAGGGATACCACATATGTGGGACTTTTTGGGAGCCTAGCTGTGTACGGGTCCCCAAAAACAAATCACCACCATCAGAATTTCAAAGGGCGTACATTTTTCATTGAATTTTCTCACTACCTATAACGGTTTAGGAGGCCCTGAAATGTCAAGATACCACAAAACCCCCCCCAATGACCCCATTTTGTAAAGTAGACACCCCAAGCTGTTTGCTGAGAGGCATGGTGAGTCCATGGAATATTTTGCCACAAGTTTTGGGAAAATTACAATTTTGTTTTTTAAATTTTTTTTTTTTACACAACGTTGTCACTAAAAGATAAATTTCTCACACATGACATGGGTATATGTGGAATGACACCCCAAAATACATTCTGCTGCTTCTCCTGAGTATGGGGATACCCCATGTGTGAGACTTTTTGGGAGCCTAGCTGTGTACAGGACCGCAAAAGCCAATCAACACTCTCAGGTTTTCTAATGGCGTAAATTGTGCATGTCACCTCTGCACTACCTGTCACAGTTTCGGAGGCCCTAAAATTCCAAGATAGCACAAAACCCCCCCAAATGACCCCATTTTGGAAAGTAGACACCCCAAGCTATTTGCTGAGAGGCATGGTGAATCCATGGAATATTTTATATTTTGCCACAAGTTCCGGGAAATATATATATATATATATATATATTTTTTTTTTTTTTACACAAAGTTGTCAGTAAATGATATATTGCTCACACATGCCATGGGTATATGTGAAATGACACCCCAAAATACATTCTGCTGCCTCTCCTGAGTACAGGGATACCCCATGTGTGAGACTTTTTTGCAGTCTAGCCGAGTACAGGACCCCGAAAACCAATCATCGCCTTCAGGCTTTCCAAGGGCGTAAATTGTTGATTTCACTCCTGACTACCTATCACAGTTTCGGAGGCCCTAAAATTCCAAGATAGCACAAAACCCCCCCCAAATGACCCCATTTTGGAAAGTAGACACCCCAAGCTATTTGCTGAGAGGCATGGTGAGTCCATGGAATATTTTATATTTTGCCACAAGTTCCGGTAAATAAATATATATATATATTTTTTTTTTACACAAAGTTGTCAGTAAATGATATATTGCTCACACATGCCATGGGTATATGTGAACTGACACCCCAAAATACATTCTGCTGCTTCTCCTGAGTACAGGGATACCCCATGTGTGAGACTTTTTTGCAGTCTAGCCGAGTACAGGACCCCAAAAACCAATCATCGCCTTCAGGCTTTCCAAGGGCGTAAATTGTTGATTTCACTCCTGACTACCTATCACAGATTTGGAGGCCATGAAATGCCGAGACAGCACAACCCCCCCCCCCCCCAAATGACCCCTTTTCAGAAAGTAGACACCCTGAGCTATTTGCAGAGAGGCATGTTGAGTGTTTTGCAGATCTCACTTTTTGTCACAAAGTTTTGGAAATTGAAAAAAAGAGGAAAAAAAAATGCATTTTCCTGTTTTTTCTTAATTTTCCCAAAAAAATGAGAGCTGCAAAATACTCACCATGCCTCTCAGCAAATAGATTGGAGTGTCTACTTTGCAAAATGGGGTAATTTGGGGGGATTTTGCGCCATCTTGGCTTTTTATGGACTTCAAAAGTGTGATAGGTAGTAAGGAGTGAGATCAACAATTTACGTCCTTGGAAAGCCAAAAGGTGCGCATTGGTTTTCCGGGTCCTGTACGCGGCTAGACTGGCAAAAAGTCTCACACATGGGGTATCATTGTACTCAGGAGAAGCAGCAGAATGTATTTTGGGGTGTCATTCCACATATACCCGAGTATGGGGATACCCCATGTGTGAGACTTTTTGGGAGCCTAGCTGTGTACAGGACCGCAAAAGCCAATCAACACTCTCAGGTTTTCTAATGGCGTAAATTGTGCATGTCACCTCTGCACTACCTGTCACAGTTTCGGAGGCCCTAAAATTCCAAGATAGCACAAACCCCCCCCCCCAAATGACCCCATTTTGGAAAGTAGACACCCCAAGCTATTTGCTGAGAGGCATGGTGAATCCATGGAATATTTTATATTTTGCCACAAGTTCCGGGAAATATATATATATATATATATATATATATATATATATATATATATATTTTTTTTTTTTTTACACAAAGTTGTCAGTAAATGATATATTGCTCACACATGCCATGGGTATATGTGAACTGACACCCCAAAATACATTCTGCTGCTTCTCCTGAGTACAAGGATACCCCATGTGTGAGACTTTTTTGCAGTCTAGCCGAGTACAGGACCCGAAAACCAATCATCGCCTTCAGGCTTTCCAAGGGCGTAAATTGTTGATTTCACTCCGGACTACCTATCACAGTTTCGGAGGCCCTAAAATTCCAAGATAGCACAAAACCCCCCCCAAATGACCCCATTTTGGAAAGTAGACACCCCAAGCTATTTGCTAAGAGGCATGGTGAGTCCATGGAATATTTTATATTTTGCCACAAGTTCCGGGAAATATATATATATATATATATATTTTTTTTTTTTTACACAAAGTTGTCAGTAAATGATATATTGCTCACACATGCCATGGGTATATGTGAACTGACACCCCAAAATACATTCTGCTGCTTCTCCTGAGTACAGGGATACCCCATGTGTGAGACTTTTTTGCAGTCTAGCCGAGTACAGGACCCCGAAAACCAATCATCGCCTTCAGGCTTTCCAAGGGCGTAAATTGTTGATTTCACTCCTGACTACCTATCACAGATTTGGAGGCCATGAAATGTCGAGACAGCACAACCCCCCCCCCCCCCCAAATGACCCCTTTTCAGAAAGTAGACACCCTGAGATATTTGCAGAGAGGCATGTTGAGTGTTTTGCAGATCTCACTTTTTGTCACAAAGTTTTGGAAATTGAAAAAAAGAGGAAAAAAAATGCATTTTCCTGTTTTTTCATCATTTTCCCAAAAAAATGAGAGCTGCAAAATACTCACCATGCCTCTCAGCAAATAGATTGGAGTGTCTACTTTGCAAAATGGGGTAATTTGGGGGGGTTTTGCACCATCTTGGCTTTTTATGGACTTCAAAAGTGTGATAGGTAGTAAGGAGTGAGATCAACAATTTACGTCCTTGGAAAGCCAAAAGGTGCGCATTGGTTTTCCGGGTCCTGTACGCGGCTAGACTGGCAAAAAGTCTTACACATGGGGTATCATTGTACTCAGGAGAAGCAGCAGAATGTATTTTGGGGTGTCATTTCACATATACCCATGGCATGTGTGAGCAATATATCATTTACTGACAACTTTGTGTAAAAAAAATAAAAAAAATTTTTTTTCCCCGAAACTTGTGGCAAAATATAAACTATTCCATGGACTCACCATGCTTCTCAGCCAGTAGCTTGGAGTGTCTACTTTGCAAAATGGGGTCATTTGGGGGGGGTTGTGCTATCTTGAAATTTCAGGGCCTCTGAAACTGTGACAGGTAGTCAGGGGTAAAATCAGCAATTTACGCCATTAGAAAACCTGAAGATGTGGATTGGTTTTCGGGGTCGCGTACACAGCTAGGCTCCCAAAAAGTCTCACACATGTGGTATCCCTGTACTCAGGAGAAGCAGCAGAATGTATTTTGGGGTGTCATTTCACATATTCCCATGGCATGCATGAGCAATATATAATTTAGTGACAACTTTCTGTAAAAAAACAACAAAAAAAAAAATAATAATTTTCCCGAAACGTGTGGCAAAATATAAAATACTCCATGGACTCACCATGCCTCTCAGAAAAAAGCTTTGGGTGTCTACTTTTCAAAAAGGGGTCATTTGGGGGGTGTTTGAACTGTCCCGGCATTTTATGCTCAATCTTAGCCACACATCACCCACTCTTCTAACCACTTGAAAACCAAGCCTTTTCTGGGCCTTTTTGTTTACATGAAAAAATATTTGTTTTTTACTAGAAAATTACTTTGACCCCCCAAACATTATATATTTCTTTAAAGCAGAGGCCCTATAGAATAAAATGGTGGATGTTGCAAATATTTTTGTCATACGGTATTTGCGTACAGATTTTCCAAACGCAATTTTTGCGAAAAAAATACATTTTTTTTAATTTATTGCACAAATACACTATATAATTACAATTTTTTTGATAAAATTTAAAAGATGATCTTATGCCGAGTTCATAGACACCTAACATGACATGCTTTAAAAATTGCTCATGCCTGCGCAGCGGCAAAAACATACGTACATTTTTAAAAACCTTTAAAAGTCTCTACAGGTTACCACTTTAGACTTACAGAGGAGGTCTACTGCAAGAATTACTGCACTCGATCTGGCGATTGCGGCAATACCTCACATGCATGCTGCAATTGCGGTTTACATATGACACTAAACCAACGCTTGCGTGCGCCATTGCGCGCAAGCACAGTGGGAAAGGGGGGGGGGCTCAATTTTTTTTTCTTTTTTCTTTTGCTTTTTTATGTTATTTTGACACCTTTCCTTTAATTTTTTTTTAAATCATTTTTATTGTTATCACAGTGAATTTAAATATCCCCTATGATAGCAATCTGAAGTGACAGGTACTCTTTTTTTAAAAAATTGGGGTCTTTTAGACTCTAGATCTCTCCTCTGACCTTAACGCATCTGACCACGCCAAAATTGGTGTGATAAAATACTTTCCCATTTTCCCAATGGCCCTGTTTATTTCTGCGAAACAGAAGACATGAAATGCTCGTAGCCTCCGGCATCTTAGGCCATAGAGATGATTGGAGCCATTCTCATCTCCAATTAGCTCTATGGTTAGATAATTGAACCACCGGCTGAACTCTCGGGTTAACCAGTGGGACAGGAGAGCCCGAGAAAAACCACGGAAGGCGGCGGTGGGGGGGGGGAGGCCCCTCCCACTGCATGTAAAAGCAGTCTAGCGGCCAATTACCTGCTAGGATTGCTTTTACCTGTAAGCCGACCGCTGGCTGTAAAAAACTATACCAAGATGATGCCTAAATCTGCAGGCATCATACTGGTATAACCACTCAAAGTCCAGCAACGTACCAGTACATTGCTGGTCCTTGTTTGGCATATAGGTTTTTTTTTTTTTCATGCAGCCTGTGGGCTGAACGGAAAAAAAGAGAACCTATCAGAAATCAGCACAGGAATAATGCGTAGTATTACTCATCATTAACTGCCCAAACAACCACCCACTGAATTTAATGATGGGTATACACGACACTATCCACGTATACCAAAATAGGATTTTAACTGCAGTGCTGAAATCAGAAAATCACCACAGCTGCTATCAGCAAAGGTATCCATATATGCTGAGCGCAAACACTGTTTGTGTCAGAATATATAAAATCAATGCGTGGTAGCCGACGAGTACCTGCAAGAGAAACAGGTCACAAAAGAATGAAAAAACAAACAAAGGACATTAAAAAAGTACAGTAGGAAGAGTAGAAGAACATATAAAATGACTGACACCACAACAGTTTTTGGATCCTTTTATTTTTCTTTCTAACTGTTTCTTGATGTCTTGATTTGGGACTGCGATCTTCCAGCTTGGGTCTCTCAAAATGTCGATGGACATCCAACATCCTTCGAGACCCTGTGTTTGTGTGCCCTACAATGTGTCGTGCTGTACCCTACACTAATACTCCACTAGTGTATGGTAGCGCTCAAAACATTCCCCGATGCAGAGACCAGGTTGGTCAGGACATTTGGGACAATAATAGCGGGTGTCACGCCTGCTACAGACACGACATCTTTTTTGGGGGTATCTTTGGGTAGGGGTACTCGGGAGGACATAAGAAAAATGCCTCTCATGCAGCCGGCTCACTGCATCTGGAAGGGGAAGTTGGGCAGGCATGCCTCCTGGGTACAGGTAGGCAAGGATGATCTCTTCCTGGAATTCCCGGAAAGATCCAGTTCGTCCTGACGCCCTGTATAGGACAAAGGCGTTCAGCATAGCCAATTGGTAAAGGTAAACAGACACTTTTTTGTACCAGCGTCTGGCTTTACGGGCAACTAAATACGGCGCCAAAAGCTGGTCGTTAAATTCCACCCCTCCCATGTTAAGGTTATATTCGTGGACACAGAGGGGTTTCTCCACAACGCCAGTTGCCGTAGTGATTTGGATCGTCGTGTCTGCGTGAAGGGAGGACAGAACATAAACATCCCGTGTATCCTTCCACTTCACCGCAAGCAATTTGTCCATTTTCAAGCAGGCTCTCGCCCCCCGACTAAGACGGGAAATTACAAGCCGTTGGGGGAAGCCCCGGCGATTAGGTCGCACGGTGCCACATGCGCCAATTTGTAAATCGAGAAGGTGACTAAATAGTGGCACGCTTGTATAAAAGTTGTCCACGTACAAATGGTACCCCTTTCCGGATAAGGGTGACACCAAGTCCCAAACAATCTTACCGCTGCTCCCTATGTAGTCTGGGCAGTTCGGGGGCTCCACACAGCTATCTTTTCCCTCATAGACCCGGAAACTAACTGTATAGCCTGTGGCCCTGTCACACAATTTATACAGTTTGACCCCGTACTTGGCACGCTTGCTGGGGAGGTACTGTTTCATAGCAAGGCAGCCAGTAAATTTAATCAGGGACTCGTCAACGCAGACAACTTGTTCGGGGGTAAACAAGGCTGCAAACCGCTGATTGAAGTGGTCTATGAGGGGCCGAATTTTGTGGAGCCGATCGTATTCAGGGTCTCCCCGAGGACGACAGATTTCATTGTCGCTGAAATGCATAAATCACAGAATTTGCTCGTATCTCCCCCTGGACATGGAGGCAGAGTACATGCGCATATGGTGAACTGGGCTAGTGGACCAATATAGCCGCAATTCACTCTGTTTAGTTATGCCCATGTGGAGGGAAAGGCCCAGAAAGATTTTAAATTCGGAAACCGTTATAGGTTTCCAGCCGAATTGTCTGGCAAGGGGCGAATTTGGGTTGGCGGCGATGAACTGTTGTGCATATAAATTTGATTGATCCACAATAGATCTTCCGTGAAGAACAGCTCATAAAAGTTCAGGGGCGTAAAACCAGCTGTCTCCACATGGATTCCAGGTTGTGCGGTGAATGGGGGAAGTACTGGCGCTGTAGAATCAGTGGGTTGCCAATTGGGATATGCCAGCGCATCAGGGAGGGCACTATGGGCTCTACGGGTCTGTCTACGAATACGCGATGACTGCGGGCCACTACTTGTGCTAGTCACCGCACCAGCTTCAACTGCACTTAGGGGACTCGCCACGTCACCAGGTGTTACTGCAGTGCTGGTTGTACTAGGTCCAGGGTGTACTAGGCCGCTGGCGCTTGCCAGGTCGCCAGAAAAATGAGCGGCACTAGTAACCACACTCTGCTCCATACGAGCACCCTGCGATTCCTGCATCTCAACAACTCCAGAATGGGGTCGGGTACGCCTGGGTCTAACAGGGACCCATCTGTCGTCGGAGCTATCTGTCAGGGAGCCGCTGCTGTCAAGTTCATATACTGACACTAATTCGGTCATTGTAGCTTCCCCATCGCTATCAAATGACGCATCTAACTATAAGCCTCTTCACCACTGTACAAAACGTTTAGACATTTTGGTAACTAAATTTACCTGTACAGTGGTGTTGACTCACAGGTAATAAAAGCACCTGGTTGTCAAGGACTATTTCAAGCGCTACCAAAAAAACTGCTAATGCTAGCAGGGATCAGGCCTGACTCTGCTAACACAGCGGTTTTGTGTGTTGTGTTTTTTTGTAAGTGACAGTAATCTATTGATTACTACACTTACCTGGGTGAAAGGGTTAAACGCAGGTGCTGGCCGGAATCAGTGCTGATCGTGCAAACACCGCGTTTTGGGAACCCTAAACTATGGGGGCGCTAGTATAGCTCTGATCAGATCAGATATTGATCTGTTCAAACACTATACTAGAAATGGAAGTGTATGTGCGTGCGTGCGTGTGTGTGGTAATCAAGGGGTTATTTCTAACTATGGGCCGGGGATCTGGGGGGGGGGGGGGTGGCGGGGACCCTAAACCTCCTTTGGGAAAGAAACTAGCTCGCTAGCGCAACCTCAAGTCACAATCACACTAATACAAAATACAGTAAAAACAGTATATTATGTGTGTATTAGTGTGCTATGTGACAGGGGGGAAGGGGTTAACGGGATGTGATCAGGGGGGGATCAGGGGGTTAAATCTTTATTGGAAGGGGCTGGCGGGTATCCTAAGGATAAAAAGAACGGTGGCAAGCGCTAAACCTGGTCACAAGTCACACTTATACGGGTATATAGAAAATGCTATATACTGTATACAGTGTGTTGTGGCAGGGGGTGTAGGGGTGATCAGGGGGTTAAATCTTTATTGGGCGGGTGGCGGGGACCCTAAACCTTCTTGGGACAGAAACTTAGTCGCCTGCGCTAATTCTGATCACAATCACACTAATACAAAAATACAAAAACACTGTATATTACGTTTGTATCAGTGCTGATGTGGCAGAGGGTGTAGGGGTTAACTAGCGGTGATCAGGGGCTTAAATCTTTATTAGGGGGGGTGGCGGGTAATTCAAGTGGAAAAGGTGGGGTCGCAAGCGCTACACCTGACCACAAACCACACTTATACGGGTATATAGCAAAATGCTATATACTGTATACGGTGTGTGTTATGGCAGGGGGTGTAGGGGTGATCAGGGGGGGTCAGGGGGTTAAATCTTTATTGGGCGGGTGGCGGGGACCCTAAACCTTCTTGGGACAGAAACTTAGTCGCCTGCGCTAATTCTGATCACAATCACACTAATACAAAAACACTGTATATTACGTTTGTATTAGTGCTGATGTGACAGAGGGTGTATGGGGTTAACTAGCGGTGATCAGGGGCTAAAATCTTTATTAGGGGGGGGGGTGGCGGGTAATTCAAGTGGAAAAGGGGGGGGTCGCAAGCGCTACACCTGTTCACAAATCACACTTATACAGGTATATAGGTAAATGCTATATGCTGTATATGGTGAGTGTTGTGTCAGGGGCTGTAGGGGTTAATCAGGGGGGCAATCGGGGGGTAAATATGCCTATCTAGCTGTGTGTGACTGTGTTTGGTGCAGTACTTACAGTTAGAAGTGCTCTCTTCTTCAGATGAATCCAAAAAGGATCATGGGAGAAGAGGGCACGTCTTTTCTGAGTCTGTGTTTACATTTCACAGACTCAGAACAAGATCTGATTGGGCAGGACCGATCTACAGGTCCAGGCCAAAAATCATTGGCCTGAACCTGATGACTGATTGGTTCTGAACCCAATCGAGCCATCGGTGTCGGCGGGCACGCGCACAGGACCGGTGTTCCGTGAGAATTACCTACCCCGTGAGGAAAACCTACCCTGCCAGTGCGCATGCTCACAGCCCCTAGTGCGCACTAGTCTGAAATGATGACTGTTCCGTGCAAAAAACCTACCATCGCGGCGGGTACATAAAAACAGCTGTACTGCAAAATGAGTAAGCTCCGCTCCTTGCCCTGTCACTTCCCTGATCTTGTCTACTAAATATAAAAGCGGCTGGCGGCTCCGTGATTTATGTTGTCATACAGCCGCTGCCGGTTTTATATTTAGTAGACAAGATCAGGGAAGTGACAGGGATAGCAGTGGAGATCACATGATATTTCTGGCGAGCTGTTTTAATGTAATTCCGCGGCGTTACAGACACTTTCGTACACCGGAAGTGACGAGGGGTAGGTTTTTCTCACGGGTAGGTAATTCTCACGGAACACCGGCGGCAAGTAGCGACGTAGACCTACAAAGTCCCATCAGCCCTCCCACTATTGTTCTGACCCTTTGGTCTCTTATTTTTTCACCCTTTCCCTTGCTTCCCTTGTCCCATTTTTTGGGTTTTTCCCTTTCTCTCCTTTTTTCCCCCCTTCCTTCTTCGCTCCCCCGCCTCTCCCTTTCCATTCTCCCACCATTTTCTGTCCCCCCCCCCTCCCCCCTTTTTTCTAGCCCCCTTCTTCCTCTTTCTCATTTTTGTTTTTCCTTCCCCCTATTTTTTCCTCTTCCTTTCCCTTTCTCTTTTCTTTATTTTCATCTTTTGCTTTTGCTTCCCTTCACACTTCGCCCTATCCTTCTTTTACACCCAAGCACCTGCCTTTGCACCTTAGGCTCTAGCTGTGGGTAAACTTTGGGATACTTTTCCAGTATTTATAGTATACATTCTAGGGATGTGGTACCTTTTTACCCATTTTGATACAAACATACTATTTACTTTCATGAACTGGCTTTAGTATGTGCTCATGTGTTACACAGATTAGTCCTGTCAATTTAAGAAGGTGCCCCTAACGATAACTCGTTAGGTGTATAAAAGACACTTGTTCACAGAATCTTTTTCTTCCATTCAAACCTTACCCATCATGAGCAAGACCAAAGAGCTGTCAAAGGATGTCAGGGACAAGATTTTAGACCTGCACAAGGCTGGAATGGGCTACAAGACCATCAGCAAGAAGCTTGGTGAGAAAGAGACAACTGTTGGAACGATTATTCGCAAATGGATGAAAAAGAAAAAAAAACACCAATCACCCTCGGTCTGGAGCTCCATGCAATATTTCCCCTCATGGAGTAAGGATGATCATGAGAAAAGTGAGGGATCAGTCTAGAACTACACGAGAGGAACTTGTAAATGATCTCACAGCAGTTGGGACCACAGTAACAAACCATTGGTAACACAATATGCCGCCAAGGATTGAGATCCTGCAGTGCCTCCAAGGTCCCCCTCCTCAAGAAGGCACAAGTACAGGCCAATCTGAAGTTTGCCAATGAACATCGAAATAATTCAGAGAAGGTGTTGGAGAAAGTGCTGTGGTCAGATGAGACCAAAATTGAGCTCTTTGGTACTAACTCGACTCGCCGTGTTTGGAGTAAGAAAAATGCTGACTATAACCCTAAGAACACAATACCTACAGTCAAGCACAGAGGTGTAAACATTATGCTTTGGGGCTGTTTCTCTGCTATAGGTACAGGCTGACTTTGCCGCATTGAAGGGCCAATGGACGGGGGCAATATATTGTAACATCTTGGATAAGAACTTTCTTCCCTCAGCAAGAACACTGAAGATGGGTCGTGGATGGGTCTTCCAGCATGACTCAAAACTTACCTCCAAGGCAATAAAGAAGTTGCTCAAGAAGAAGCACATTAAGGTCATGGAGTGGCCTAGCCAGTCTCCAGACCTTAATTCTATAGAAAATGTATGGAGGGAGCTGAAACTAAGTTTCCAAGCGACAGCCAAGAAACCTTAAGGATTTAGAGAAGATCTGTAAAGAAGAGTGGACCAAAATCCCTGAGGTGTGTGAAAAACCTGGTAACCAACTACAAAAAAACGTCTTACCTCTTTGCTTATCAACAAGGTATTCTCCACCAAGTACTAAGTCGTGTTTTGCTTGGGGATCAAATACAGTACTTTTTTTACTATCTGAACTGCAACTCAATTTATTTTTCTTGTAGCCTCATGTGCTACAGATCAGTGGCCATGTTTGTGTAGCCTCGGCGGCCATTTACCTATGGTTTCCCATTGCAAATAGGGGCGGCCATGTTTTTGGAGTCAGATGAGCGGTGAGTGCCTTTGTATGGGCTTTCCCTCCTTCCTGCTATTGCAGTGCTCTGTGCTGGGCCTTGTAGTGCCACAGTGCAGTAGGGTGTCCCTTTTGCAGTATTTTACACTTCTTTTTGTGGGTTCCTCTTTTCATTCAGCAAGTTTCACCACCTGACCCCCTCTCAGAGGCTGCGGGGCCCTCCGGGGCCCAAAAACAATCTGCAATGATGGCGGTCCAGGAGTCCTTGGTGTCCAAAGTAGATTTGGTCCTGGGCAAATGGGCTAGCAAAAACAGCCCCCCGCCTTCACCTGTTTCCTCTGTCTCCTCAGATCCAGAGTCTGATTCCACCACCGTGGAAACAAGTTATCCTTTGAGCTCTGCATCCACGCACCCTGGACAGTGAGGATGGAAAGGCGCTAGTGGATGCACTGATTGCATCAGTACAGGAAACTTTGTATATGGAAGATGCGACTAACACAGCATCAGAGACGCGGCTCAATTTTTGCACTCAAAAGCGGCAAGGGTGTTCCCCTTTCCCGCCTTCTTTGACAATAGTCTCTCAAAACAGTTGCAGTGCCTAAAACACACCTTTGCAATCCCTAGGCATTTTGTAATGCGGTAGCCTTACAAGGAGTCCCTCCTTAAAAAATGGACAGTACCTCCTGTAGTGGACTCCCTGGTTTCCAGATTAAAGAGGTTGTAAACCCACCTCACAAACTTTTACCTATAGGTAAACCTATATTAAGGCTTACCTATAGGTGCTATAAATATCTCCCAAACTTGCACCGTTTGAGATATTTAGAGCGCATACTGCCGATGACGTCATCGGCGCATGCGCTCTGAAGGAACGGCCACCCGTGCCGTTCCTTCAGAGCTCAGTGCCGCAGGCGCGGGAGTGATGTAATCGCGCTCATTATGCCTTTCTCTTTACAGGGCTTTTTTTTTGGGACTTTATTTCCTCTTTAAATAAAGCCACTGTAATTTCCAAGTGAGTGCGCGGTCTTCTCAAACCCGGCTGATAGGCGTTTGGAGGCCTTGACCCGCCATATGTTCACTGTGGCTGGATTGGCACTTAGGCCAGTATTTACTATTGCCCTAGTGTCACAAGCTATGACTGAAATTCTCCGCCGGGACCTGGAGGAGAAACAGCTCCCCCCTGCCTTTGTGGAGCTGGTGGATCAGTTGGTCCAAGGGCTACAGTTGGTCTGTGACGCCTCTTTGGATGCCGCTCCCCTCCTTTCTAGATTGTCTGTCTCAGCAGTGGTCCTGCGACGCATTATCTGGCTGAAATGCTGTTCTTCGGACTAGGCTTCTAAAAAGGCCTTGTCCGATCTTGGGGGATTGCCTATTTGGACCTCCCTTGGAAAAGGCCTCACAGGGGAAAGAGTACTCTTCTTCCTCAGGCTTCCAAGGGTAAGGAAGTCTTGGTCAGGCAAACCATGAGCAGGTTCTGCTAGACCTGTGGACAAACATTTCTCTGCATGAAGGGGCGCCCTCACCCATATCTGGGATGGGGGGACGTCTTTGCTGTTTTCCAGATCCATGGACCTCCCTGATCCAGGACAAGTGGGTCCACAAAGTCATTCGCTCTGGATACAAGATCGAATTTCAGTCATATCCTCCAGGAAAGGTTCTTCCCTTCCAAAGTGCACCTGTCCCCAGATTGCTTAACCTTCCTAGCGGTATTCCCGAGCGTGACTCAGGGTTAGATTTTAGAGCCAAAAGCGGTAACCCCGAGCCACACTCGGGGTAGCGCTAGGAAGATCGCTGGATCCTGGTAGAGGCTTTACTTACCTTTTCTCCGGGATCCAGCGAAGAATGCGGGCGGTATGCGGCGGCGGAACTTCCTCCTGATTGTCTGCGAGCCCCGGCTTCCGTCTCCGGCGGCAAATTCGAATGTAAAAACATACCAAACACACTGATACCATTCAAAATAAAAAAAAAAATCACATTACATTGCCCCCCAGTGCCCTTTCCTGCAGTTTTACTGTACTTTTTATGTAATATATATATATATATATATATATATATATATATACACATACACACACACACACACAGTATATATACATATATTACATTATATATATATATATATATATATATATATATATATATATATATATAACATTATATATTATATATAAATATATATATATAAAATATATGTATACATACATATATATATATATATATATATATATATACACACACACACACATACATATATATAATATATATAATAAATATATACAGTTGGTTTGGGCTGCTCATTCACAAGAATTACATGCAAAATAATGGTACCGCTTTCAGCACCTAAAATCCAAAAGAATCATACCGCCAGGGAGGTTAAAGGATCTCCATGGCATGGTGCAAGACTTGTTACTTCAAGGGGTTATTGTTCTGGTTCCAAAGTCAGAACATTTTCAAGGTTTTTACTCAAACTAGTTTACAGTCCCCAGGAAGGAGGGAAAGGTGCATCCAATACTGAACCTTAAGGCGCTAATTTGTCTTGTGCGGCCTCCATCAACATCAAGGATGCCTACTTTCACATCCCAATATGTGTCGCCCATCAGCGCTTCCTTCACTTTGCCGTGGGCGAGGAGCATCATCAGTTTGTGGTGTTACCCTTTGGTCTCGCCTCCGCTTCTCGGGTCTTTACGAAAGTGTTGGCCCCGGTTCCAGCATTACTGCGTCAGCAGGGGATTGTGGTACTGGGGTACCTGGACAATCTACTCGTACGAGCAGGGTCTTCGACTGCCTTGTTGGACAACTTGGAGATTACTCAGCAAATGCTGAGGGAGTTTGGTTGGATTCTGAATCTTCAGAAGTCTGATCTGGTTCCGTTCACAAGCCTGGACTACCTGGGCCTGACTCTGGATTCGTCCTCAGTAAGTTTCTTCCTCTGCTGGATAGCAGAAGCTGAATTGCCTCCTGCAACTTTTAAAGTTTCTCCAGACGGTCGTCTCTTCGGACTTGCATGCGGGTGCTGGGCCTGATGGTGTCTACCTTAGAGGCAGTTCCATTTGCACAGTTCCACACGAGATCTCTGCAAAAGGAGATTCTGGTAAAATGGAACAAGGATCCTCAGTTTCTGGACAATCTGATCCTGTTGATCCGGAGTACGAGAGGGTCCCAGTTTGGTTTAGTTTAATTCTCAGGCACTTCGTCAGGGAAAATCATTTCTCCCCCTGTACAGGACAGTTGTCACCACGGATGCCAGCCTATTCAGGTTGGGAGGAGTCCTTGGCACGTAGTGTGCCCAGAGGGTCTGTTCTCTGGAAGAGTCCAGGCTACCAATCAATGTACTGGAGCTCCGAGCGATCAGACTACGTCTGGATCATTGGACACGTCATCTCCAGGGGTGTCCTGTACGCATTCAGACAATGCCACAGCTGTGGCCTATGTCAATCTCCAAGGGGGCACAAGAAGTGTCCTGGTAGCTCCGGAAGCAGCCTGCATCTAAGGTGGGCAGAACGATCGTTCCAGCCCTCTCTGCTGTACACATTCCAAGGGTGGAAAATTGCCAGGCGGATTATCACAGTCAACAGGCGTTAAGACCAGGGAGAATGGTCACTTCATCTGGAGGTGTTCCATCAGCTGTGTCTCTGGTGGGGTACTGCCGAGGTGGATCTGTTGGCCTCCCGCCTCAACAGAAAAGTTCAGGTTTGTGGCACGGTCTCGGGATCATCTAGCCCAGTGGTCCTCAGCCCTGGCCTACAGGGCCATACACACTATAAGATTTTCTGAAGACTTTTTCCTTCAGATTTACCTTTTCTATGTAGTGCAAGGGCCTGCCAGATTGCATACAAATTGAAAGTGTTTAGGTTTGACCTCATAATATATGGTTTTGGTAAATCTAAAGGAAAAAGTCTTCACAAAATCTTATAGTGTGTATGGCCCATAACAGGCCAGATTTGCAAGATAACTGAAATACATCCCAGGTGATCTCATTTGCTGCTCAGTGATTGCAGTACTCTAGTCTGCATCTCCCCAAGGTAATACTTAAAATTTTGCCTGTTAGTGGGCCCTGTAGGCCAGGGTTGAGGACCACTGCTCTAGAGCAGGAGTTCCCAAACTGTGGGTCGCGAGCTGCATTTGAGTGGTTCGCGATGAGCCGGAAATCAC
This sequence comes from Pelophylax lessonae, assembly GCF_965119305.1. Taxonomy (NCBI): domain Eukaryota; kingdom Metazoa; phylum Chordata; class Amphibia; order Anura; family Ranidae; genus Pelophylax; species Pelophylax lessonae. The sequence goes on from NC_138779.1 coordinate 129,465,092, forward strand.
TTAGAGTGGGCCTGCTTAAATTGTGCTGTGCAAGTCCACGCAAATTTCAGAGATCCAGAACAGTCAAATCGCGATGGATTCAGGACCCCGCAGTTTATGGAGGCTGGTCTGCATTTTCCACGAGGAGGATACTTGCATCAGTGAGTACGTATGTGGGCTGTTATGTAGGATATGTTCATGGGCTGCAGAGCCAGCTCCTCAGTCCTGGTGGTGGCTAGACTGGCGGCGGGATTCTCTCAGCTATAGCGGACAGAGACAGCAGCCTTGTGTGATAGGAGGACCAGGTGGCCTGGCAGTGTCAGGAGTTCATGGCAGCTTCTGTGACCCCCAGTAGAGGATCTAAAGGAGAAGAGCCAGGACACCAAGACCAGCATAGAGCTCCTCATCATGGAGACTCTGGGTGAGGTGTGCTGGGCCCTGAAGAGGGCAAACAGGGGCTTCACCTTCACTGTGGACCGCTGGGAGAGGAAGGAGGGCGAGTGACTTATACCCTTATATTTATTTAAATATTAAGTGTATTCAAAAATAAATTGATTGATATTAATTTAACATCCCCCTCCTTTAAAATATGCATTATTAATATTTGCATTGATATAGCACCAACAAATTCCATAGCACTTTACAATATTCAATTACAAGCAAGTGGGTCCCCAAAAAATAACTGTATTCAGAAGTGGGTCTCAGCCCAAAAAAGTTTCAGAAGCCCTGTTCTAGAGCCTTGGGCTTATGCTGCTCTCGATTCAGGACTAGGCAGAAACAATTTTGGGTACACCCCTGAGGCAGTGCCAGAGGATATACCATCACTTCCTGCTATAGGACTTCAGTTTGTAACCAAAGTGTCAGAAGAATATATAACCTAACAGAGGGGCAGGTGCTGTGTCCATCAGTGATCCTCAATCAACCCAGATTTTTACAGTATCACAAAAATCCAGTTCTTTCAGTCGCTGAAAGACACAGCTCCATGTCTTCTAGACCATTGGTATGTCCCAAAGCAGTGGCGTTATGAGGGGTGAGTAAAACACAGCCAGAGATGTAATTCTCAGCAAGGCTAAAAACATAGCCAACCAGGTAAAATAGGAGCTCAGCTGGGAACTGAAGCTCACCGGGGGAAAAAAAAAAAAAAGAGAGAAGGAGCTTCCGCAACCACAGCCTGCAAAACTTTGCAGCCAAACGCCGCATTCGAAGATGCAAGTACATCCACCTTCTAAAATGTTGTGACTATAATGTGCAGACGGCCAAGTTGTCATCAGGTGTCAATGGTTCAGATGTACAAGATAGAAAAGAAAGAGGAGGCGCAAACACCTAGTGCATTACCCGTGGTCAATTTGCAAATTGTTTAATAAAAAATGCCAAATGCATACTCACAGACGTGGAGATAAAAATGGATTTTTGTAAAATCTTACCGTAAAATCCTTTTCTCTTAGCTCATTGACAGACGTAGTCCTCGGTGATACAGCACCTTCGGGTTATGTTGCCTCCACAGGAGTAGGACTAGACCGGAAATAAAATGCTCTGGCCACACCCTAGGGGCAGTCCCCGAGAGTATATCCTCTCTCTCTCTCTCTCTCTCTCTCTCTCTCTCTCTCTCTCTCTCTGCCACAGCAAATCAGTTATGTCACAAAAGCAGTGTTTAGAGAATTTAACCCAACCTAACTCAAAAACAGAGGGGCGGGTACTACGTCTGTCAATGAGCTAAGAGAAAAGGATTTTATGGTAAGATTTTACAAAAATCCATTTTTCTCTATCGCTCATTGACAGACGTAGTCCTCGGTGATACAGCACCTTCGGGAAGTCCCAGAGCAGTATCACAAATGAGGGGTGGGAAAATGGAAATCAAATCCAAATCTAGAAGGCCCAACCGGTGCCAACTAGAAGTTTACAATGCTCATCCTTAATGATGAGACTCAACAAAAAAAAATTTTTCAACAGAAAAAAACCCTCGAGGTAGACCACCGGTCTCCTCAAATTGCGGCCTGCAGCACTTTGCGGCCAAAAGAGGCATCCGCCGATGCCATCACATCTATTTTATAAAATTTGGTAAAGGTATGTACCGACGACCAGGTGGCCGCCTTACATACCTGGACCACTGACGCCTGATGGCGAAAGGCCCAGGAAGTACTGAGCGCTCGAGTGGAGTGCGCCCTAACAGGGAACGGAGGACTCTGACCCTTAATAGAATAAGCCTGTACCACCGTCTGTCTAATCCATTTGGCAATAGTCGCGGCAGATGCAGGCAACCCCTTTCTGGGGCCATCCGTGATCACAAAAAGTGAATCCGTCTTACGGAATGATTCCGTAGCTTTCAGGTATACCCTGATTGCCCGAACCACATCCAAGGAATGCAACGCATGTTCCCGATGATGATTGGGCTGAGGACACAAGGAAGGTAGTACAATATCTTCATTCAGATGAAAATCTGAAACCACCTTAGGAAGAAAGGATGGCTTAGGATGAAGTACTACCTTATCCCTATGAATCACCTTCACCGTTTTAATGGGCTTGTTAGTACCAAAGGGAATCTCTGTTTCAGTTGCCTCTGCCGGTGAAACCTCAAGTCTTAAGGTTTCCCGCACCGCCACAACTAGTGCATCCACCAATGCTTCTTCCTGAATTATAGCGGGAGAAAGAACGTCCTCCTCACTGTCTGAGGGAGCTTTACCTGAGATAACAGCCCTTGCAGAGGGACCTGCAGCTGCAGTGACCATCTCTGAATCTGAGTCAGAGGTGTCAGATAATATAGGGGTAGGCGGGGGTCGCATTCTTGACCCCCGTCCCTGACAGGCTGCCTCCACCCGAGCCACCAAAGACTCCAAAACTGCTGTAAATGCATCCATACTCTGTGCACCGGCGGGTCCCGTGGCCCCCTCGAGGGAAACAGGTGGGGGTATTTGTGTGGCAGGGTCCATGATTATTCCAGTAATTTCCCGGAAAATACAATTCAAATTTAAATAAAAAAAATGTTTTTTTTTTTCAGACCCCCAGCGCCACAAAAGCCCCTCAGTGTTACCTGCTAGGGATCCCTATCGATCGAGAGAGAGAGATAGACCCCCAGACTCACCACTTGATGCTCAGAGTTCACTGCAACAGGTTACAGCGCTGTGTTCACAAACAGGAAGTCTTTTGGCTGGCTGCCCAGGAAGAAAGGAGGCGGCTCCGCCCCTCTGCACGCCTTCCGGCACCTCCCCTAGCTCCACGAGGTGTTTGGATCACCTCAAACATGGCCGCCCCCATGCTGGAGACACGAGGCTACACCAAAATGGCGGCCTCGTGCGATCTAGCAAACAATGGCGGCGGTTAGTACCGAATAGCGGCGTGACTGCAGAACATCACAACACCTTCTCTACATGGGGATTTAGCCTGGTCGGCGGTACCGGCCCTGGCGGACCGCAGGCCGTTCGGAAGGCCTGCTATCGCTGGAGATTTGACTAGGAAAGCAGTCTACATGTCCGTGGCTACTGACTGGTAGGATACTTATATTATCACAGTAAGATACCCATACTGCCACTAATTACAATCTTTAACATGTTTACAATTAGATTGTCAGCTCCCAAACCAAGCCTCCTGGCTTTTTGCACATAAAATCACACTCAAAGTAGGGGGATCTGTGCCATGTTATAGGATAGAGGGGAACTCATCCTTACCATACAGAGAGGGGCCCGCGTTCCCCACAAGACACGTCAGGGGAAAAGGGGGAACATGCTACTCACCATACCGGAACCAGGCGGGCACCAACTCCTGACAGTACCCCTCTTCACCGGGGCGGGAGGGCTGTCGACCAATACGGACGCCGTGACTCATGGTCCTTGGCGTTTCAGCGAGACGTTTAACTCGCGGGGTCAGTCCCTCCAGTGGGACTATGTCGCGGCCGACCCAGCGCGGAGCTATGGCCTGCACGCGCTCGTAGGCTGAACTGGGGTGACCACCGGATCTCAACATCCAGCCCGTCGCCCAGTTCAGCTTTCTTGCTTGAAGATCTCACAGGAACACTGGAGAAAAAAGCTGTCTAAAAAAATCTTTTTAAGAAAAAAATCCTGCCAGGACCGAAGATCCCAGCAAGGTATCTAGGTCCTTACTCCTGACTAGACAGAAAAAAGAAAAAAAAAAAACTGATTTGCTGTGGCAGAGAGAGAGGCTATACCCTCGGGGACTGCCCCTAGGGTGTGGCCAGAGCATTTTATTTCCTGTCTAGTCCTACTCCTGTGGAGGCAACATAACCCGAAGGTGCTGTATCACCGAGGACTACGTCTGTCAATGAGCGATAGAGAAAAACATGTTACAAAAATCCACCATGTGTGAACTGGGACACGTCCTTCAGTCAGGACCGCTAACGCGTTTCAGGGGTCAGGCCCCCTTCCTCAGAGCTGGTCTTACCACATGCAGATCACAAATATATATGAGACAATTTAAATTGCATCAGTTCGATCCCCGATCCTCCTCCCCTCAGGGGAAAGCGGGCGGGACCATCCAGTGCTTCTAATATTGGCTCTCTCAGCCTAAAAAGAAAATTAACCCCTTGCGCTGGGCTGAATTTTTGTACTCAGATGTACAAGATGACTGACGGCACAGGAGGCATTAAGGCTCCTTGTAGTATGCGCCTTGACAGGGAAAGGAGGAACCTGAACCATTAAAAAAAAAAGAATAGGCCAGCACCATCTGCCTGATGCACTTGGAATGGTCACAGCAGATGCAGCCTGCCCATTACAAGTTCATCTGTACAGTACAGTTCATCTGTAACTAAGATTTAGATTTCCAAAATCGGCTCAGTCAGCGCCAGATACACCCAAATCCCCCTGACCACAGCCAAGGAATGTAAAGCAATTGTGGATGTTTTGGCTTAGGAAATAAGGACAGTAACAATATCTTCACATAAATGAAACCCCTGAGACAAACTTAGGAAGGAATGCCTGACAGGATCGCAACACCACTTTGTCCTTATGTGTCACCAGGTAAGGTGACCAACAGGACAATGTAGCCAACTCCAAAACCCTACATGCAGAAGTAATAGCAACTAAAAAGGCCACCTTTTGCAACAAAGTCAGCAGAGGAAATTCACAAATGTTTTCAAAGGAGACTTTTGAAGTACCAAATTGAGATCCCACAAAAAAAAAGTACCAGGGATCGCACCAGAAGAGCCAGATGGCAAACTCCTTGCACAAAAGCGTGAACCAAGGACTTCACAGTCATGGCCAAGGCAGAGATCTGGCCCTTGATGGTGCCCAGAGCCAAAAGTTGATCTACACCTAGTTATAGAAACTCCCAACAGGCGAGACACTGAAGTACACCTTCCAAACTATATTTAAAAAGCTAGGAAAAATATTTCCAGGAAAGTTTATCAAAGTAGGAATCACAAATTCAGACAGCCCTCTGTCCTTCAGCACCTGGCTTTCAATTGCAAGGCCATTAAAGCAAGAGACTGTAAAAGCAGGATGGAAGATTGGTCCCCAAGACAGATCTTCCCTGAGAGGAAGGTTCCAAGGGACAACTACTAGCAGCCTTACCAGGCCTGCATACCAAGAACAATCTAGTGCCACCAGAATGACTGGAATCCCTTCCACCTTGTTTCTGTGTAGCAGTCTCAACAGAAGTTGTATTGGAGGAAAGGCATAAATCAGAAAATACTGACACCCCCCCCCCCCCCCAAAGGGGCACCAGTGCATCTGCAGTGTCAGACAGAGGATCCCTGAGACCTTGACACAAACCTCTACATCTTCCTGTTGGGACAGGAGGCCGACAGGTCTACATCAGGGGTCCCCCACCGAAGGCACAGCTGAAACATCTCCCAGTGAAGATACCATTCTCCCGGATCCAACATCTGCCGACTGAGATAGTACGCTTACCAATTCTCTATCCCCAGAATGTGCAAAGCAGAGAGGGCAGGGACATAGTTCTGCCCACCTCAAGATACCAGCTACTTCCCAAGTCGCTAGGGCACTTCTTGTGCCCCCTTAATTGCCATATGCTACAGCTGTAGCATTGTCCAATTGTATCCTTACAGGGCGTCCCTGCAGTGAGAAAGTCTGATCGCCTGAAATCGCCAGGATGTTGGTCAGCAGACCAGACTCCTCTTGAGTTCAAACACCTTGGGCTGAGTACACTCACAAAACACCTCCCCACCTTGACAGACTGGCCTCCGTGGTGACCACAGTCTAATAGAAGAAAGGATTTTTGCACCAGGGAGCAGAGCCACTATAGTAGAGACCCCCCTTGTACGACAACAGGATCAGACCGTCCAAGGACAGCAGATCCTTGTTCCATTTGGCCAGAATCTTTTCGCAGATGTCTGGTATGGAACTGTGCAAACAGAACCGCCTCAAAAGATGGAAACATCAGGCCCAGCACTTGCACGCAAGTCCTGACCGATAGTTGGACAACAGGAACCGAAATCACATCCTATAGCTTCAGAAGTTTTGCCTGTGGCAGAAACACCCAGGCCGACGCCGAGTCCAGAGACAGACACAAGTAATCAAGCTTGGTGAAGGGAGTCAAAGCCAAATTTCTACAAAAATTCAGTGTCCATCCAAACTCCTGGAGAATTCGCACAGGGATGACCAAGTCGGCTTCTGGAGCCGAAGACACTGCATGCAGAAGTAGCTAGTCCAGGTAACCCAGTACCCCGATTTCATGTCTTAACAAGGCCAGCACTGGGACCAAATCCTTTGTGAACACCCAAGGAGCTGAGGCAAGACTAAAAGGGTAACTCCACAAATTGATAGTGCTCCTCGCCCACAGCAAAACAAAGAAACCGCTGATCCCTGACATATTGGAATATAAAAAGGTAAGCGCCCTTGAGATCAATAGAAGGCAGAAGATAACGATGAAGGAAAGCTACTACAGTGCGAATCGACTCCATCCGAAATTTCTGAACTCGCAGAAAGCTGTTCAGAGCCTAGAGGTCCACAATCGGACCAACCTTGCCTTCCTTCCTGGAAACTGTAAACAGATTTGAATAAAAACCTTGAAATGTTCTGACTCCTTGTGCTAACTGGTCCTTCACTGCCCCATATAGGCCCTGTAGTCAATCGCGAGACAAGGCACAAGTTGGAAGGAAAGAACTTTACAGGAGGAAAGGACCAAAACTCGATCTTGTAACCGAACTGAAGCATGGACCCATTTGTCCTGAATGAGCAAGGTCCATTGTTCAGAAAAATGGATTTTTGTAAAATCTTACCGTAAAATCCTTTTCTCTTAGCTCATTGACAGACGTAGTCCTCGGTGATACACCACCTTCGGGTTATGTTGCCTCCACAGGAGCAGGACTAGACAGGAAATTAAAAAGCTCTGGCCACACCCTAGGGGCAGTCCCAGAGGGTATATCCTCTCTCTCTCTGCCTCAGCAAATCAGTTATGTGAAAAAGCAGTCTTTAGAGATTTTAACCCAACCCAACTCAAAAACAGAGGGGCGGGGACTACGTCTGTCAATGAGCTAAGAGAAAAGGATTTTACGGTAAGATTTTACAAAAATCCATTTTTCTCTAGCGCTCATTGATAGACGTAGTCCTCGGTGATACACCGCCTTCGGGACGTCCCAGAGCAGTATCACAAATGAGGGGTGGGAAAATGGAAATCAAATCCTTATCTAGAAGGCCCAACCGGTGCCAACTAGAAGTTTACAATGCTCATCCTTAATGATGAGACTCAACAAAAAAAGAGAAAATTTTTTTTTTTTTTTTTCAAACAGAAAAAAACCCTCGAGGTAGACCACCGGTCTCCTCAAATTGCGGCCTGCAAAACCTTGCGGCCAAATGAGGCATCCGCCGATGCCGTCACATCAATTTTATAGAATTTTGTAAAGGTATGTACCGACGACCAGGTGGCCGCCTTACATACCTGGACCACTGACGCCTGATGGCGAAAGGCCCAGGAAGTACTGAGCGCTCGAGTGGAGTGCGCCCTAACAGGGAACGGAGGACTCTGACCCTTAATAGAATAAGCCTGTACCACCGTTTGTCTAATCCATTTGGCAATGGTCGCGGCAGATGCAGGCAAACCCTTTCTGGGGCCATCCGTGATCACAAAAAGTGAATCCGTCTTACGGAATGATTCCGTAGCTTTCAGGTATACCCTGATTGCCCGAACCACATCTAAGGAATGCAACGCATGTTCCCGATGATGCTTGGGCTGAGGACACAAGGAAGGTAGTACAATATCTTCATTCAGATGAAAACCTGAAACCACCTTAGGAAGAAAAGATGGCTTAGGATGAAGAACTACCTTATCCCTATGAATCACTAGGTATGGGGACTGGCATGATAATGCAGCCAGTTCTGACACCCTGCGAGCAGAAGTAATAGCCACCAAGAAGGCCACCTTCTGGGATAAAGTAAGCAAGGGAATCTCCCTGATGTTTTCAAAGGGAGGTTTCTGTAGAACCGACAAAACCAAATTAAGATCCCAGGGCGGTAAGGGCGCGCGGACTGGAGGAGCCAGGTGCCGCACCCCCTGGATGAAATTCCGCACCAAGGACTTGGTAGCTAAAGGTTTCTGAAAGAAGATTGCTAATGCTGAAACTTGACCCTTGATGGTGCTCAAGGCTAGCTTCTGCTCAACCCCTTGTTGCAAAAAGGCCAATATTCGAGTCACCGAATAGGTACGTGGAGGAAATCCTAAAGATTCGCACCACGCAATATAAGTCTTCCATGTGTGATAATAGACCTTGCTGGAAGTCGCTTTCCTTGCTTTAATAAGGGTAGGAATGACTGAAGTAGACAAACCTCTGTCCTTCAGTACTTGGGTCTCAATGGCCAGGCCATTAAACCCAGCGACTGTAAAGCATGATGGTAAATTGGTCCTTGAGACCACAGACACTCCCTGAGACGAAGTTCCCACGGAACGTCTGCGACTAGCATGTCCAAGTCGGCCAGGCCGGCTTGAGGAGGCCAGCCTAGAATTTCTAGGACCACTGGCGCTGATAGAATCTGAACCAGGCGTCCCTAGAGGTATCTGGCCCCGACCATCCGAGAAAGTCTGGTCGTTTTCTGTTCCCACACATTTATCAGATACCTGATTGTTATCAGGAAGGGTGATCTTTTCTGGTTGAACCTCAGGGACCGAAGTCACCCGACTAGAGGCTACTTGGCCTATCTGGTCAACCAGATCCGATTCCTGTGAGGTATAGGGACTAATCTTAGGAAAAGGTAAAGATCTATTCAGGGAACGGTAACTACCGCTTCCTGTAGTACTTAAATGTTGGAAGGGAAGAATCGCACCGGTAGTAGTGGTTGATGCTCGATCTAATGTCCTGAATACCGGTGAAAACGTCCCCCCACCCTGAAACCGGGTGGGGGCGCACCTTCAGGCTGTGTACTCTTTTGCTTCGGGTTTGGCTGGGTTGGTCCTCTGCTTGTCCGACCAGCCCTTCTTGAACCCTCCTGGAGGAGTCTTGCCTTTCCCGCTAGTACCAGCCGGGCGCCCTTTATGGGCGGTAAAGAAAGGTCCTCGCTTGTTGCGAGGTCCCTTAGCTTTAGCAGCCTGCGGCAAAAAAATGCTCTTGCCCCCAGTGGCATCCTTGATGATTTCATCTAGGTTGGCCCAAATAGACGATTCCCCTGAAAAGGGAGATTTGTCAAGGTCTTTTTGGAACCTAGGTCAGCTGACCAGCATTTTAACCACAGCACACGTCTGAGGATCACCGCTGACATAGATGCATGCCCTAATAAGGGAGTAGTGTCCAAGGCTGCGTCACAGATAAACTGTAGCCCTTGTATAATCTGTTCCATCAAATCAGATGTCTCCTGGGGAATATCTTTTCCCCTAAGGTCTTGGCGTACCATTTTCGCCCATTCCGTAAGTGTCTGGGAAACTAGACCAATAACAATTACTGGTCTAAATGCTGACCCTATCAGAGAGAAGATGGTGCGGGACTCTGCTTCCATCTTTCGATCCACCGGATCTTTAAAGGACGAAGTGTCCTCCACTGGGATAACCGTGGCTTTATTCAGCCTGGAAATAGGTGGATCCACCACTGGTGGTACCGTCCATTTCTTAATGATGGATTCCTCAAACGGATAGCGTCTAGCAATACGCTTGGAAATAGTAAAGGTACGTTTAGAATGCTCCCATTCTCCTTTAATCTGATTACCGAAACATTTGGGTACAGGAAAAACCTTCACCGTTTTGATGGGCTTATTAGTACCAAAAGGAATCTCTGTTTCAGTTGCCTCTGCCGGTAAAGCCTCAAGTTTTAAGGTTTCCTGCACTGCCACAACTAGTGCGTCCACCAACGCTTCTTCCTGAATTATAGCAGGAGAAGAAGCGTCCTCCTCACTGTCTGAGGGGGCTTTACCTGGGATAACAGCCTTTGCAGAGGAACCTGCAACTGCAGTGACCATCTCTGAATCAGAGTCAGAGGTGTCAGATAGTATAGGGGTAGGCGGGGGTCGCTTCATTGACCCCCGTCCCTGACAGGCCGCCTCCACCCGAGCCACCATAGACTCCAAAATTGCTGTAAATGACTCTACACTCTGTGCACCGGTGGGTCCCGTGGCCCCCTCGAGGGAAACAGGTGGGGGAATATGTGTGGCAGGGTCCATGATAATTCCAGTCACTTCCTGGATAATATAATTCAAAAATAAAAAACTTTTTTTTTTTTTTTTTTTCAGACCCCCAGCGCCACAAAAAGCCCCTTAGTGTTACCTGCTAGGGATCCCTATCGATCAAGAGAGATAGACCCCCAGGCTCACCACTTGATGCTCAGAGTTTAACTGCAACAGGTTACAGCGCTGTCTTGACAAACAGGAAGTCTTTTGGCTGGCTGCCCAGGAAGAAAGGAGGCGGCTCCGCCCCTCTGCACGCCTTCCGGCGCCTCCCCTAGCTCCACGAGGTGTTTGGATCACCTCAAACATGGCCGCCCCCATGCTGGAGACACGAGGCTACGCCAAAATGGCGGCTCGTGCGATCCAGCAAAAAAAAATGGTGGCGGCCTGTACTGAATAGCGGTGTGCTGCAGGGCACACAACACTCTGCATGGGGATTTGGCGTGGTTGGCGGTACCGGCCCTGGCAGACCGCATGGCCATTCGGGAGGCCTGCTAATAGCTGGAGATCTGATTAGGAAGGCAGTCTACATGTCCGTGGCTTCTGACTGGTAGGTAGCTTATTCTGATCACCGTAAGATTCCCAGAATGCCACAGATTATAATCTTTTTAACATGTATACAATTAGATTGTTAGCTCCCAAACCAAGCCTCCTGGCTTTTTGCACATAAAATCACACTCAAAGTAGGAGGATCTGTGTCATTTATAGGATAGAGAGGGACTCTATCTTACCATACAGAGAGGGGCCCGCGTTCACCACAAGACCCGTCAGGGGAAAAGGGGGAACATACTACTCACCATACCGGAACCAGGCGGGCACCAACTCCTGACAGTACCCCTCTCCACCGGGGCGGGAGGGCTGTCGACCGATATGGACGCCGTGACTCATGGTCTTTGGCGTTTCAGCGAGACGTTTAACTCGCGTGGACAGTCCTTTAATGGGACTTTGTCGCGGCCGACCCAGCGCGGAGCTATGGCCTGCACGCGCTCGTAGGCTGAACTGGGGTGACCACCGGATCTCAACATCCAGCCCGTCGCCCAGTTCAGCTTTCTTGCTTGAAGATCTCACAGGAACACTGGAGAAAAAAAGCGGTCTAAAAAATCCTTTAAGAAAAAAATCTTGCCAGGACCTAAGATCCCAGCAAGGTATCTAGGTCCTTACTCCTAACTAGACAGAAAATAACTGATTTGCTGAGGCAGAGAGAGAGCGGATATACCCTCTGGGACTGCCCCTAGGGTGTGGCCAGAGCTTTTTAATTTCCTGTCTAGTCCTGCTCCTGTGGAGGCAACATAACCCGAAGGTGGTGTATCACCGAGGACTACGTCTGTCAATGAGCGCTAGAGAAAAAGGCAACGATGTGCCCCCCCCCCCCCCCCCCGATGTAGGTAAGGGCACCCCTTCAGGCTGGGAAAGGCTTGTCTACAGAACCAGTGGTGTTCACCTTTGATTTACCATTCCAGGGTCTCTTGGAGCCTCCGCAAATTTACAGGTGGATCTCGAACCCTTTTCCTGCGATCCAGACGGACAAAGGGTCCGCTTATGAGCTGATAAAAAGGTTCCTTACCCCTAGGAACCTGTGGAAGTAATATACTCTTACCTCGCATAGCAAAGGGTCAACTACAAAAGGTGGATCAGTCTGTACCTTTTTAGAAGCCTTGTCAGCCGACCAGTGCTTCAACCAAATCATGCGGCGAAGAATCACTGTCATCACAAGTAGCCTGCTGCGCATCACAAATGTACTGTAACCCCTGGATCAACTGATACGCCAGCTCAGGAGGGTGTTGACCCCCTTCCAGATCCTGACGTAAACTTTTTGCCCATTCCAGTAAAATCTGGGATACCAAGGTGATCCCAAACACCAGCCACAACATTGAACCTTCCACGGAGAAAAAGTTATCGGATCAAAGTCTCAGCTCTTGCCCATAGGATTCTTAAAGGATGGAGAATCCTCCACTGGCAAGAGTGGCCTTATTTAACCTTGAAACCTGAGATTCCACCGATGGTGTAACCGTATGTTTCTTCAAGAGAGACTCTTCAAAAGGATATCTCCTAGCGAAACGCTTAAGTATTCCAACAATGCGCTTTGGGGAACCCCATTAACTAGTGACAATCTTGCCAAAATAGGCAGGAAAAGGAAACACCTGTCACCTTGGAAGGTCAACCTTTTCATGCACGGCTGCGGAGGAGGATAATTCGTCCTCAGTATTCGAGAACTCAGCGTGCATGGACGCAGACCCAGTGGGCTGACTTGTCTGCAGCAGACAAATCCACCTTAGACTCTGAGGATACAGGTGAAGGCAGGGGGTGCTTCTTGCTAGGCCTCCTTCGCAGGGCCATACCTACCTTGGATACAAGTGACTGCAGGGCTGCCGTCATGGCAGACAGACGCAGAGGGTCCCGCAGCTTCCAGGAGTGGGTCAGGTGGTGATACACACTCCAAAGGCTCTATGGTTAATCTGAGCCACACCGTGCACAAAGAAAAAAAGAGTCCCCACTGCTGCAGCACCACAAAAATCAGCACACTCACCACGCTGTATAGCAGAGGAAGGATTGTATACCCACAGAGCCTCATCACTCCAGAGCTGGAGAGCGCCAAACAGCCTGCCACACTGTGATGAAAGAGGAACAGAAAGCACTGACAGAGGCGCCTGCAGCACCTCACCACACTTGGACTACAAGAAAATGGCCACCGCTATTCTCAATGGGAAACCACAAACATGGCCACCAAAACCAGGAAAAGCGCATCCACGGCAAAATGGCAGCACTGCACAGGACCCCCAGGGAAGAAGGCATCCACCAGGAGGGGACCCCAGCAGCAAGGTACAGCCACCCCCCAAAAGGTTCCCAACAATGACACCCACCCACCGCTCAACACCAGAGAAGCCCCCCCCACACAAAAATACACCCATGCCCCCCCCCCAGGGGGGAGCAAGGGGGCAGTTGAGGGCGACCAACACAGAGGAACCCCACTAGGGAGAAGGGGGAACATGAGGGGGAGGGACCTACCATCCCCAAGGAAAGCCCACCATCCCCACAGGGAGAGCCTGAGACCACCTCAGCAATTCCAAAAGAAAAGGAGGGGGCACACTACTCACCATGGCATCAGGCAGGCACTACTCCCAGCAGTCCGCTGCACCATCTTGGAATGAGGGGTGCTGTAACCTGAGGTACGCTGCGACTCTGATCATAACTACTGTCGTGACAAGGGTTATGCAACCTCGCGAGGTTTCACTCGCCGACCAGCCCCCGTCCAGTGGGGCTGTCGCAGCTAACCTAGCGCGGAGCTAATAGTTGGGTCACACTCGCAAGCCAGACCGGGAAGATCATAAGGATCTAGACCAGGGGTCTTAAACTATGGCCCTCTAGGTGTTCAGGGTCTACAATTTGCATCATGCCTAGTCATGGCTGTGAATGTCAGTTTTAGGGCTCTTTCACACGGTCCGCCTCCGCAGGCAGATCCGTGTTGCTCAGCGGGGATCGATCCGCGATCCCCGCTGAGCCGGGCGGATGACAGCTCCGTCTCCGCTTGCAGAGCGGAGAGGGAGGTGTCTCAGCACCCGCTGCCCTCTATGGGGGATCGGAGGAGAGCGGACCGCTTGTCCGCTCTCATCAGATCCGCTCCACTCCGATTACTGAACGGATGGAAAAATAGGGGTTCCATCCGTCCAGATTTCAGCACAGGATCGGATGCGGATGGCAGCGGGTGTCAGCGGAGGTGACCTCCGCTGACACCCGCTGCCCCATAGAGCTGCATGGAGGATCCGATCAGATCCGCCTAAAAAACTGACAGGCGGATCTGATCGGACCGCCCGTGTGAAAGAGCCCTTACAAAGCCTCATGGGATGTGTAGTTCTGCAACAGCTGGAGAGCCATAGTTTGAGTATCCCCAATCTAGACTGTCCAGTTCATCACCCAGTCCAGCTGTTGATTGTAGTTCACACAGGGGAAAAAAAAAAAAAATGTGAAGAATTCCATTTAAAAATGAAAAAAATGCCAGGACCACAGATCCCAGAGGAGAGCCAGGTCTTGACTAGGCAGAAAAAAAAAACTGAAGTCCTAGAGCAGGAAGTGATGTATACCCTCTAGGAGTGCCTCAGGAGCATACCCAAAATAGTTTCTGCCTACTCCTGAAGAGAGCAGCATAAGCCCAATGGTTTAGAAGACATGGAGCTGGGTCAGTCAGTGAAAAAAATACTCCACATGTACAATAAACTAATAATCCCTTCTATTTAACAATAGTTGGGTTTCTTTTACACACACTTGTGTCAGTGATTGTGTGTGCCACAATAATCTCAACTGTGTATAAATGTGATTATGCATATACAATATAACAAATATTGAAAGCAGTGAAAATCTAATCCAGAAATGTTTTAAGAGAAACCGGTCAGAAAAAGGAGAACTCCTTCGCATAGTTCTAATGTCTCAAAAAGTAATAAAACCCAAGTGGTATGACTGGCCATGCACCTAGAATTTTAGAAGGAAACACTAGCAGGCTCCTGCCATGTTTTTTTAGGCTAGCTTCACATTTAGGCATGATTGTACCACATCACAATGCACATTCTGCACCACCCATCATGCTAAAGCAAAACCTCAAAAAAGGGCAAGACACTGCTGTTTGCTGTGGTGGTCTTAAGAGGGGAGAAAAAATAGACAGTGCAGGTTTGATTTTACATCTGTTTTGGTGCTTTTATAACCAATTCAAATAAAATGGGCAAGCTTAAACAGTTGTAAACCACTTTTCTTATAATTGGGGCTCCTGCATGTCTATTCTTTAATGTGCTACTATACACAGCATAACACCACATTAGAACAGACTTGCCTTAGAAACTGAGCTCTATAAGCACTGAGCTCTCAGCCCCTAGCACTTCAATCTTCACCCAGCCTTACTTTCAGGTTTACACACCGGCTGTTTGAATGGCCAGGCTGTGATGTCAGTCTAGTGCCTAAATACAGGAGTCAATGTCATGGCACAGCACCCTGCATTTAGGGCTTAAGGATAGTGTCCTGACTGCAGAGCATGCTGTGCATGCTAAGTGACAAAATCAGCTGGCACTAGGGATGCACCGAATATTCGGCCAAAAATAGAAAAAAATAGCACTTTCGGTGTTCGGCCGAATAAGTCAAAAGGCCGAATAATTTTGTGCCGAACAATAGGGCTGAACGATAGTCGATATGATATAGACTATCGTTCTGTGGCCGTAGGCGATATTCATATCGCCGAGGTCACGATATTTACAGGGGGAAGGGACTCGGAGGAGGACAGGAGGACTCACAGACTTCCGTGTTAGGCAGGGGAAGCCGGGACACTTCAGCGGTGAGCATACATACATTACTCACTCGTGCACTGCAGCCCACCCCACACATTCAGTGAGTCTTACTCTCCTCCCTAGTTTTTTCAATGGCACATTCAGGAAGCCAATCAGGCCGTGATTAGCTGCACAGCGAACCAATCACGTGTGCCTGCACACCTTATTGGTCCCGCTGTGCCGCTACTCACGGCGTGATTGGCTTCCTGAATGTGCCATTGAAAAAACTAGGGAGGAGAGTAAGACTCACTGAATGTGTGGGGCGGGCTGCAGTGCACGAGTGAGTAATGTATGTATGCGGCTGTGCTCCTTTCCAGGCTCCTACTAGTCCACCTCCAGCCTCCTACTACCACCACTATGAGAGACTGTCTGTCACGGTATAATCTGATCGAGTCCACACTGACACTGACTGACTGTCACTGAGTAATTGACGTTACCACATTAACCCTGACCTGCCCAGTGCCCTGTATCTGAAATTAAAATTTACAAGGCTGCCTGCATGCTTCCTGATTTCCATTCCCAGCATCCTTCCCAATCCCTAAAGTGTCACTAACATTAACCCTGTGGTACAAGGCTGCAGTGTGCACTGAATCCCATTCCCTACAGTAACATTTAGGGAGAGAGACATGAGAGGACAAGAGAGAGACATGAGAGGACAAGAGAGAGAGCCATGAGAGGACAAAAAATTGGCAAAATAAATGGAAAAAAATGCGAAACACCGCGTTCGGTATTCGGCCAAACATTTCATTATTATTCGGCTTCGGCCAAGAATTTAATTTCGGTGCATCCCTAGCTGGCACCAAGGTAAATAGGTCTCCTACACTGTGCAAGTTGATAGTTACTGTACCTACAGGTAAAACTTTTTAAACTTTCCTACAGGTCCATGTATACAACCAAGGTTTACTACTGCTTTAACGCAATTCCCTGCTTTGGACTAAAAAAAAGGAATTGGGCTTCAAGAATTTCCATAGCAAAGTATATTATTATTAACTTGTTTGTAACAGTCAAGAATACACACACACAGTTTTCAGTGGGAATTTATTAAAAAAAACAAAACATCAAGATTTTACCATTCATCTCCCATACTTACTGGTAATAACCACCAACTACAAATTGAGGAAAAAAAAAAAGTTCCCACTGGGCCATTTTCTTGAAATTTATTAAGCCAAATTCCAACAGCTTAACTGCACCACCATCACTGTAGTATTCACTTAAACTTTGCAATCTTTGGTGGCTGCAACTAAGCTATCTATGCAGAAACATTAGAAAATGGCATTTTACCTTTTATTGTTGTGGGCCGGATTTGAAAAGGCATTAAAAAGGTGAAAGTAGACCTATATACTGAAGTAACAGTTCTTGATCCAACCTGGCCATCCTGACCTTTTAATGCATAACCAGTTAAAGCTTGAAACTTGTCACAGAACCTGGTGATCTAATCTCAGTCTGATGTCAATCACATTCTCTGTTGAAAAGGAGTGTAAGAGTCCAACGACAGCCCAGTCACTGGCTCGCTGAAGATTATGAAACCAAAAAGGTCAGCATTTGTTCATATGGTCGGCATCAGAGAAAGCCTAGCGCACCAGTTTTAGTAACCATTTTCAGCACTTTTACTGTTATGTTTATATTAAACAGTATGGCCAAGAGCATCGTTTGTTACAGCCACACAGGCCTGCCTGAAGATTAGGGTACATTTGTCCAATTGCCTACCAGCAGATAACAGCTCTACTGCAGCCATCTACTGACAGACAAATGGTTACTACCACCCCCCACCCCACATAATGGGCAACAATTCCATACCCTTTGGCCCATAGCTAGCAAACATATTGGGAAACATTTCAATAACTTATCCAGAACCAACCTTAAGGAAAAGGCTCCCACCACTAAAGTAGGAGATTCTCTTCAATAAATAAAACAAAATTCCGTAATCCTGCATATAGTTTCGTTCACTTCTCTTAGAAAGCAGATTTCAAACAAAAATACACCAAGTGGATCACCACTTCTGAAATGGATCCCAATATGATAAATTGCTCTTCAGACCTACCCCCCACCCCCCTCCCCGAAAAAAAAAAAAAAGCCCGAATGAGATGCATAATCCATCTAGAACAGTTATTCAACTTAAAGCTGATTTTACCATACTGCTTTGCAAAGCCAGTTTAGTACAAAGTTGGGCAAAGCGAAAGATGCTCCCATCTCATTCTGGGGGAATAAAATAAATAAATAAAAACCCACAAAAAAATATTTCCTGGTCAATTATGTTTAGAATGGAGAAGCCATTTTCCAAAATGTAAGGGTATAAGTGAAGCTCCTTTAGAGTTTCAAAGCTTCACTAGCAGCTCCTAGGTTAACTTTATTTGCTGCCAGATGTCAATTGCAGTCGTTTTACTAAAACTTAAAGTAATGCTCATTTGTATACAAAACTATTGCCTGTCAATCTTTGGAAGACTGCAACTTAAAAAGAACCAATTTCAAGTATACAACTCGTATGAAAAGGGATAAAAACGTTATTGTAGAGCATCTTTTACTTTGCCTTCAATTATATTCCTCAATATAGAATACCTAGACAGCTACTTAGCAGGGGCAACTTGAAAATTGCTGCCATGATATTCCTAGGGTGCTCAGTGTGTAAACTCCTTGTGCAATATAGAAACTGAGCACAAAACCTCCTGTGTATAGAGAGGTTTAAAAATTTAGTGGTGGGGAAAAGAAATTCATGGGTGGATCATAGCATTAGCACCAGCAACACTGCCACTTGAAGTTGCAGTAAACCACTGCACGATGACCGGTGCAGCTTCAACAGAATAACTGGGCAAAGGAAGTCATTTATTGCACCATGATCCCAATAAATGAAATAAATGCACAGGAAAGATTTCAGTAGCAGAACAGCTGCAAGTCTTTAAGTTAAACTATCCCCATTAATGACTTTTTGCCAATTATTTCTGCTTGCAACCTAAGTTTTTGGGTTTTGTGAAATGTGATTTCACAGCAGCTGCCAATTCCTGTGCTTCCAAGGGGCACCTGGATGTGCAATACTAAAAACTGTAGAACAAATTCTCGCATAAACCTTAAAACAAAAAACTGGACATATTATAGCTGCACAATCCAGGTGTTGTGAGAAGGGGCAAAAACTTCAGTGATGGTTACTCCCGATACTTAGAGGAAAAAAAAAAAATTTCTTTGAGTAATACTTCAGAATTTGAAGGATGGAGCAAAACCAATTTTGAAAATTGGGGAGGAAATGGCATTTCCAGATAACCCAAAAAAGTTATGCAACTTCGGAAACTTAACATTCCATCAGCAGTTTCTGTAAAATGTTGCAAGAATGAGCCTCTAAACAGGGGTAGGCAACTCTCAACTCCAGTTGTGGTGAAGCTACAATTCCCTTAATGCCTGTGCCTCTGGAGTCATGCCTGTGGCTGTCAGAGTCCTACAGTGCTTCATGGGACGTGCCGTTCAAAACAGCTGAAGTGCCAAAGATTTCCTACCCCACTAAAATTTAGATGAGGTCTAACTTCACAAAGAAACCTTCAGTAAACCATCAAAGTCAAAACTAAAATTTATACCTCCCCCATAAAAAAAAAAAAAATGTATATATATATATTTACAGTTTTGTACAAGTATACACATCAAATCCAACAGAATTTTCCCCTCATGCAATGGACATCTTTAAGGAGAGGGGTATGGATTTGTATTATATCTGAACACAAATGTTGCTTGCAGGTTAATAAAAATTACACATTTAGTGTTCAAAATAAGAACAAAAATCAAATAGCAACTGCAATAAAGTGGAGGGGATGGAAAAATGCGTTTTTACCCCCTAAATTGTTTTCTGACTCAGGCTCTCATTTTTTGCTTGTGTAATTACAGGTGTACATATTTACAAATCATTGGGACCCCTGAAGCAAGCTTTTGATTTTTCAGATGAAAGTATGCATGAACAGTTTTACAGCTAGTAGTTCATGATTTGCAAATTCCACATATGTTTAAGAAAAAAATATTCAAGGAAATTAATATTGTGTTTGTCTTATAAGGGCTGCATGAAAGGTCTTATACATAAGGCACTTTGCACAAGTAAAAGTTTGCTTATGGAATATTGTTAAAACATGAACTCTAAACTGCCACAAAAAAATGTACAGGAATAATGACAAGCCAGTTTTCAACTGTATGCAAATTTCCAACTGAAGGGACTTCCTAAACCAAGTATTGCATTGCTGACCCAGGTGAAAACAAAACCATTATAAGCATATAATAGTGCAAGGGTCCTCAAGCAGAAAAGTGGCCAGAAGGTTCTATTATGCACTCCCTCTCCCAACGGAACAGAATGAGAAAACAAATAAGTGCAACTACATTAATCTTATGAGCACACAGTGCAAACAATGGGGTCATTAAAAATGTCTGAGGGGGTAAACCAAAAAAAAAAAAATCAGGCTCAAAACTGCTGGTAAGTGTTCTAGAAGGCAGGAGGAGATAAAGCCATGAAGGGGGGAAGAAGCCCTCATCAAGAAAATTATGCATGTTGGGATCCTCATCTTCTCGGGGCCAGACCATGCCTAAAATAAAAACAAATGAAAATGGTTAAGCAATCCATACTCTATTACCTTTAAAAGAAGCGTGGGATTAAAATATTTATACTAAGCTAGGGCCTGCCAGCTCTATGATCGAGAAGATCACGACTGCCGATTTCTTGGTCTTCACTTAGCAGAGTGGTGACTAATAGAGATTCACTGCTCTGCCCTTCCAGCGTTCACTGGAGCACCAACCTGTGGAGGAGACCGGAGCAGATTGCTCAGGCTCAGTGGTGCGCTGAGAGCCTGAGCCAGCTGCCCGTCAACCATCTGGCCTGATCAGAACATGGTCAGGGTCCCTGCAGAGCCTGAACTGATATTAGCAGACAGCAAGCTTTAGCCCACTGTCAGTTCTGCACTCCTGTGACCCAGATTCAGCTAAGTGCATACTTCAAAATAAAGGATTTGCACTGCAGGTGTACTGCATAGGGGTGTTACTTATCAATTTGTAGACAAGTCATTGACTTGCAACAGACAAGATTTCCCTAAACAGTAAAGCAAGGACAAGAACAAAGGCTGTAAAAAGTAACCCAAAAAAAAAAAAAAAATTAGTTTGCTGCTCTAAATTCTCTGGATTCCAAACCTTACTCTCTAGAGCTACACTTGTGTGGTGCGGGGAAAGCCCCAATCTGTGCATATTTTCTGCTACGCATGAGACTCGAACTGAGCTTGTGATATGCTATGGCTGTCACTAGGCCTGCACGATATTGAAAAAAAAATATTGCAATATATTTTTTTTCCAACGATATATATTGCGATATTGAGGGACCCATCAATCCAGCCTTTCTGACCATACAGGGTTAATGTATGTTACTGTAGGGAATGGGATTCAGTGCACACTGCAGCCTTGTACCATAGGGTTAATGTTACTGACACTGTAGGGATTGGGAAGGATGCTGGGAATGGAAATCAGGAAGCATGCAGGCAGCCTTCTAAATTTTAATTGCAGATACTGGGCAGGTCAGGGTTAATATGGTAAAATCAATTAGTGACAGTGTGGACTCGATCAGATTAGACAGTGGGGGTTGTAGGAGGCTCACAGCACAGCCGCATATGGCACATTCAGGGAGCCAATCACGCAGTGAGTAGCGGCACAGCGGAACCAATCAGGTGTGCAGGCATGCGTGATTGGTTAGCTGTGCAGCTAATCACGGCGTGATTGGCTCCCTGAATGTGCCATTGAGAAAACTAGGGCGGAGAGTGAGACTCACTGAACGTGTGTGGGGCGGGCTGCAGTGCACGAGTGAGTCAGTGTATGCTCACCGCTGAAGCAACCCGACTTCTCCCTGCCTAACACAGAAGTCTGTGAGTCCTCCGAGTCCCTCCCCCTGCCTATGCAAATATCGCCGACGGCCACAGAACGATAGTCGATATATCGACTAGCTGTCACTGCATTTGTGACTGCTTTTGGGTGTACAATTTGTATTGAGTTTGCCTGCACCGCATCACATGGTAAACTCCACCATGTGATCCAGATACCGTGTGGCTCAAAAGGTACATGCATCTGTTTCAACGTGGTGCGATTTGGACCCATTCAAAATGAATGGGCTCAATCCACATTGAATCGCACGTGAATTGAACATGAAGGTGGCGTGGCTCGTGCGAGTCACATACAGTTCATAGTATGAACCAAACCCTCCCCCCCCAAAAAAAAAAAAAGTGCGTTCTTGATCTTAATTCAAAAGCTTAATTCAAAATAGGCCACAAAAGTAAACTGACTTGCAGATTAACGTTTTTCCTCTCCAGACTCGCTGTGATACTCTGCCACATAGAGGCTTTTGTCGATACTGGTGGGTATGGGCTTGATCTCGGTTCCCAACTGCTCTTCAATACTTTTAAGGTTAAATCTGTCATCGTAGGTGATCAGGTTGATGGCAAGCCCAAGATGGCCAAAACGACCTGGTAAACAAATGTAACAAATCAACTTAAGCCTTCGAAATAGAAATAGCTAGTCTTCAAGATTATAAAATGGAGGCAATATCCAAAATTTTGTAAAATCGGGAACAAATCACACTTTATTAAAAGATGTTCTGAAGGAACAGGTTAAAAAAGGCAGGCCAAACACTTGGTACAAAAGGTAGTTTTACTGCAACTTTCAAATGACATGTCAGGCCCAATTCATTATCTATGTAGTTTGTCCATTACCATTATTGCACTAGCACCTACACAACTCTTTGTACCTCAAAACACAACTACAATAAAGTAAATGTAAAACTTCAACAATCCTGACAGGAAAAATTATTCGCCCATTAAAAAAAAAAAAAAAAAAAAAAACATACAAGATGAAATAACCCAATTTTCCAAAACAGCCCTATTTATAGCATTCTAACACACAGCGGTTTTAGTAATTTAGTTGTTAAATTAAGCTAAAGAACCAATTATGCCAACTTGCACTGGGTAAACTTCCATGTTGTTTATAGAGTAGGTATGGCATTAACCTGGTCCACACCAGCAATCGGTCAACCATTCCCCAAGCAGATTTAGCCAGAGTATCAGAAGGCCGACAGGACATATGAACTTTCCCCAAGCTGTCCATTGTCAGACTAGGTGAACTTTAGGTGTTATTCTAAAAAGGCACCTTAAAAAAGGGCACCTGTGCCCAGACTATGGCCATTAACCACTTCCATGCAGGGCCAATTCTGGCATTCGTTTCCATGCAAAACATTTTTGCTAGAAAATGACTCAGAACCCCCACACTTTAGCAGAGACCCTAGAGAATAAACTGGCGATCGCTGCAATTCGTTGTTACACAGTATTTGCGCAGCAATTTTTCAAACGTAATTTTGGAAAAATCTTTATTAAATTAACCACTTTTAAGCCGGAAAGTATATGTATGTATTGCAGTCTTGAAGTGGTTTACCGGGATGATGGCTAAAGGTATACGCCATAACCCCCAGTTTTTTTTTTCCTTTTAAAGCCAGCAGCTGGCTCGTTAATGAAAGCGGTCTGAACTCATGAGTTTCTAGCGCTTACCATTTTTGCTGGTTCACCCGAGAAATGATCTGATGGTGCAGCCCCATAGGCCAAGGGTCTTAAAACTATGGCCCTCCAGCTGTTCAAGATCTTCAAATACCCATCATGCCTAGTCATGTCTGAATGTCAGAGTATTACAATGCCTCATAGAACGTGTAGTTTTGCAACAGCTGGAGGGCTGTAGTTTTGAGGATCCCTGCCATTGGAGATCAAAGTAGATCCTCTGACTGCCTTTATGTTCTTGGAGGACCCTCGCAAATTGCCACTTCTAGTCCAGGCTGGTAGGATTTATTTTTTTATTTTTTTTTTTTAAAGCAAAATAATTTTTGATCTTTTGCTTTATAAAGATTTGGGCTGTTTTTGACCCCAGATCTCTCCATAAAAGAGGACCTATCATCCTTATTTCTATTACAAGGGATGTTTGCATTCCTTTTATTTTTTATATTAAGATAACAAAATGAAAGGGACAGTGTTAAGTAAAAATAGGGACTTTTTTTAAAGAACCCCCACCCCTCCATGCTCCTGCACAGAAGCAAACGCATACGCAAGTGGCACACATATGTTAACCATATTCGCACCACACGCGAGGCATCGCCACGAACATTGGAGCAAGAATTCTAGTGCTAGACATTTAAAAAATTGCACGCGGTCATGGAACGACGACAAAGTAAATCTTCATAGGCTATGCTCTAAAGCTTGACATGTTAGTATCCATTTACTTGGATGTAACATCTTTCACATTTTACAAAAAAAAAAAAAAATACTGGGGTATATTTTTCCCCCCGAATTCATTAAACTGTAGTTTTTCCCACAAAATGGCGTTTGAAAAACCGCTGTGCAAATACTGTGCGACAAAAAATTGCAACAATCATTTCATTCTCTAGGGTCTCGAAGAAAAGTGCCAGAAAAAGCCTGGTCTTAAAATGGTAAAGACTAACATCTCCACAGTGCTACATCTATAGCTATGTTTGCGTGACAGTGGTGACCAACAGTAGCGAGGATGAATTTTCCCCAAGCAGATACAGGCAAAAACTGATACTGGTGCCAACAACCCCACTATATTCAAAACTAGAATACTTTGGCTGGAGTTCTATTAAACATCCAATATGCTTGTCCATTGTGCATTCTGTTTTTAGAGGTCAGTGCAGCCAAGAAAAAAAAACTTCAGAACACGTTCCAAGACAATTTCACTTTAAAATTCTTACCTGATCTGCCTATACGATGTAGATAGGTCTCTGCCAACTTTGGAAAGTCAAAGTTTATCACCACATTCACAGCTTGAATATCAATACCACGGGTAAACAAATCTTAAAAAAAAGAAAGAAAACATTTTTAAGAGCGGATTCAGTTACAGCACCCATTTTCAGGAAATCACACAGTAAAAGCTAGAAAACCATGCTCGTTCAAGATAGAAATGCAAAAAGGAAAAGGGTAAAACCGTGTTATAGGTATTTCTAGGAAACTGGATTTAATAAGCTTTTGAAAAATGTGGGCTAATTTTGCTCACTTCCTGAAGTTCAAACTGGCTGTTTTTGGATAGCTATATAGAGATACAGTAATCCCCCGCTACATCGCGGTTCAGTTTTTGCGGTCCCGGTAATTCGCGTTTTTTTTTGTAATGTTATTTTACTATACAAATCATTAAAAATGAAAGATTTTTGTGTTTTTCATAGCTCTTGCTCTGTCTCTAAGTATCTTTTATGTGTTTAAATGAGTTTCTATTTTAAAAGTGTGTTTAAAGACCTTAAAATGCTTCTACACGTACAGTGACAGTAAAAAATATAATAGGGTTTTTCCATTTCGCGGAATTTCACTTTTCGCGGCTGGGTCTGGAACGTAACCCCCGCAATGGAGGGGGGTTTACTGTATCTATGTATATAAAAACCTTGTGAATTACAACCATCACCACCCCAGGGAAGAAGTGGTCTTCAACATACATAAGTATTCACAAATGTCCCAAGTGGCCACTTGTAAGGCTGGCTAATCAGGATGCAAACCTTTGCTATTCCGGTCAGTCCTCCTTCCTTCAGATGAACTATTGAGTAGAGGTCCGTGCCTTAAATAAGGTGCTACAAGTGCCCGTGTCCAGCAAATCAGGGATGCGTAATCTTGTTGGGACCGACTAATTGTGGCTAGTGATGACCATCCTGCAAGTTCACTCTTTCATAATAGTATGCAAACTGAATGGAAATGCATACAATCCAACTGGATAAAGTGCAACACAGTCCTCGCATAGAGGTAACCATCATAGATCTAGATACAATATCTATCCTGGACATATACGTGGCCGTTGCCTTAGTAGTGAGCAGCCGCACTTGGGAGGTATATACACTGAACAAAATTATATATGCAACACTTGTTTTTGCCCCCATTTTTCATGAGCTGAATGTTCACAAATCTGACTAATTCTGTTTTAGTGAGCACTTCTTTGCCAAAATAATCCATCCACCTCACAGGTGTGGCATATCAAGATGCTGATAAGACAGCATGATTGCACAGGTGTGCCTTAGGCTGGTAACAAAGCCCACTCAAAAATGCAGTTTTATCACACAGCACAATCCCACAGATGTCACAAGATTTGAGGAAGCGTGCAATTGGCATGCTTACTGGAGGAATGTCCACCAGAGCTGCAGCCCATGAATTGAATGATCATTTCTCTACAATAAGCCATCTCCAAAGGAGTGTCAGAATTTGGCAATACATCCAAGCGTTCTCACAACCGCAGACCACATGTAACCACACCAGCCCAGGACCTCCACACCCAGCATCTTCACCTTCAAGATAGTACAAGACCAGCCACCTGGACAGCTGCTGCAACAACAGATTTGATTAACCAAAGAATTTCTGAAATTTTCTGTCAGAAGCTGTCTCAGGGAAGCTCATCTGCATGCTAGTCATCCTCATAGGGGACTCTACCTGACTGCAGTTCATTGTTGTAACCGACTTGAGTGGGCAAATGCTCACATTTAATGGCTTCTGGCACTTGAGAGGTGTTCTCTTCACAGATGAATCCTGGTTTTCACTGTAAAGGGCAGATGGCAGACAGCGTGTATATCATGTGAGTGAGCGGTTTGCTGATGTCAACATAGTGAATCAAGTAGGTTTTTGGTAAGGGCAGGCGATTGTATGGAAAACACAGGTGCATTTTATTGATGGCATTTTGAATGCACAGAGAGATACCGTGACGTGATCCTGAGGCCCGTTATTGTGCCATTCTTCCATGACCATCAACTATTACAGCATAATGTACCGCCCCCATAGTGCAAAAATCTGTACACAATTCCCAGAAGCTGAAAACATCCCAGCATACTCGCCGGACATGCCACCCATTGAGCATGTTTGGAATGCTCTGGATCAGCGTATACGACAGCGTGTTTTAAGTCCTGCCAATATCCAGAAACTTGCACAGCCATTGAGTGTATCATCATTCCACGGGCCACAATCAACAACCTGATCAACTATGCGAAGGAGATGTGTTGCACTGTGTGAGGCAAATGGTGGTGGTCACGCCAGATACTGACTGGTTTTCAGACCCCATGGACTTCATGCGAAACTTCAGTACCCACACAAGGCAGTTTAGAACCATGAGGTCCAGAATTGGTTGTACCTTGCCTTCCTTCCTGGGAACTGTAAAGAGGCTGGAGTAAAAAAGCCATGAAAAATGTCTGCAGTCCAGACAGGAACAGTCACGCCTTAAAGTAACAAGTCTTGCACTGCCCCAAAGAGACCCTGTAAGCGATCTGGGGACAAGAGCAGGTTGGAAGGGAAGAACCTTTCTGGAGGATAAGACCCAACTCTCATAGCCTGACCGAGGATCCAGGGAGGTCCATGGATCCTGAAACCAGCGAAAACCTCTCATGCGCAGAGAATTATCCATGTCTATAATAGGGTTCCTTGCCCTTGGTAGCTGGCGAAAGAAGTGTACTCTTCCCCTCAGACTCTCAACGATGTCATCCAAGGAAGCTCCAAACAGGCTATCCCCTACAAGGGGGAGAACAGATAAGGCCTTCTTAAAAGTCTGGTCCCAAGACAAGTATTTCAGCCAGATAATACTCCGAAGGACCATTGCTG
Source organism: Pelophylax lessonae (assembly GCF_965119305.1). Lineage (NCBI taxonomy): Eukaryota > Metazoa > Chordata > Amphibia > Anura > Ranidae > Pelophylax > Pelophylax lessonae. The sequence continues at coordinate 129,492,536 of NC_138779.1, forward strand.
ATACAGACATGCTAGAAAGAAATCAAAGGAGCTGCATACAAAGAAGCATAACATAAACTGAAGCCCCTTTATCAACTGATCCACCAGCTCCGCAAGACAGGGAGAAGCCGTTTCCCCTCCAGGTCCTGGCATAAAAAGTTTAGCCCACTTGGTCAGAGTTTGCGACACCAGGGCAATAGTAAATACCGGCCCAAGTGCCGAACCAGCCACAGCAAAGCCATGGCGGGCCAGAGCCTCTACCCTCCTATCAGCTGGATCTGTAAAGGCCGGGGACTACTAAACCAGAATGAAGGTAGCTTTATTCAACCTGAAAACCGAAGAGTCTGCTACAGGTAGGACCCTCCACCTTTTAAGCAGTTAATCCTCATAAGGATACTGCAAGGCAAAAAAACGTAGGAACCACTGCGTTTTGGATAACCCCACTGTTGTGACAATGTTGTCAAAGTAAGCAGAAGGGGGGGGGGGGGAACAGCCTCGCCGCTTTGAAGGGCCTGTGGGCACCGAAAGCGATCAGGGCCTCTGACGCAGCATCAGCCGCAACCTCCATTTTTTAAAGTGTATCCACCAGCACCTTTTCATGTGCGGCTAGGGGAGCAGACGAATCATCCTTCCCATCTGAGCACTCAAGGGTGCTTGGAAGAGCAGAGCCAGCAGGGTAACTCGCACCTGAAACAATTTCAGGATCTGATGTAACAATCAGGGGGGGGGCTGCCAACTGCAATCCCACAAAAGGGACCGTGATTGAGGGCCCACCAATAGAACACCTACTAAACCCTGCAAAAAGACAAGGGGGCCACCCTCCAAGCCCCTCCATAGAGGCCTGCATAATAACGCGAAGGCAGGAACTTTTCAGTACTAAAAAAAGGGGAAGGTGCCCCACAAAGGCGTCAAGGCTGTCATTGAATTGCCCCCACAGCGTCACCCCTTACAAGGGACACGCCAAGCTGACCGCATGGCCTAGCGTGGAGGCCCAACCGCAAGTGCACAGATCCCAGTCCGGCAGATGCTCAAAGGAAGAGTGAGGGCTTCAGACAAACTCACGGGGGCCGCACGACCTGTCCGCATGGCCTAGTAGGTCGCAAGTCGCAGTCTAAGTTTGTAGGCACCCAGCCACAAGCCCCAGGGAAGCCGACCACCCAGAGGTAGTGGAGGGGAGGACGGATGCCCGAACGAGAGGCAGTGGCTTTAGCCACCCTCACAGGGGAAGCACCACAGTTTACGACCAGTAGGCAGCAAAGACGCGGCCTAATTTTTTGGCCAGATCCGGTCAGGTGAGGCACAGACCCGCAGATGCTAAACCATACGCTTTCCCCTAGCCCAACAGCTGCCGCAGGGAGCCCAGAGGACAGCTCTGACTAGTCCCCAATCCACAGGGTGGCAGGGAACCCTGCTCAACCGCCTGTTTCGCACCAGGAAACATCCGGTCAGCAGCAATTCCAGCAAGCCCCCCTTTACAGCATGTGGCAAAAGCCAGCTCTTAACCTCATCCAAGAAGGGGGGTGTTCTACTGTCCCAGGGAGGGGCCTACATCCACTGAAACCCTCCAGGAGTATATGGGGGGCAGCTACTTACCATACCAGGAACAGAGTGGGCAACGCTCTGGACAGACCACCACTCCATCAGAATGTGGGTGGCTGTCGGCCAGGAGGAACCCTACGACTCGGGCCAAGGCCAGGTCGTATGTGCCCTCGAGACGTTTAACTCGCAGGCCAGTCCCCCGTCCAGTGGGGCTATGTCGTAGCGTACCTAGCGCAGAGCTGTGTGCCTCTTTAGCTTAGAGTGGGTGTATACCCCCTGCCACTGCCCATAAGCATAGTCAAGCTTTTTCCTGCCTATTGTCCTACTCCTGTAGGGGGCATTATAACCCAATGGTTAAAAAGAATTCCACAGTAAGATGGGTAATAACAGTTACCCCTTACCTGGGCCTTACTGGTGCCTGTGCCACTCCCTGTAGAAGCTGTATCCATCGCTGCAGCCGTATCCCGTGGCTTTCAGTACCGGTTCCGGAGACCAAAAGAACACCTGCGCTGGACCGGAACAAGCACCAGCTTGCTCTTCCCCTGCGTCCAGCGGAAATGACGGTGCGCGCCCCCTGCCCATGCGCCGCCCCTCCCGGAAACCTCACTTCCGGCCGGACGTGTGTCACTCGATCCGGGACAAGCGGCGGCAAATTTGAAAAAGGTAGCGGTGGGAAGAAAAAAGGACTGCACCGCCAGCCAAGAATGCCATCCAGGGGCTGCGCTCTGAGGGGTCCTGACTCACCTGAGCACTAAGGGGGGGGGGGGGGGGGGTTTAAGGAACCCATGCACTGCAGTCGGTCACGTGAATGGGAGGAAGCAAAAGTCTCCAATATAGGGTAAGGCGGACGCAGGAAGCCCGGTCTCTCAGGACAGCACCTTAAGAGCCCAGACTCCCCACATGTGTTACTTGGCCGGAGGAAACAAAAACTGATGAATGGTGGGAAAAGCCTCCTTTTAAAATCTGGTGGATGGGGCGTTTCCTGTTGGTGAGAGGGAGGAGCCATTTCTCAAGGCGCTGTCCTGAAAGAAGTTTAGGGAAATTAATATTTGTGTCACTCAAATTAAGGCCAGGGCTGTACAGGCCAGGCATGTTCTAGTCTTACCACTTGTTTACCTGAAACCAGTCTGCAAGTCATTTATGATGGTACAATGCCAGCGGCCATCTTCAGACAAGCTTACCTATAGGAGATGTCCATCAAGTTATGGAAAGTCTAAACTTATCTCGTCTTCTACATCTGGCCATTCTATGACAGAACGAAGAAATGCCTAGAAGCACCTGTTATATGATTGGATGATTTTCAATGTTATTGGATAGATTTCAATCCCTAATGTGTAATTGGATGAATTTGGATCTGTAAGATAATTGGCCAGTAATTACTGGTAATGAGTTTACTTATCTCAATGTACTAAACACAAGCACTGAGCTAAATTATTTGTTCAGCAGAGATCTTCCACCTGTCTCTCCGTGTGTTATATTGTGTGCACAAAAAATCCATCCGATCGAAGACCACCTGCATCCTAGTTCTTGTTATTTGACTGCTGTGGGAAAATCAGTTTATGTTGAAGACCTGAAGGCAGGCCACTAGGATATAGGCCAGTAAGCTATAGCTTTTCCTGCTAACTGGCAAAATCTATAAGCCTGTCAAGATGTTCTTAATACATCAAGACCTCTCCATTACATAAAGGATTAATATAATAGATTTATAAAAACTTACCAGTGCAAACAAGGTTTCGGCATAAGCCATTTCTGAAGTCGTGGAAAACTCTATTCCTGTGCTCCTAAAAGACAGTAATGAAAGTTCTATTGCATTTTTCATAACACAAATATATATATATATATATACACACACACATATATATACATATATATATATATATATATATATACACACACACATACATATATATATATTATATATATATATATATATACACACACACATATACACAAAACCCTCGAGCACTACCACAATATAGCCTCAAAATCACACCAAATAAGCAGGGGGAAAAATATATAAAAATTAGGAGTCAGTTGCAGCACTAGTTCCCATACCAAACATGAAAATAAATACTAAAAATTTTTTGGTAGTTTGCATTTCTCAGTCATCCCTAAAACAAGTGGCAAGGGGTTTATTTACACTGGTTTAAGTCTTGCTCAAAATTTCTTTAGCGGTCAAAGTTTGCAAAATTTGATTTGAATGAAGATCAGATCACATTGTAAGTCTAAACATTTAGAGATAGAGGATGTACATGCAAGGCAACTGGGAACTATTTTAGCAACTAGTATAAACTTCTTTGGTAGAAATCCTAAATTCCTGCATGTACTAAGACAGAAAAAAAAAAAATTTCCCTCGGCTGTCTGCATAAGCACCCTCAGAGTCCATTGAAAACTACAAACCTTCTGCTGTAGTGACAGATGGGACCTGGACCTGTAGGTAATTATTCATTTGTAAATGAGTGGTGCGGCTATGCAGGTGGAGCTGAACTGTGCTCGACAGTGGAGTCATTCCATTCTGTCAAAATAGACTAGAACAGCAGGGATCATTTCTTCGTCAACATGAACTCAGTGGATGGGGAGATCTGGTCAGTTTTTTGGTTCAGCCCATAGGCTGACCCAAGGAAAGAAAGGAAAAAAAAAAACAAAAAAAACAAACATGTATGGCCACTTTAAATAGGAAGTATATAAGGAGGTAATGTCTGCGTGCTTCAGTAATAATGGGATCGTCTGCCTTTTTTGTAATTGTACCTAAAGGTAAGCCTATAATAAGGCTTACCTGTAGGTACTGTGAACATCTCCAAAACTTACACGATTTACGAGATTTTTTTAGAGTGCATGCAGCCGATAAAAATCGGCGCATGTGTTCTGAAGGGCAAACTTACCGGGCCAAACCTTCAGAGCCCGTGCTGTAAATGGAAGCTCCCCCACGCATTTGCTTAAGTGAAGTCATAGCCGATCCAGCCACTCAGTGCCGGAGCCCACAAACCACAAATGCGACACATACCAGCTCATAATGCCTGTGTCTTACAGGCCTGATGACAGAAGGCCCAGGAGGCACTAGGCACCCTAGCAGAGTGAGCCTAAACAGGGAAAGGTCTGTCTGATCATTTTGGGGGGGAGAAAAAAAAAAAATCGCAGAGGAAGCGGACAAACCTTCGAGGTCCATCTGTGAGCACAAAGTCTGACTTCATGAAAGACTTTGTACAGGCACACCCTATATGCCCGGACCACATCAAGGTAATTTCCTTTGGATATTTAGGCCTGGGACACAGGGAAGGCAACATCATGAATTCATTCAAATGAAAATCAGAGAAAACCTTTGGAAGGAACAACGGACAGGAACAAAGCAACCCCTCCCCTAGTGAATCACCAGGTAAGGTGGACAGGATAACCCCGCCAGTTGGGACACCGACTAGGGCAGAAGAGAGCAACTAAAAAAGGCCACCTTCTGAGACAACGTAAGCAGGAGAATCTACCGAATATCTTCAAAAAAAGGATTCTGCAGAGCTGAAAAACAACAAATTAAGATCCCAAGGCTTCAACAGAGCAGGCACTGGAGGAACCAAATGTCAGACACCCTGAAGAAAGGTATGCACCAGGGAGTGTGGCCAAAGGTCGTTGGAAGAAGACCGCCAAAGTCAACACCTGGCCCTTGATGATACTCAAGGCCAATTTCTGTTCAAACTCCCCGTTGAAGAAAGGTTAAGATCTGAGGCACAGAGAAGGAGCGAGAATGAACCCCAAAAGACTTACACCACGAAATGAAAGTCTTTCACGTACATTGGTAGATCTTCCTAGACGTAGATTTCCTAGCTTTTAACAGGGTAGGAATCACCAGTTCAGATAAACACCCTATCCTTCAGCACCAGGGGATGAGGGACTCCCACCGTCAAAATCTCTGCCCACAGAGCCTAGTCATAGCCGCCATTTGCAATAGTACAGTACAGCAAAAGGGCCGCCGGACTACACAAACATGGCCGCTGTGCATAGAACAGAGGCTACAACAAAATGGCGGCACCATGAGGCATACAGGGACCCAGGACTGGGAGACCAGGCCTCAAGGACAGATTCAGGCAGGACGGGAAGCCCTGGCAGCACCCCCCCCTTAAGTGAAGCACCCTGCCCTCACCCCAGAAAAGTAGCCAGACCACCTAAACCACCCCAGCGGCATATGTGGCAGAAAGGGGGCGCAGGATGGGGGACTGTGCAAGGGGGTGTGCCTACAGTTAGGAGAGGAACCCCGGGGTCCGACCGTCCCAAGGAGGAGCCCACATCCAACCCAAAACCCTCCGGGGGGGAAGGGGGCTACAGCTACTCCCCATGCCAGGAACCAGGCGGGCACCGCTCCAGGCAGAACCCTTCTCCATCGAAATGGGGGGCTCTCGGCCAGGAACGCTTCGACTCAGGCCGAGACTCCGGTCGTATGCGACCTTGCGAAGCGTTTAACTCAGGCGCAAGCCTCGTACAGTGGGGCGAGGTCGGGCTAGCGCAGAGCTAAGGTCTGCCCTTCCTGGCCAGACTGGGGTGACCACTGGATCAAGATTATCCAGCCCCTCGCCCAGTCCAGCAGTTGATTTTAGATCTCACAGGAAAAATCCAGGAGAGAAAAGGTTTCTATTAAAAAAAAAAAAAAAAAAAGAAAAAAAAAAAAAAAAAAAAGAAATATTTGCCAGGACCAAAGACCCCAACAAGGAACTAGGTCCTGATTAGGCAAGAAAAAAAAAAAAAAAAAGTGGCTATAGCAGAGGGAGTATACCCCCTGGGACTGCCCATGGGTGTAGCCAGTAGGGATGCGCCGAATATTTGGCGGCCGAACATTATTCGGCCGAAAATAGAAAAAAATAGCACTTTCGGTGTTGGGCCGAATAAGTCAAAAGGCCGAATAATTTTGTGCCGAACAATAGGGCTGAACGATAGTCGATATGATATCGACTATCGTTCTGTGGCCGTAGGCGATATTCATATCGCCGAGGTCACGATATTTACAGGGGGAAGGGACTCGGAGGAGGACAGGAGGACTCACAGACTTCCGTGTTAGGCAGGGGAAGCCGGGACACTTCAGCGGTCAGCATACATACATTACTCACTCGTGCACTGCAGCCCGCCCCACACATTCAGTGAGTCTTACTCTCCTCCCTAGTTTTTTCAATGGCACATTCAGGAAGCCAATCACGCCGTGATTAGCTGCACAGCGAATCAATCACGCGTGCCTGCACACCTGATTGGTTCCGCTGTGCCGCTACTCACGGCGTGATTGGCTTCCTGAATATGCCATTGCAGTGCACGAGTGAGTAATGTATGTATGCGGCTGTGCTCCTTTCCAGGCTCCTACTAGTCCACCTCCAGCCTCCTACTACCACCACTATGAGAGACTGTGTCACGGTATAATCTGATCGAGTCCACACTGACTGACTGTCACTGAGTAATTGATGTTACCACATTAACCCTGACCTGCCCAGTGCCCTGTATCTGCAATTAAAATTTACAAGGCTGCCTGCATGCTTCCCGATTTCCATTCCCAGCATCCTTCCCAATCCCTACAGTGTCACTAACATTAACCCTATGGTACAAGGCTGCAGTGTGCACTGAATCCCATTCCCTACAGTAACATTTAGAGAGAGAGACATGAGAGGACAAGAGAGAGAGAGAGACATGAGAGGACAAGAGAGCGAGAGAGATGAGAGGAAAAGAGAGGACAAAAAATTGGCAAAATAAATGGAAAAAATGCGAAACACCGCGTTCGGTATTCGGCCTTCGGCCAAACATTTCATTATTATTCGGCTTCGGCCAAGAATTTCATTTCGGTGCATCCCTAGTAGCCAGAATGTTTCTGCCTAGTGTCCTACTTCTGTAGGGGGCAGTATAACACAATGGTTATGAATACCAAGAGCCGTGTCAGTCTATGAAGAAAAAAAAGAAAAAAAACCGTAAAAAAAAAGATTGTGCCTAAAAAAACAAACCCCAAAAACAAAGTAACAACCCTTTGACATGGGTGGACTGATTAGGTCCACCTGTCCGTTTTCCAGGAGGACCCAATTGGACCCTTTTTTTCCTCTGGCGCAGCGGATGTAAACGGACTCATGCCCGTTAACACCTGCCTACATCCGATCCGCTAAAAACAGACGGATGGGGATCTGTTCCCTCATCCATAAAGCAGATCAGATGGCAGTCAGGTGTAAATGGACCGGTGGTCTGTTTACATCCCACCACCCATAGAGGACAGCGCGCTGTGTTTGTTCTGCATAAGCGGAGTGGACACAGACCAATCATCCGCCTGCTCAGCGGGGATCGGCAGACCGATTCCCTGCTGAGCAGGTGCGTGGAAGGGGCCTAAGTGTAGATTTAGATATGCATCCAAGTCTCCCTTGCCTCTGAAGCCCAATCCGCATAAGTTCACGTTTCAGTGGCTGACAGGCGGTGAGGAAGCCATCCGCCTCTCTGCCTGTTTTAACCCCATTTTTGCCGACAAATGCGCCGCAACCACATGTATTTCACGCAGTTGCGGGGCATTTGCCAGGCTTCCCTATTGACTTGAATGTGTAGCATTCAGCAGGGGGCAAAGCAACTCTGCTTTAATGTGCAATAGGCAGCATACAGGGTTGTCAAAAACAGGTACCCACGCTCACACTTGTGTGTAGGGGCACCAGCGGCGACCTGCGTCTCATTTGCAGGCCCTCCACCCGCTGCCTTCTGGGAGACCGGTCCCAGAATTGGGACCATTCAGAAATCGCCTGCGATGTAGGAAACCGGATGTGAAGCGGGTGTCGGGTGCTGACATCGCAGGCTCCCTGGACAGGTAAAGTGTCCTTATAATAAAAGTCAGCAGCCACAGTATTTGCAGCTGCTGATTTAATTTATTTTCTCCCACGTTGGAACTCCACTTTGAAGGGGGAGAAGGTTGACCGGTGGAAGAAATACAGCTCAACAGAAAATTTTTGCCACCTCTCCTACCGCAAGCTTGCTGTGTTTGTATCTGCGAATATTGATTTGTGTGTATTTTTAGCAAAAATATTGATTTGAGAAACATTTGCACAAATATATATCATGAGGCCCTAAAAATCAGTAGCACCCTCTAGTCTACTGGTCATGTGCTTTCATAAAATATGGTTTTGAGGGTCTATTACAAACTCTGAAAGCTGCAAGTGAAAAATAAAAAAGCAATGGAAAAATTGCCAAAATGGTCTGGCCACCCAAGTTTAAACCTGGTGCACAGGGCCTGGCACTGAAAGTGCTAAAAAGGTGGGATGGAAGGGGGGGGGGGGATGGGGGAGAAGGAAAAAAAAAAAAACCCAGCCACTCGCCTAGGTGGATGCAGCATCAGTTTGATGCTGCATCCATCCCCTGCCATCTCGAAGTCCGAGAACCGAGTGACCAGCAGTCTGATTGCTCAGCTGTCTTCAGTGAGCCAGTAACTGTCAGTCTCCTGCGCTCAATGAAGCTCTAGGCTGTTCATGGGGCAGCAGCAGGTGGCTCAGGCCCCCTGCGGTGCTCTGAGGCGCTGAGCCAGCTGCTTCTCAGACATGGGTGGATCCTGATCTTTAAACGACGGGACCTCTAGAGCCTCAACCGTCTAAGTGACATAAGCTGACAGCAGACTTTAGTCTGCTGTTAGCTGCAAATGAGCCACTTTATTATCCAAGAGAGACCCAGATCATGCATGCAACAAATGCAAGTCAGAAGTCTAGCTGAAGACTGTAGCAAAATAAAGTATTTACATGCTGCAATGCAGAGCATTGGGGAATCTGGGCTAATTGAACAGAATGTAATTGACTTTTGTGGTGTTATAAAATGCTATAAATTCTATGCAATAAAAAAAGGCAGTGCAAATGGGACCACAAGATAGATGTAAAAAAGTAGCACAACATTGTAGCCATTTTTGTTCAAACAATTAAAATTAGGGTTGCAACTTATTAATTTAAAAAAACTTTGGGAAAAACATTTGGTGTTACAAACCTGTCTCATCTTTGCATGTATATAGAAGCACGAATAGCCCAGCTGAGATATTTTCTTGGCCAACAGCTCTACCCGCTGAGATGAGTTGCAGAAAATGATTGACTGGTTAATCTGAAGCTGTAAAACCATCAAAAGCACTGGTTAGTGGTGTCCTTTACTGGGAATACAACCTAAAGCTCTCAGGGTATATCGAAGCAAAACAAAACCACTTAACATTTGACCATTATGTTCTTGGATATTTTTTTTTATCAAGTTGTATTCCTAACCTAGTATTCCTAGCATTTGTTCCAAAAAGGTCTCTAAAATGATAAGGTTTATTCTGGGCCTATATTGGAAAGGCTATAATCCTGAAGTGATTTAGTGAGTGCAAAAATCCTATTTTTCCTCAAACATTCTTGTAGTCCATTGCTATACAAGGGTCCCACCCCCTGTCAATTTTATGGAGTACAAAAACCTTAATCTCCTCAAAAGGATGCAAAAATATAGTTCCTTTTCATCCCATTTAGGGACAGTCTCTCCAATGTAATCCAAATGGTGGGCACCAGCAAACGGTAACAGATAAAAAACAAAAAAATGGGACTGTTTACAGCTCAAACCTGAAGGATCTTATGCTCAGAGTAGTGTTCAGATGAGGTTGCAACATCCACTTGCTAGAACTTAAAGATCGTGTCAACAGAAGAGTAGCTGGAAGCCTTGCAAAAATGGATCATTGCCTAATGCCAACTAGGGCTGCAACTAACGATTAATTTGTCTGTCGACTAACCTATCGATTATTTTTACGATTAGTCGACTAATCTAACGATTATTTTTATTTTATTTTTTTGCTTAATTTAGTGTTTTTTTGATTAGCTAATTAATCCTGTAATTAATACAGACCCCTCAGTAAGCCCCCCTCCCACTACAGACCCCTCAGTAAGCCCCCCTCCCAGTACAGACCCCCACAGTAAGCCCTCCCACCTAGTACAGACCACCTAGTATGCCCCCCCTCCCAGTACAGACCCCTCAGTAAGCCCTCCCACCCAGTACAGACCCCTTAGTAAGCCCCCTTCCCAGTTCAGACCCCTCAGTAAGCCCTCCCACCTAGTACATACCACTTACTAAGCCCCCCCCCCCCCAGTTCAGACCCCTCAGTAAGCCCTCCCACCTAGTACAGACCACTTACTAAACCCCCCACCCAGTACAGACCCCTCAGTAAGCCCTCCCACCCAGTACAGACCACTTAGTAAGCCCCCCTCCCAGTGCAGACCCCTCAGTAAGCCCTCCCACCTAGTACAGTATGTACTGGGTGGGAGGGCTTACTGAGGGGTCTTCACTGGGAGGGGGGGGGCTTACTAAGGGGTCTGTACTGGAAGGGGGGCTTACTAAGTGGTATGTACTGTACAGACCACTTAGTAAGCCCCCCTCCCAGTACACTAGTACAGACCCCTCAGTAAGCCCTCCAACCTAGTACAGACCCCTTAGTAAGCCCCCCCTCCCAGTACAGACCCCCCAGTAAGCCCTCCCACCCAGTACAGACCCCTTCGTAAGCCCCCCTCCCAGTTCAGACCCCTCAGTAAGCCCTCCCACCTAGTACAGGGCTTACTGAGGGGTCTGCACTGGAAGGGGGGGCTTACTAAGTGGTCTGTACTGGGTGGGAGGGCTTACTGGGGGGTCTGTACTGGGAGGGGGGCTTAAGTGGTCTGTACTGTACAGACCACTTAGTAAGCCCCCCCTCCCAGTACAGACCCCCCACCTAGTACAGGCCATTACAAGCCGGTGTAGCGCCGCAGCTGGGTGATCGGGGAGGATGGCGAATGTGTTGCGGCAGAAGCTGTGGCAGTACAGGGAGTACAGGGGTGCTGGAGACTGTCAGCGCTCACCTCTCGTCTCTGACGGAGCCCGGCGGGGGAATTTCACCCGGCCGGCAATGCTTCAAGCGGCGCGGCGGCCGGCCGCGTGTGACGTCACGCACGTCGACGATTTTTTGTAGTCGACGTAGTCGACTACGTCGATGCTTCGTGGCAGCCCTAATGCCAACAAACACTCACAGGTCTAGAGTGCACCTTAGCAGGAGAGGGTAGAACCCAACCCCTTGTGACCATAAGCTTGGATGATTGATCTGAGCCACCTCAGATGGTAGAAAATTGTGCCCCCTTATGAGAACCATGTGGAATCACAGGAAATCCATCTAAATGCAGTGGCCAAAAGACTCACAGCCCAATCCGCATCTAGAAATTGGAGGGAAATTCTCGTTTGGTGAACTGGAGCCAGACAGAACAATATCCTGATAGTTAAAATGGAAGAAACTAGTTTAGACAAGTCCTAGGCCTCAGCGCCTATGCAAAAGCTTGCATTTGTTAAACCTACAGATACTGTACACCTCCAGGTCTTGGGATCAAATGTTGCCAGCTGAGAAGTTAGCATGCCAATTGTACATGCCACATTGTACATGCCTGGAAAGTACATTGCAGAAAAGGTTGAAAGGTAAAGTTCCACTCAAGTCAGGATGGGATTTACCTCTTGTTGCAGGAAAAACTTCCTCCCCGATGGTCGATTTAGGCCACTGTTTTTCTGGCTCAATACTAATCAGCTGGCACTCCAACAGTGGTCCAAAGCTGCAAAGATGGTCAAAAACCTGACGCTTCAGAATGTTGAAGGCGGCAACATTCCTCGGGAAACCGTTCCTGCACCAACAAGGTGCCCAAGAGTCCTCAGCCCAACATCGTTGGTGCCCGTCAGGAAGGAAAAAAAAAAGACAGAAGGACTTCCTGATTTCAGAGCTGGACCCCCAAGGAACAAATGGGAAGCCTGGTACCCTGTGCCAAGCAGAGAATGGACTGGTCTGTCCCATGATGACAGAACGTTGCAATGTAGAAGTGGGGTGAAACTGGGCAGACTGGAATGCCTCAGAGGAGGATGTTATCTGACCAAGACACTCACAAGTGGATGGACAACTCCTGGACTGGAAACTCATGTCCAAGACCAGATACTTTAGAAATTTGTCATAACACACTTGTTTATAAGGGTTCAGGGTATATTCAAACCAGTGTAATGTCCGGAAATGATCGCTACATCGTCTGAGCACGTGGTGATTGTTCCCTCAACAGGTCGTCCTAATGGGGATGCCACAAGCACAAAGCTAGCATTGGAGCCATTGGTTAAAACTTGGGGAGGTATGGCGAGGAGGATGAAGGGCAGGGCCACAAACTAATAGTTTAGGGGCCCCACAAGAGTGCATGATGTTGGTGCACCAAAAAGTTGGGGGGACATCTTGGTATGTATCCTTAAAGTCCACTAAAGCTAGAAAGCCTGCCTCGTGAAGAAAAGCTATGGCAGAACTGATGGATTCCATAAAGAATTTCCGAGCTCGAATGAAGACCATGTTTTAGATGCAAGGATGGGACGGATGTCCCCTTTGGAACAGGTTAAAAGATCCGTGAAAAAGGTCTGCCACTGACACGAAGGCAATGGCCTGTCGCAAAAAAGATCAATGGCGTTCTGCCTTCTGTGCAGTGACACAGGAAGTCTGGAGGTGGACAGAAGTGAAACACTAGCATATAGCCCTTGGCGATCACCTTCTGCATCTAGGTATCAGAGCCCTCTGTTTCGCAGCAAGCAACAGTAAACAAGGAATGGAAGGAGGGGTGGTCTGTGGCCTGTCAACATTCCTAGCAAACGCACAGGACAAAAAATGTTAAGTCCCTGGAAAGTCTCCAAGGAATAAATAAGGGGGTGCAACATGACCAAAGGGTAAAAAAAAAAAAAAAAAAAAAAAAAGAACCCAACTTCAGAGGACCACTGCACCAAAAGCTGCATAGAGCTGTAGAAAACCTGGTAGAACTTTGAATAGGCATGAAGACCACATGGCAGCTTTAAAAAGTTGAGCAACAGAAACCTGTTGCCGGAAAGCCCTGTAAACTGCCACTGATCTGGTGGAGTGGGTGCATATAAGCAAGAGGTGATTCGAGTTTGAACCTTTTTACTCCAACTATATAAACTATGCACAATTGCTGGGACTTCTATATAACGCTGAGTGCGGCAAAGCCGCTGCTTCACCTTGCCACTTTAGTGAAAACATACTGAACTGTACTGCACTGCGAATCACTCTTCAGGGTCCTACTTGGCACCCCCTTTGTCCCTATTCTTCAGGGTTCTACACGGCACCTCCTTTACTCTGACACTGTGTGAGCTAGCCCCTTGATCCTCTGACTTCACTGGAGTGGGTCCCCATTCCTGGGCAAACCCTTTGGCAAGCCCCCTAGTACTCACGGACATGTTTTTTTCCCGGAAAGACTGTCAGCTCCACTGGATCTTCTGAAGCTCAGCTCCACACCTGGTTCACTAGGCCGACTGCCTAAGACCACTTTCCTCCTACAGCAGGAGGACAAGTCGTCAGCCTCCTCCTGAGACTCTGCTTCCCGCCAAAGATGCCCTGTCACATGTCCCCCCAGTTTTTATGAGCAATCCCAGGATGCACTGCAAGAGTGCCCTCCCACAAAAGCCAATGTGTCACTGGTCCTAGTCTATTTTAGATTGGATGTATTCGGTGTATTCCTCACTGTAATCTTTTCTTGAGTGTTCTAACTCTTGTTGTCCTTTTCCCCTGTGCCCCAGTTGGTTTTCTGAGGCAGACCTGTACATGGTCCCCGCCTGAGTCATGCATTTCCATAGTGCCAGGGCTATAGTTTATTCTAGGTGGTTTAGCCGTGCCACCCTCTCTTCAGGATTTGACTCTGATCCAATTTGTAGTCTCAGGTTTCCCCTGTCCCGGTAGGGAGATCGTCTTCTATCAGGAGGGTGTCAGCTTCATATGAGTAGTTTACGCAAGTCAAGTGACACAGGCAAACAGTTTAGTCCACACCCAAAAAAAAAAAACCTAAGGGGAGCAACTCCCCACTTTTTTCAATGTCCGCTAGTTACTTTTTTACTTCTCATGAAATATTAATTTCAAAATTCTGAGAGATAGTCTGCTTGTGCTTTTGTCCCTGCAGCTTCTGCCGCTGCCTCTCCTTGGCCGTTGTCTGCTTGCTCTAGGCTTTTACCACACTCAGAGTCCAGCCAAAAAGCGCTTCTTATGACTTCCTCTGGAGCCTCGCTGAACACCGAGTCTTCCCTTTTTATGCCTAGTGGGGTGGGGGGGGGGGCGCGAGAGATTGCCTTGGATCAGCTCTCCCTCTGCCACCAAGAACAGGCTCTCTGGTGATAGCCCCTGTGTCACCATTACTGCTTCCCGGTGCTCTCTCACTCATGGCTCTCTGGCAGTTTCGAGCAGCGTCCTCAGCTGTCTGCAGGGATGGGCCGCTCACTACATGCAGTTAGGTGATCCCTGGAGCGCCTAGCTCGAGCTCTGTGCAGATGCCAATGCTCCACCCAAACATGTTTCAATCCACCTCATTGCCCCCCAGATCAGAGTGAAACTTGTTGGGGGCGTGGCCTAGTTGAAGCCCAGACTGAGGCAGTTATACACCACACCTTTCAGGGTTTTGCTGCAATGTGCAACATTTAGGACTTCCTTTCCATACTAGATTCAGAAAAGTCTGCTTTTGTCAGTTAGGCCACATGTTGCATACCTAATACACAGCATTGGATGCCTAGAGCGGTGTTAGAAATGGGATTTTTGACTTCCAATAAAATTATTTTCTCTGATGTTCGACGGAGGCAGCTCCTGTCATTCTTGACCATTGTGTTATGCTGCCCCGTACAGTAGGGAACACCAAGCAGAAAAACTGGCTCCACCCATGGGCAGTCCCAGGAGGTAAACTCTTCCTACTATAGTCACTCAGTTTTGTTACAAGCAGTGTCGGGAGAATTATAACTGCAGAGGGGTGGTTGCTGTGTCCGTCAATGATTGGAGAAATGGAGTTTACAGCAAGTCAAAAACCCTGTTTTCTTTCGCTCATTGACTGTTACAGCTCCTGTCATTCTTGACCACAAGGACAGCCCAAAGCAGTGTCAAACCTCAAAAAAATCCCAACGCTAAACAGCCAACCAGGCGACAGGGGCTCAACCAAAACTGGAACCCATCATAAAAACTATACACCCTCAAAGAGGACCAGGTCCTCTTAGCCTGCAAAACCTTACGGCCAAAGGAAGCAACTGCAGATGCCAACACATCCACTTTATAAAACTTTGTAAATGTGTGCACCGGCGACCATCTGGGAAACCTGCCTCACTGATGCTTAACAGAAGGCCCAGGAGGCACTAAGCGCTCTAGTAGAGTGCGCCTTGAAAGGGAAAGGTGGAACCTGACCCCTAATGAAATAGACCTGAACCAACGTCTGTCTAATCCATCTGGAAATGGTCAGAGGAAGCGGACAACCCTTTGCGAGGTCCATCTGTAAGCACAAAGAGTGACTCCGTAGCTGCCAGGTACACCCAAATTGCCCAGACTACACCCAAGGCATGCAAGGCAATCTCCTGTGGATGTTTAGGCCTGGGAAACAGAAGGCGACACAATGTCTTCATTCAAATGAAAATCAGACCACCTTTAGGGAGGAATGACGGACAGGGGCGAAGCGTCACATTCTTGTGAATCACCAAGGTACGCACCAGGGAGTGTGTGGCCAAAGGTGGTTGGAAGAAGACCGCCAAAGCTGATACCTAGCCCTTGATGGTACTCAAGGCCAAATGATCTTTAACCCCCCCATTGAAGGAAGGTTAAGGTCCGAGCCACCAAGAGAACTTCAAGAGGCTCACACAATGTATGTCTTCCACTTACAAGGGTAGATCTTCCTAGGAGGTAATTTCCTAGCATTTAATATCACCGACTCAAACAAACCTCTATCCTTTAGCACCAGGCGTTCAAAAGCTAAGCCATCAAAGCCAGTAACTAAAGCCTCATACACACGCAACGATTATCGGCCGACCGATTGGCCGTCTTTTGTCCAGTGTTGTTGTGTTGGTTGAAATGTGCTCTAGACTGCACACGAATTTTTTCGGCCAACAACAACCAACTTCAGAAGTGATGTCATGTGCTGGTTAACTTTCCGTGTGTTTTTTCTTCTCTGAGCATGCCCAGTCTTGCTCATCTGATTTTTGTCTGCCGAAATCTGTACTGACTGACGGAAAAATCGGCCGTTCTGTTGACGGCCAACAAAAATTTTATAGCATGCACACCAGATTTTATTCGGCTGAAAAGTTGCAGTCAGTTGTTGGAAGCATCATACTAACAACCCGAAAATCGGCCCGATCGGACGTTGGCCGAAAATTCACGGCCAACAATCGTTGCGTGTGTACAAGGCATAAAGCAGGATGGAAGATCGGTCCTTGGAACAGCAGATCCTCTCTGAATGTAGACCAGCCACACTAGATCAGCATACCAGGCCCGTGCCACTAGGATGACCGTAACCCCGTCTGCCTTGATCCTGCGTAGAAGTCTGGGCAGAAGTTTGAGAGGAGAGAAGGCATAGATCAGACGATAAAGACCCCATTTGGCCACCAGCGCATCTGTGGCATTTTCCAGAGGATCCATTAACAGAGCCACAAACCTCTGCACCTGTTGAGCAGAGATGCCAAAAAATACACCTTGGGGGTGCCCCACCGAGAGACAGCTGATGAAACCCCTCGGGATGAAGGAACCACTCCCTTGGTCCAAAACCAGTAGATTGAAGTAATCTGCCTGGCAATTTTCCACCCCAGGAATGTATCGTTCTGCCTACCTTATAATGCTGGCTACCTCCAGAGCCACCAGGGCACTTAATGTGCCCCCTTGGTGATTGACATAAGCCACCGCCCTGGCATTGTCCGACTAAATGCGCACTGGGCATCCCTGAAGACTATCCGTCCAATGATCACAACAGTCTGATCGCTCAGAGTGCCAGGACATTGATCGGTAGTCTGGACTCTTCCAGTGTCCAGACACCCTGAGCAGAATGCTTACCTAGGACACGTCCCCCAGCAGGACAGGTTGGCATCCGTGGTGACCACTGTCCAAAACAAGGGGAGAAAGGATTTTCCCAGCCGAAGCGCTAGGGAGCGAAACCACCACATCGGGGACTCCTTTGTTCCGACTCAGCTGGATTTTCCAGGGACTGCGGAGCCTTGTCCCATTTGTTTAGAATCTCCCTTTGCAGGTACCTAGTATGGAACTGTGCAAACAGAACCACCTCGAAGGTAGATAGTCAGGCCCAGCACCCGCACGCAAGTCCAGAGGGATGACCATTTGTTTGACAGCAGGAGTCAAATTGCAGCCTGCAATTTCTGGAGTTTGTCCAGAGGAAGGAGCACTCTGGCTACGGCTGAAAATTCAGAACCCAGCCGAAGTCCCGTAGAGTTTGTATTGTGATCTCCAGGTTATCCACCAAGGCAGAGGGAGACTCTTCTCGCAGAAGGAGATCTTCCAAGTGGCCCAGTACTGCAATCCCCGTATGCATTGCAAGGCTAGCACCAGTGCCAACACTTGTGTAGACTCGTGGAGCGGAGGAGAGACCAAAGGGTAACGTCACAAACTGATAATGTTCCTCTCCCACAGCAAAGCGGAGAAAAACGCTGGTGACTGGCACATATTGGAATGTGAAGATGGGCATCCTTGATATCTAAAGAGGCGAGGAAATCCCCCTGAGGCAGGGATGCCACCACCGTTAGAATAGACTCCATTCTGAACTTCTGTACCCTCACAAAGCAGTTTAGCGCCTTGAGGTCCAGGATTGGATGCACTTAGTCTTCTTTCCTGGGGACCATGAACAGGTTTGAGGAGAAACCGGGACAATTACCCCTTGAAGGAACATGTCTTGTACCGCCCCATGCAGACCCTGTAACCGGTCTGGGGACAGGTAGGAAGGAAAAAACCTTGCTGGGGGAGAAGAGCAAAACTAGATATTGTAGCTGGACCGAATGACTTTGTGGACCCCACTTGTCTTGCACTAGGGAAGTCCACAGGTCCGGAAACCAGCGAAGATGTCCCCCACCCCTAATATGGGTGAGGGCGCACCTTCATGTAGAAGGAGCCTTGTCCGCGGGTCTGGAGTACTCGCTTCCTGCTTGCCAGACCAGGTTCGTATGGACCCGCCAGAGGCGGCCCTGAAAGGCTTCAAGCCCTTGTCAGTCAACCGAGGGGCGAAATAAAATAACAGCCGAGAAGGAAGGTCCACGTCTACGACAAGGTTCCTTGCCCTTAGTAGCCTGTGGAAGACAGGTACCCTTTCCCCCCTGTGAGACCTTTAATGTCATTTAGGGTAGCTCCAAACAGACGATCACCTTGAAAGGGAAGATCAGTCAGATCAGTCAAGGCCTTTTTAGAAGTCTGTCTTTTGGCTCAAATGCTGGTCTCTGCACCAAAGGACCAACGCCAAAACATAGGGGAGCCGCGTCCAAGGAGGCATCACAGAAACTGGTCCACCAGCTCTGTAAAGGCAGAAGGGAGCCGGTCTCCCTCCAGGTCACAGCGTAGGAGCTTAGCCCACTCGGTCAGTTTGCGTCACTAGGGCAATGGTAAATACCGGCCTCATAGCCGAAACCAGCTATGGTATATAAAGGGGGGCCACAGCCTCCGCCTTCCAGTCAGCCGGATCCCTAGATGGGACTCTTCCACCGGAATCATGTTTACCTTGTTTAATCTGGAAACCAGAGGGGTAACGCCTAGTAAAACGCTTTGGAACCCCACAGGCACGCTTTGGTCGTCCCCACTCTTTTGCGACAATTCTGTCAAAATAGGCAGGGAAAGGAAACACCTTTGTCGCTCTGGATGGCTTGCGAGTGCTAAAGAGTACCTGAGCCTCAGTCGCAGCTTCAGCTGAGTCCTCCATCTTCAGGGCCTCATGTACAGATACAATCAGTGCATCTACCAGTGCAGTCAAAGACATGGAGGAATCATCTTATCAGATTCTAGGTGCGTGGTCGCAGACCCTGCAGGGTGACCCACATCTGCTGCGGCCAAATCAGATTCAGGATCTTAAGACAGATTAGGCAGAAAGATTTGAGGGGGCTTTTTGCTAGCCATTTGCCTGCAAGCCGCATCCACCTGGGACACAAGGGACTCCAGGAGCACTGTCAGTGCATGGATTGGTGGTCAGACACGAATCCTCAAGAGGGGGTATCAGGTGGGGAAACATGCTTCAGAACTGCATGAGTCACCAGGGGGGCCCCACAAAAAAGGGTAACACTAAGACAACCCCCATCACGCTGGCAGCACCACCAGGTCGCCAAGCACAAGGCACAGAGCGATCCTCAGCAGAGAGGGAGAGGAACCCCATCAACTGCCGACACAGGCACCTGCATTTACCAGGAGAATCTGCACTACACGACGTGTGGCAATCAGGAAGCTAAATGATCCAGGAGTCCGTACCAGGGGACAAGGAGGGGCTCCCATCGCTGCCCACGGGGCTCCACTGTCATGACCCTCTTATCACCCTGCCCTCACCCAAGAAAAGTGGCCAGACCACCCCCAAAAAAATGAATCCCCAGAGTAGGTGTGGGGGGGGGGAGGGGGTGCGTGCAGGATGAGGAATTTGGCAAGGGAGGGTGCCTGCGGGAAAGGGGAACCCGGGGGTCCAACCGTGGGGCTATGTAGCAGCCGACCTAGCGTGGAGCCGAGGCCTGCGCGCGCTCACTGGCCAGACTGGGGTGACCACTGGATCTAGATTATCCAGACCGTCGCTCAGACCGGCAGTTGATTGTAGATCTCACCGAAAAAAAATCCAAGAACATTTTTTTTTTTTTTTTATGGAAAAGATCCCAGCTAGGTCCTTACTCCTGACTAGGCAGAAAAAAAAAAAAAAAGTGCGACTATAGCAGGAAGAGTAAGTATATGCCCCTGGGACTGCCAGTGGGTGTAGCCAGATGTTTTTTTCTGCCTGGCGTCGTACTCCTGTAGGGCAGTGGTCCTCAACTCCGGTCCTTAGGGCCCACTAACAGGCCAGATTTTAAGTATTACCTTGGGGAGATGCAGACTAGAGTACTGCAATCACTGAGCAGCAAATGATATCACCTGGGATGTATTTCAGTTATCTTGCAAATCTGGCCTGTTAGTGGGCCCTGTAGGCCAGGGTTGAGGACCACTGCTGTAGGGGACAGCATAACCCAATGGCCAGGAATGACAGGAGTTGTGTCCGTCAATGAATGAAAGAGAAAATCAGTTTTTGCTCGATGCAAAGTGGGAAAAAAAAAACGGATTTTTGTAAAATCTTACCGTAAAATCCTTTTCTCTGTCGCTCATTGACAGACGTAGTCCTCGGTGATTCAACACCCTCTGGTTATGCTGCCCTCTACAGGAGTAGGACTAGACAGGAAAGAAAACGTTCTGGCCACACCCTAGGGGCAGTCCCAGAGGGTATATCCTCTCACTTCCTGCTCTAGCAAATCAGTTATGTCACAAAGCAGTGTTTAGAGAATTTAACCCAACCCAACTCAAAAACAGAGGGGCGGGTACTACGTCTGTCAATGAGCTAAGAGAAAAGGATTTTACGGTAAGATTTTACAAAAATCCGTTTTTCTCTGTCGCTCATTGACAGACGTAGTCCTCGGTGATTCAACACCCTCGGGACGTCCCAAAGCAGTACCACAAATGAGGGGTGGGAAAATGGAAATCAAATCCAATCTAGAAGGCCCAACCGGTGCCAACTAGAAGTTTACAATGCTCATCCTCAGTGATGAGACTCAACAGAAATTTTTCAACATAAAAAAACCCCCGAGGTAGACAACCGGTCTCCTCAAATTGCGGCCTGCAAAACCTTGCGGCCAAATAAGGCATCGGCCGATGCCATCACATCAATCTTCTAAAATTTTGTAAAGGTATGTACCGACGACCAGGTGGCCGCCTTACATACCTGGACCACTGACTCCTGATGGCGATAGGCCCAGGAAGTACTGAGCGCTCGAGTGAAGTGCGCCCTAACAGGGAACGGAGGATTCCGACCCTTAATAGAATAAGCCTGTACCACCGTCTGACTGATCCATCTAGATATGGTCGCGGCAGACACAGGCAATCCCCTTCAAGGGCTATCCGTGATCACAAAAAGTGAGTCCGTCTTACGAAAACCACTTTAGGAAGGAAGGATGGATTCGGAAGAAGAACCACCTTATCCCTATGAACCACCAGATCTGGGGAACGACAGGATAATGCGGCCAGTTCTGACACCCTGCGTACAGAAGTAATGGCCAAGAAGGCCACCTCCTGGGATAATGTAAGCAAGGGAATCTCCCTAATATCTTCAAAGAGAAGTTTCTGAAGAACCGACCACACTAAATTAAGATCCCAGGCGGTAAGGGTGCGCGCACTGGCGGAGCCAGATGTCGCACCCCCTGGATGAAATTCCGCACCAAGGAATGATTAGCCAAAGGTTTCTTGAAAGAAGATTGCTAACGCAGAAAACCTGACCCTTGATCGTGCTCAAGGATAGTTTCTGCTCAACCCCTTGTTGCAGACAGACCAAAATTCGGGTCCCCGAATAGGTATGTGGGGGAAATCCAATAGATTCACACCACGCAATATAAGACTTCCATGTGCTGGAAGTCGCTTTCCTTGCTTTAACTGGAGGTAGGAATAACTGAAGCTGACACTCCCTTGTCCTTCAGTACCTGGGTCTCAATGGCCAGGCCATTAAGCCAGCGACTGTAAAGCAAGATGGAAGATCGGTCCCTGAGACCGCAATCCCCCTGAGAGGAAGTCTCCAAGGAGCGTCTGCGACTAGCCTCACCAAGTCGGCGTAGCAGGCTCGACGAGATCAGTCCGGAATTTCCAGAATAACTGGAATTCCCTCCACCTCTATCCTGCGAAGAAGTTCCCGCAGCAACTTGAGAGGATGGAAGGCATGCCGTAGCTGATACTGCCCCCACGGGGCAATCAGCGTTTCTGTTGCGTCCGCTAGAGGATCGCGGTGCGAGCTACAAACCTCCGCACCTTCCTGTTGAGCCAAGGTGCCAACAGATCCACATCCGGGATGTCCCAATGAAGGGACAGCTAGTGAAAAACCTCTGGATGAAGAGGCCATATGCGATTGGATCCAAATCAGGCTGCTCTAGAGCTGCTCGATCCAGTAAATCAGACAAAATCTGATCGCTCTCAGTTCCGATACCCTTATTGGTAATCTGGATACTATCGGAAGAAATGACTTCCCCTGGTTGAGCATCGGAGACATCCTGGTCCGCTCGCTCAGCCGGATCCGATTGTCCAGGGAATCGGAAGTCTGATTCCTATTAAAAAATAATCTCCTTCAGGAGAATTCGGGTATGAGACTGGGTATACGGTACTGCCTCTAAGAAGGCCACCATCAGTCCCAGCCAATTGACGGACAGCAACATCCGAATCGTTGACTGAACCTTCTGGAGTTTCTCCGCAAGGAGAAACTCTTGCCCAGGATGTATCCAACCTTAGGCCCAGATAGTTCAGTCTCCTGGTGGGAACCAGGGATGACTTTGGGAAAGCGAAAAAACGCTGATGTCCTGCGATGATGGGGATATAAAGATAGGCCTCCTAAATGTCTATGGACGCCAGGAAATCCCCTTGATGCAGGGAGGCCACCACTGTACGGATGGACTATTTCTTCCCAAGTCCAGATTTGGACGCACCTTGCCCTCTTTCCTGGGCATTGTGAATAGGTTCGAATAGAACCCCTGAAACCGTTCAATGTTGGAAGGGAAGAATCGCACCGGTGGAAGTGATCGAAACTCGATCCTGTGTCCTCCAGAAACCGGTGAAGACATCCCCCCCCACCCCAGAGATGGGTAGGGGCGCATCAGGCTGTATTCTTCAGGCTTGGCTGAGCCGGACTTTTTGTTTAGCCGACCAGCACCCTTTGAAACCCCTCTAAAAGGGGCTTTGGAGGGTTTCGCCTTATCGCCCGCCCTCGCGAAACGAACAACTCTTTATGAGCAGAAAAGGAAGGTCCTCGTTAGTTACGAGGTCCTTTTATCCTAACAGTCTGTGGCAAGACAGCAGGTGTTACCGTCTATCCTCCAAAGAGGAATTCCTCAAATGGATAGCACCTAGTCATGCGTTTGGAAATAACAGGGGTTCGTTTCAAAACGACCCCATTTGGGTAAAGGAAAATCCTTCGCCCTTTTGGTAGGCTAACAAGTACCAAAAAAGGAATCTCAGTCTCAGCTACCTCTGCCGGTGTAACCTCAAGACTAAAGGTTTCCCGGACGGACACAACTAGTGCATCCACCACTCTTGTGCTATGGCGGAGGCAGAAACGTGCTCCTTACTGCTGAGGAGATCTTACCTGAGACAACAGCCCCCTAGGAGGGACCTGCAACTGTATTGACCAGCTCCGAATCCGTATCTGAAGTATCTGATAAACAATAGGGGTAGGCGGGGGTCGCTTCTTGACCCCCGTCCCTGACAGGCCACCTCCACCCGGGATACCAAAGACTCCAAAACTGACGATAATGCATTAAAAACAAGTGGGGTACTGCGGCCACCTTGAGGGGATCAGGTGGGGGATACCTATGCGGCAGGGTCAATGATAATACAAGACACTTGTCAGCGACAAAAAATGACAAAATAAAAAAATGTTTTTTTTTGTCCCCCAGTCGCAACAGCGCCCCTCAGTGTTACCTGCCTTTTTGGACCCCACAGAGAGAGAGAGAGACCCCAAGGCTCATCCCTGATGCACAGAAGTTTTCATCAGCTTGCTCAGTGCTGTCCTGTTACAGACAGGAAGTCTTTGGCCCCATTTCCTGGGTAAAGGAGGCGGCTCCGCCCCTTAACACGCCTGCCGGCGCCTGCCCCTGGCTCCACGAGGTGTTTGAGTCACCTCAAACATGGCCGCCCCCATCGCCTGCCCCTGGCTCCACGAGGTGTTTGAGTCACCTCAAACATGGCCGCCCCCATGCTGGAGACACGAGGCTACACCAAAATGGCGGCCTTGTGCGATCTACCAGACAATGGCGGCGGCCTGCACAGAATAGCGGCATGTCTGCAGAAGGATCTCTGCCTCACAACCCTTCACCCTCATGGTGGTCAGCGGTACCGGACCCTGGCGGGCCGTATGCGGTCCGTGGCCGTCGGGAGGCATCTGCTTAGCTGAAAGAATGATCTGGAATGCAGTATACATGTATAGATATCACCCTGTGGCTTCTGACAGGTAGGATACCTTATACTATCACAGTAAAGTTCTAGTACTGCCACTGACTACAATCATTTTCACATTTTTACAATTAGATTGTCAGCTCCCAAACCAAGCCTTCTGGCTTCTTGTACACAAAAATCACACTCAATTAGGGGGATCTGTGACATGTTATAGGATAGAGGCTTGAAGATCTCACAGGAACACTGGAGAAAAAAAGCTTTCTAAAAAATCTTTTCTAAGAAAAAAATCCTGCCAGGACCGAAGATCCCAGCAAGGTATCTAGGTCCTTACTCCTAACTAGACAGAAAAAAACTGATTTGCTAGAGCAGGAAGTGAGGATATACCCTCTGGGACTGCCCCTAGGGTGTGGCCAGAACGTTTTCTTTCCTGTCTAGTCCTACTCCTGTAGAGGGCAGCATAACCCGAGGGTGTTGAATCACCGAGGACTACGTCTGTCAATGAGCGACAGAGAAAAAAGTGTTGTGTGGGCCTTAGGCAGAGAACGTTTGGCTGAACTTAGCAGCGCACCCTTTCACATGGTTTCCACCATTGCTACAGGCGAGAGTATTCCCTTGTGGGGTAGTCATGAAATGTGTTACATAATATATGGCAAGCACAGCAACCCAGGTGTAGACTGTCCTGTAACAAATCCTCGTGGTGGAAGGAAGCACCTAAAGACTTTATAAGAGCACTAGTAAAAAAACAAATGAAGACTCATGGAGTGGGTTAGAATTACGGGGGAGGCCCCCAGGGGCATCTCCACGAAATCTTTGCCAAGGTCTAATCACCTGAAGGGATTATTACTTCGCTCACTTCCTGTACAATTCACATCTAAAGCTTACATTGTTTAACTAGTCCTCATAAAAGTTGCCCTCAATAGGCTCTGGCTTTATACCCATTTTAAGCATCATACTTGTCCCTACGCTATTGAGACCTTCTGTGCAACTCCGTAGGTCTCTTCAAAAATTCCCAGCCAAGCTCTGCTCCAGTCATGCAAGCGTGACATGAAAAGCTGTACAAACATGGGACAAACTCTCTCAATACAAAACAGACTGCAGTGCACACAAAGATCCTAGCTGGTAGAATTCTGAAGATGCTTTGCCTTAAGTGGGTTGGGTTGTACAGGAAAGATCTGAGAGGAGTGACAACCGGTTATGTACAAGAGATATCAGTCCACTATCTAGTAGATATAGGAGTAGTCTCTTGTAGTGCAGTAGCACATCTCTCCCAGCAAGTAGTGCAGTAGCACATCTCTCCCAGCAAGGAGTGTTTTCTCCAAGGGTTAGAGAGGCTGGATTCATCTTTTTATGGATAGTGTAGGACCCACTGATAATGGGGTACTTTGACTTAGTGGTGGGCTTGAGCACGATATGGCCATATGGTGGGACCAAATCCCCATTTTTATTTATGGATTGTCTTCATATTTGATAGTCATTTCTTTTGCATGTGCGCTATTTTTTTAATATACATGTCACTTGGTTCATAGCTGCACCAGCTTTAGAAATACATGTTCAGGGTTTGCTCCCCCAACTTTTTGCTTGGTTATGTACAAACTGTTGAGTGGTCACAAGAATAGAGAACCTTCCAACGGGAAAGTTCCAGGGTATTTTTCACACCTTACTTGAGATAAAATTAGTGTTGACTTTAGCTATACTTCATATCCCACCCAAAACAAACCAGTCTGCATTAAACTCTTTTAAACAGTAAAGCAAAAAGCTACTTAAAAAAGGGAGAAACTTTAGTACAAGAATGATCGATACACGCTAGGTTTGCATATCTTGCAGTGGTCTGTTATAAGCTACTATGTTTTTTACAACTGGAAAAAATGGTAATTAAAAATTACCCAATAAAAGAAAGAAAAAAAAAAAAAAAAAACGAACAAACGAACATGACAGAATCGGATGTAAACACTGATGCTTACCCTTGAAAAAAGTGTGTTAAGGCAGTGGACCTTTTGCCTTTCTGTAACATAGGCATAGTACTGTGTAACTCCCTTCAACGTAAGCTCTTCCATCAGGTTGATCTCATATGGTTTTTGCAAGTGGGAGGACTAGATATACATTAGTAGAGAAAAAGAAAAACAACTTAAGATGTAAACTTACAACACATGCATACTAATATTAGCCTATGTGGCTTATAGGAACAGTCTTCACTGAAGTGATATTGAATTTTAAGCATTTTTAGCAGTGATCACTTACTGCATATGGAACTTCATCTTTTATTCACTTCTCTACCAGAAATGTATTTTTCCGCAAAAGCCTGCATTTTGCAGGAAATTACCCTGTGCCCCATAAAAGCAACTAGGCGGCTCTAGAGCCACTTGAATCACTTACTTGAAAGCCAAAAGTTGGCTGTAGTAGCAGTCATGAGCTTGTTTTGACTTAAGACTTACACACCCATAAGAGTTAAACTTTCCTTTGTAGATAAAGGGTTAATCCTGTCTATGTTCCAGTTTAACCTGCTGCCCAGGGTTTCCTATTTCAGGGGGGCTCCTGTCTTGTAACAGCTTATAAAGCTTTTTTTTGGCAAAAATCTCCTTTTGCAGAGGTCTGGTATGGAACTGAGCAAACCGCGAGCAGAGCACTTGCATGCAAGTCCTGAGGGATGACTACCAGTTGGACAACAGGAGCAGAATCATATGCTACAACTTCAGAATTTTTGTCTCCGGAAGAAACTCCGGGCTGAGGCTAAATCCAGAGTCAGGCCCCGGTAGTCCAGTTTGTTGGACAGAGTCAGAACTGATTTTGGAAAATTCCGTTTCCAGACGAATTTTAGCAAGGTTCCCACAGTGATGTCCAAATCGTCTTTTAAGACAGTCGCAGACACTGCATGCAGGAGATCGTCCAGGTAGCCCAGAACCGCAATCCCTCTGCCCGAGCACAGCTAACACCAGGGCCAAAACTTTTGTAAACACCGGAGCTGAGTCACGACCCGAGTTGCAGCGTACCTCTGGCCCGCAGCGCCCCCATTCCAAGATGGTGCAGTGGTCTGCATGGAGTGGTACCCGCCTGGTTCCAAGGGGTGATGAGTAGTAACCTCCTATGGTGAATCCTCGGGTGGATGCGGTCCCCTCCCTGGGTTGGTAGACCCCCTCATTGTGTCCTTCCCAATGGTGCTTTTTTTTTATTGGGGGTCCCCCCTTGCCCAGTCTCTCACCTAGCCCCCCCATCACCACATATCACCCCAATATCCCCTAGCCCCCCCCCCATCACTGCTGAACACCCCAATACATGTAAAAAGGTATGGCCACCAGGGGGGTGCTAGGTGAAAGACTGGGCAGGGGGACCCCATAAAAAGGAGGAGCGCCGTTGGGAAGGCAGACACGAGGGGGGCCTACCAACCCAGGGAGGAGTCCCGCTTCCACCCCGAGGATTCACCATGGGGGGGGGGGGGGGGTGGACAGACGGACTACTACTCATCACACCTTGGAGCCAGGCGGCAACACTCCACCGCACCATCTTGGAATGGGGGTGCTGTGGGCCAGAGGTACCCTGCAACTCAGGTTATGACTAGGGATATGAGTCTTTGCGAGATATTTAACTCCCTGGCCAGTTCCTGTCCAGTGGGGCTATGTCACAGCCGACCTAGCACGGAGCTGCAGTCGGGTCGCTGGCCAAACTGGAAAGACTGAGGATCTAGGATATCCAGTGCGTCATCCAGTCGAGCAGTTGATTGTAGTGCTCACTGGAACAGACTTGATTGTAGTTCAGAAACAAAAAAAATTGTTGATAAAGAAAATGCTAGGACCAAAGATCCCAGCAAGGAACTAGGTCCTGACTAGGCAGAGGAAAAAAAATAAATCCTATAGCAGGAAGTGGGAGTATTCCCCCTAGCACTGCTCTACAGGCGTAGTCAATTCTTTTCCACCTAGTGACCTACTCCTATGGAAAGCAGCATACCAAGAGTAAAAAAAGATATGGAGCCATGTCTGTCAATGAAAAAAAAAAAATTGAAAAGGGGTCCATTACTTAAAGACACTAGCCTGGAGTTTGTGAGTGGGGATGTTTCTATGAATACCGGTGGTGCAGTCCCAACAAAGCTTTTGCTACTGTCCAATCATCTGAAGGTAGCAGAAGATAAATGCCGGTTTTCGGTAATTCGATATATCGCGGTATTGCATAGCCACGGTATTGTTATTGTGGCATTTTTAAAATACAGAGTTCCTCTGCTCCTGGGTCTGACTTGTGAATTGATACATTTCAGTGAGCTGGATGACTCATTCACTCACACAGCTCTCCCAGTAACTATAAACAAAAATGTTTACATTGTATCTTTTCCTTCCCTCTGCCAGGGAGAAAGGAAGTTTAACCTCTTAAAGACTGGACCTTTCTCTGACACTTGTTGCTTGCAAGTTAAAATCAGTTTTTTTTTTGCTAGAAAAGTACTTAGAACCCCAAACATTTTATATATATTTTTTAGCAGAGACCCTACAGAATAAAATGGCGATTGTTGTAATATTTTATGTCACACTGTATTTGCGCAGCAGTCTTTCAAACGCAATTAATAGACTTTAATGAATAAAAAAAAAACGTAACAGTAAAGTTATCCCAATTTTTTTTTTGTTACACAGAGAATCGTGAGAGAATCGTGATCTTTATTCCAAGCTAAAAAATCGTGATTCTCATTTATGCCAGAATCGTGCAGCTCTAATATATATATATATATAATATAATATAATATACACACACACACACACACACACACAGCAGCCCACATTACATTATTATATAGCCATCAAGCAGTGTCTGGCCTACCTGGTGATGACTGGTCCTGGCGCTCTGATCCGATGGCATGGTCTTTAAAGGGGCAAATCCTTGCGATCCAGAAGTGGTTAAACCTGCAGGAGGACTGGTGTTTTTATCTATTAATGAATTTACTATTGCTTTAGGCCTGGTTCACATGTATGCGGGTTGGTGGTTCACATGTATGCGGGTTGGCGGCCCACATTTGCACAGGCATAGCAGCCCATTGATTTGAACGGGCTGCTATGCCCTCATTTTCCGCAGAAAAAAGGTGCATGCAGCATTTTTTTAAAATTCAGTGGCCTTGAAATCCATCCTGCTTTTGCACCATGCGACTAACCTGCAGTTCCTGCTCTGGCAAGCTTTCTGCATTTTTTGTATACGTGGGCACGGCATTTAAAAACAGTTTGCGTGTGCAGCAAAGGCAGGTAAGTCGCATGGTGCAAAAGAAGGATGGATTTCATGGCCACTGCATTTTTTTAAATTCTGCATGCACCTTTTTTCAGCTGAAAACGCAGGCATAGCAGCTCAAGCCCATTCACATCAATGGGCTGCTATGCCTGTGCAAATATGGGCCGCCAACCCGCATACATGTGAACCGCCAACCCGCATACATGTGAACCAGGCCTAAAGCGATAGTAAAGTAATTTATAAACACCTCCTTCAGGTTTAACCACTTCTTGACCACAAGGATTTGCCCTCTTAATGACCAGGCCATCGGATCGGAGCCGAGCGCCAGGACCAGTTATCACCAGTTAGGCCAGACACTGCTTGATGACCTATTTTAGGCCTGGTTCAGAGTCTGTACTGACTGACTATATAATAATGTGCATAAGTGAACCAAAGCCCCTAAATTCAGCAATGTAATTGAAGTGAGGTGGAAATTTAATAATTTAAATTTAATAATAGAATACCGTGATAATACCGTATACCGTGGCAAAACCTTAATTAATCGCAGCATGAAAATCTGATACCGTCACAAGCCTAGGTAGCAGCATGTAACTTCTGGTCTAAGCAACCATTTCTGTGCATTGTACTGTACGATTAGGTATCTTAGTCCAGAAATTTTTAAAAACATGTTATTCCAAAACCACCAGCTTGCTCTGTGGGCTTCCCTAAACTTCCAGACAGTTGCGTTTAACATGCTCTTCCTGCACTATATTCTTTGCGACTACATGTCGCATCGTGCCTTGTAACAATGTGTACAATTATTCCAAGGATACAGCTTCAGGAGCTACTTCACTTCATCTGGAGGGTCCCCATGTGTTTCTCAGGCCATCTGTGGCAGATAAGGGGTGGCAAGCACTGCCACACGTATAAACCTAGCCTTAGAGCTTAAAAAGATTGTAAAGGCAGGTGTTTTTTTTATCCTAATTCATTCTATGCATAAAAAAAAAAAACAAAAAAACACTGCAGCAGCTCCCCTCAAACCCTCTTACCTGAGCCCATCTTTATAGCGATGTTGCAGGAGTCTCTCAGCTTCCCTAGACTCACCACCTTGTTTGCTGAGAAAGCAGTGTGATTGGCTCCCGCTGTTGTCAAAAGACATTCAGCCAATCAGGAGGGAAATGACAGGGCTTTGCGTCTCAATGGAACGCAGGGAGCTGTGACTCACCTCAGGTGTCCCCATAGCAAGCTGCTTGCTGTGGGGCCACTCAACAGAAGGGAGGTGATCAGGAGAACAGAAGAAGGACTCGAAAAGAGGACCCGGGCCACTGTGCAAAACCAACTGCACAGAACAGGTTAAGTATAACATTTGTTATTAAAAAACATTTGACTTTACAATCAATCACTTTAAGATGGCTGCTATAATTTCAGACACTCAAAATTCTGTAATGCACTTATTAGGAGGCTATTTAAGCAGTTCTCACCTCACAACTCACACAATATGTCGACATTCACTTCACTACCCGCACTTAATATGTGCACATGTTATTCAACCATTGGATCATTAAAGTAGATAAATTGAAAACTGGTACAGAAGTAAAATCAAGCTGCTTACCATGAATTTCTGTACACTGAGAGGGAAAGTGGCTGAATAAAGGAGAATCTGTCTGTTTTTAGGTAGCGTAGAAATAATATCCTCCATTATCTGTACAAAATCTTGAGAAAGTAGTTTATCAGCCTGCAGACAGGGAAAGGTTTAATTTGTAACTGTAAAACAAATTTACAAATCAAAAAAATTTTGCCACATTGTTTTTTGTTCAAAAATATTTTCTTGCAAAGCAACGCATATAAGGCTTTTGTACACAATGCCATATAGGTGTAGCATATAGCTCTGCCTGCTGCAGGATTCATTCTGGACCTTCACCCTTAAATACAGAGCTCTAAAACACAGATGCCACACAGTACAGTGTTCAGCCGCAGCCTGCCATAGACTTTACAAGCTTGCTGCAGCTGGAGGCTGTACCTGTTCCTCCTGGTGCATTAAAGTGCTGAAGGATGTACAGCTTCTAGACTGCCCCATGAGCAAGGGGCCTAAAAACTATGACCATCAATTTTCACTGTCAAGAACTCTCTGCAGCAAATCTAACTTCGTAGCTTTACCATAAAAATGAAAGCCAAGAAAAATAAAATGTATTTTTGACTTACCGTAAGCGCCATTATCTGATGTTCATTAACACAGCTCCTGATTCTTATTAAGTTATACTGCCCCCTACAGGAGTAGGACATTAGGCAGGAAAAACTGGATGTTTGACTTGCCGTAAAATCCTTCTCTGAAGTTCATTGGCAGATGCAGCTTCATATCTTGACCATTGGGTTATGCTGCCCCCTACAGGAGAAGGCCACTAGGCAGGTAAAAGCTTTCACCATGCCTATGGGGGCTATCCCTGCAGGCATAACCCCACACACTGCTACAGCCCTCAGTTTCATTGCAAGCAGTGTTTAGAAAACAAACCATTCCACTCAAAAAAAAAAAAAAAAAAAGCGGTGGATGCTGCATCAATGAACTTCAGAAAAAAGGATTTTACAGCAAGTCAAAAATCCACTTTTTGTTATCGTTCATTGACAGACGCAGCTTCATATCTTGTCCATTGGGATATCCCAAAGCAATATTTGCATTAGAGGTGGGAAAAAACGCAAACGTTATTTCCCAAGGCTAAAACGTAGCCAACCAGATAAGGAGCGCACAACCAGGAACTGGAGCTCACCTAGAAAAAAAAATACACACCCTAAAAGAGAAATGTTCTCTCAACAGCAGCCTGTAAAACCTTGCAGCCAAAAGAGGCATCCAAAGATGCCAACACCTCTACCTTTGTAGAATTCATGTTCCATTTTACGAGAATCTCCTTTTGTAAAGGTCTCGTGTAAAACTGAGCAAACGGAAATGCCTCGAAGGTTGATACCATCAGACTCCAGGCCCGCATGAAAGTCTGCAAAGAATACTGTTTGCCAACAACCGGATCACCCCCTGTAATTTTTCTGGGGGAAGAAAGACCCGCGCCAAAGCGGAGTCCAGAGTCAGGCCCAGATAATCCAGTCTCATTGAAGGTATCAGGGCAGATTTTTTTAAATTGATGTTCCAACCGAACTCCTGCAGTGTTCGGACAGTGATCGCCAAGTCGCCCTAGAGGGCCGAGTCCGCCCTCAATAGATTGTCCAGGTAACCCAGCACCAAAATCCCCTGTTGACACAGTAATGCCAACACCGGAGCCAGCACCTTTGTAAAGACCCTGGGGACCGATGCGAGACCAAAGGGTAACGCCACAAATTGATAATGCTCCTCTCCTATAGCGAAGCAGAGAAAACGCTGGTGTCCAGCAAAAATAGGGATGTGTAGATACGCATCCTTGATATCTATGGAGGCCAAAAAGTCTCCATGGTGTCGAGAAGTCACTACCGTGCGAATGGACTATTCGAAACCCCTGTACCCGCACAAAGCGGTTCAAAGCCTTGAGGTCAAGGATTGGATGTACTTTGCCTTCCTTCCTGGGCACAGAATACCGGTTTGAATAAAACCCCTGAAAAAGTTCCTGAGAGGGAACCAGCACAATCGCCCTTTGCGACAGCAAATCCTGTACAGCCGCTCGGAGATCCCGTAAACTGTTTGGAGACAGGTGCAAGTTGGACGGGAAGAACCTCCGATGGTCGAGACCAGAATTCGATCTTTTACACTGATTGTTTGTGAAACCATTTGTCATGAAACAAGTCCATGGTTCCGGAAAGCAGCAAAGCCATCCCTCACCCCAGAATCGGGTGAGGGCACCCCTTCACGCAAACGAGGATTTGTCTGAAGATCTGTATTTCTCTGGCTTCTGTTTACCCGACCATGTTTTCTTGAAACTCCCAGAAGACCTGAATGGCTTTTTTTCTTGCGACCCGGGAAGGTACGAAAAAGCAGCCTATGAACAGTAAAAGGCGGCCCCGGTTTAGTACGTATTGCCTTGCCCTTAGAGGATTGAGGGAGAAGAGTACTCTTCTCCCCCTGTAATGCCTTTGATCAACTCATCCAGGGAGGATTCAAACAACCTCTCCCCCGTAAAGGGAAGGTCAAAAAGCCTTTTTGGAAGCCTGGTCCGCATAGCTCTTTAACCACACACGTCTAATAGCAATCCCCACCGCAGACACTCTAGCTACTAGGAGAGCCACATTCAGCGACGCCAATATATCCATCTATGGCTATATATCTTATTGTCAATGTTCCAGGCAGGGAAGTATTGTCAAAGTTTCGGGCAGGGAAACACCTTGCCCGATTTCTGGGATTCGCAAGTGCCAAAAAAAGGCACCTGCCTTCCTGACACTAGACTCAGCCATTTTTAAAGTTTCATGCACTGAAACTATAAGTGCTTCCACCAATGCATTTTCCTGCACAGCAGCTGACGAGGACAGGTCCTCTTCGCCATCAGAATGAGATGAGACAGCAACCAGGGTGGGATGCATCTGCGGCGGCCATATCTGCCTCAGAATCTGAAGATACAGCAGAAGGAGATGACGGCAGAGGGCGTTTATGGCTAGCATTACTTTAATAAATCCACTTTTGATACCAGGCTTTTCAAGACTGCTGTAAAATCTAATATGGGCTGCGACCCAGAAGGATCCGCAGCCGCACAGAGGGGTCTGTAGGCGAAATTTTATCCTGGGACTTAATTTACACAAGGAATGCAGTGTCTCTAAAAAAAAAAAAAAGTCGCAAAAATGCAATCGCACCACTGCACAGCATGTACCAGCAGTTACAGTGTCAGCAGCGTGGGTGAGGAAACCAGATACCTCAAAAAAAAAAAAAGTTACCAAACCAATCAGGAGGCTTGCAGAAACGATCTGTGCAGCAGAATGAAATGTTCTGACAGGAAGTGAAATTCACCTGGGTCATGCTTAAGAGTATCCAGAGTCTGCCTGTGCTGTCCAG
Source organism: Pelophylax lessonae (assembly GCF_965119305.1). Classification (NCBI taxonomy): domain Eukaryota; kingdom Metazoa; phylum Chordata; class Amphibia; order Anura; family Ranidae; genus Pelophylax; species Pelophylax lessonae. The sequence continues at coordinate 129,527,083 of NC_138779.1, forward strand.
CTGTGGGCTACAAGAAAAATGGCCACCCCATGTATTCCTATGGGGAATTTTAAGAAAATGCCTGTCCATGCATTACAATGAATATTTTTTTATCAATGCAGAGCAAGTATACAGCAAAATGGCAGCCCCTGCGGCACGCCATGCGGTCTCCAGGACCTCCCGAAGAGGCCAGCAAACAAAGGCATTGGATGATCGACAGGAAGAGACCCCACCAGAAAACCATCTCCTCCTCCCCCCCCCCCCCCAGCGGCCACAATATATCCGCCCCCCCCCCCCCCCAGAGGTAGGAACCTGCAGACCCATGGGACTTTTGGGGGGGGGGGGGGGGTGTCTGGTATACCCAAGGGTTCGACTATTCCAAGGAGGGGGCCCACTTACCACCCCGAAAACCGCCAGCCAAGGGGTACGCTGCAACGCCTAGTGCTGGACTATAACCTGTCAAGCTCACTGGCTAGGTTGGGAGACCTTAAGGATCTAGAATATTCAGTCCGAAACCCAGCAGTCAGTTGCTTTTAGTTCCCCAGGAACTCTACTGAAAGAATAAATAAAAAAAAAAAAAAAAAACACAGCTAAGACCGAAGTCCCAGCAGGGAACTAGGTCCTACTCCTAAACTAGGCAGAATAAAAAAAAAAAAAACTGGAGGGCTGTAGCAGTGTGGGGTTATGCCTGCAGGGACAGCCCCATAGGTGTGGTGAAAGCTCTCTCCTGCCCATTGTCCTACTCCTGTAGGAGGCAGCATAACCCAATGGTCAAGATGATATGAAGCTGTGTCTGTCAATGAACGATAGAGAAAAGCTTGACTATATCTATGGGCAATCCCAGGGCGTTATACACTCAGCTATCAGCTATAGGCACTCTGTTTTGTTACAAGCAGTGTCAAAAGAATGCCAACTCCAGAGGGCTGGGTGCTGTGTCAGTCAATGATCAGAGAAATGGATTTTACGAAGTCCAAAATCCCATTTTCTCCTCATTCTTAATCATTGGGACATTCAAAAGCTGCGTTAAACATGAGGGGAGGGAAGGTTAAAAAAATAAAAAATTCCCAAGGCTAACTATAGCCAACCAGGTAACATTGAGCTCAACGATAACTGGAGCTCACCTGAAAAACAAAAACCCAAAACATACCCTCAAAGAGGACCAGGTCCTCTAAACCGCAGTCCAGACCTCCTGAGCAAAAGTTGCGCTGAGGACGCCTCCCCACCCAGAGACAGGCTGGCATCTGTGGTGACAACCACCCAGTACAGGGGAGAAGGATTTCCCTGTCGAAGTGCCAGATAATGAAGCCACCTCTAGACAGGATTCTTAACCCATATCACCAGAATTTCTGCAGAGATCTTGTGTGGAATTGTGCAAACAGAACTGCCTTGAAGGCAGACACCTTCAGGCCCAGCACCCGCATGCAAGCACGGAGGGATGACCGTCTGCTCAACAGAAGCTGAATTGCCTCCTGCAATTTCTGGAGTTTTTTTCCCCGAGGAAGAAACACTCCGGCTGAGGCCACATTCACCCATATAGTCCAGTTTTGTGGATGGAACTGGAGTGGACTTCTGAAGGTTCAGAATCCAACCGTACTCCTTCATAGATCGCAGAGTAATCTCCAAGGTATCCATCAAAGCAGTCAGACTCTTACAGAAGATTGCCAGGTACCCCAGTATGGCAATCCTTTACAAGTATTGGCCCCGATGTTTGCATTGTTGCGTCTGCAAAGACCCAAAGAGTGGAGGCGAGACCAAAGATAAACGCCACAAACTAATAATGCTCCTCGCCCACAGCAAAGCGGAGGAAGCATTGGTGACCAGCACACATATTGGAATGTGAAGGTAGACGTCTTCGATGTAGATCGAAGCGAGAAAATTACCCTAGATGTAGGGACGCCACTATCATGCGAATGGACTCCATTCGGAACTTCTGGACCTCAAGGTGCTAAACTGCTTTGTGCGGGTACAGAATTCCACATACCTTGCCTTCCTTCCAGGGAACAGTAAACTGGTTTGAGTAAAACTCCTGAAAACATTCCAAAGCCGAAACAGGGACAAGCGCCCCCCAATGAAGAAACTAGTCTTGCACTGCCCAAAGTGACCCCCATAAGCGATTTGGGGACAAGTGCAGGTTGGAAGGGAAGAACATTTCTAGAGGAAAAGACCTAAGCTCGATCTTCTAGCCGCCGGACTGAATGACTGTGGATCCACTTGACCTGTACCAGAGAGGACACCCCCCCCCACCCCAGATACGGATGAGGGCACCCCTTCATGCAGAGGAAGCCTTGTCCGCATTCTGGAAGAGCCCCTCGTGGCTTGCCAGACCAGGTTCTCTTGGAACCTCCGGGGAAGGCCCTGAAGGACTTATCCCTTGAGGGACAAAAAAAATGGATTTTTGTAAAATCTTACCGTAAAATCCTTTTCTCTTAGCTCATCGACAGACGTAGTCCTCGGTGATACACCACCTTCGGGTTATGTTACCTCCGCAGGAGCAGGACTAGACAGGAAATTAAAAAGCTCTGGCCACACCCTAGGGGCAGTCCCAGAGGGTATATCCTCTCTCTCTCTGCCTCAGCAAATCAGTTATGTGAAAAAGCAGTGCTTAGAGAATTTAACCCAACCCAACTCCAAAACAGAGGGGCGGGGACTACGTCTGTCGATGAGCTAAGAGAAAAGGATTTTACGGTAAGATTTTACAAAAATCCATTTTTCTCTAGCGCTCATCGACAGACGTAGTCCTCGGTGATACACCACCTTCGGGACGTCCCAGAGCAGTATCACAACTGAGGGGTGGGAAAATGGAAATCAAATCCCAATCTAGAAGGCCCAACCGGTGCCAACTAGAAGTTTACAATGCTCATCCTTAATGATGAGACTCAACCAAAAAAAGAGAAAACAATTTTTTTTTTTTTTTTTTAAAACAGAAAAAAACCCTCGAGGTAGACCACCGGTCTCCTCAAATTGCGGCCTGCAAAACCTTGCGGCCAAATGAGGCATCCGCCGATGCCGTCACATCAATTTTATAGAATTTTGTAAAGGTATGTACCGACGACCAGGTGGCCGCCTTACATACCTGGACCACTGACGCCTGATGGCGAAAGGCCCAGGAAGTACTGAGCGCTCGAGTGGAGTGCGCCCTAACAGGGAACGGAGGACTCTGACCCTTAATAGAATAAGCCTGTACCACCGTTTGTCTAATCCATTTGGCAATGGTCGCGGCAGATGCAGGCAAACCCTTTCTGGGGCCATCCGTGATCACAAAAAGTGAATCCGTCTTACGGAATGATTCCGTAGCTTTCAGGTATACCCTGATTGCCCGAACCACATCTAAGGAATGCAACGCATGTTCCCGATGATGCTTGGGCTGAGGACACAAGGAAGGTAGTACAATATCTTCATTCAGATGAAAATCTGAAACCACCTTGGGAAGAAAAGATGGCTTAGGATGAAGTACTACCTTATCCCTATGAATCACTAGGTATGGTGACTGGCATGATAATGCAGCCAGTTCTGACACCCTGCGAGCAGAAGTAATAGCCACCAAGAAGGCCACCTTCTGGGATAATGTAAGCAAGGGAATCTCCCTGATGTTTTCAAAGGGAGGTTTCTGTAGAATCGACAAAACCAAATTAAGATCCCAGGGCGGTAAGGGCGCGCGGACTGGAGGAGCCAGGTGCCGCACCCCCTGGATGAAATTCCGCACCAAGGATTTGGTAGCTAAAGGCTTCTGAAAGAAGATTGCTAATGCTGAAACTTGACCCTTGATGGTGCTCAAGGCTAGCTTCTGCTCAACCACTTGTTGCAAAAAAGCAAATATTCGAGTCACCGAATAGGTACGTGGAGGAAATCCTAAAGATTCGCACCACGCAATATAAGTCTTCCATGTGTGATAATAGACTTTGCTGGAAGTCGCTTTCCTTGCTTTAATAAGGGTAGGAATGACTGAAGTAGACAAACCTCTGTCCTTCAGTACTTGGGTCTCAATGGCCAGGCCATTAAAACCAGCGACTGTAAAGCACGAAGGTAAATTGGTCCTTGAGACCACAGACACTCCCTGAGACGAAGTTCCCACGGAACGTCTGCGACTAACATGTCCAAGTCGGCCAGGCCGGCTTGAGGAGGCCAGCCTAGAATTTCTAGGACCACTGGCGCTGATTGGATCTGAACCAGGCGTCCCTAGAGCTATCTGGCCCCGACCATCCGAGAAAGTCTGGTCGTTTTCTGTTCCCACACATTTATCAGATACCTGATAGTTATCAGGAAAAGTGATCTTTTCTGGTTGAACCTCAGGGACCGAAGTCACCCGACTAGAGGCTACTTGGCCTATCTGGTCAACCAGATCCGATTCCTGTGAGGTATCGGGACTAATCTTAGGAAAAGGTAAAGGAAAAGATCTTTTCAGGGAACGGTAACTACCGCTTCCTGTGGTACTTAAATGTTGGAAGGGAAGAATCGCACCGGTAGTAGTGGTTGATGCTCGATCTAATGTCCTGAATACCGGTGAAAACGTCCCCCCACCCTGAAACCGGGTGGGGGCGCACCTTCAGGCTGTGTACTCCTTTGCTTCGGGTTTGGCTGGGTTGGTCCCCTTCTTGAACCCTCCTGGAGGAGTCTTGCCTTTCCCGCTAGTACCAGCCGGGCGCCCTTTATGGGCGGTAAAGAAAGGTCCTCGCTTGTTGCGAGGTCCCTTAGCTTTTGCAGCCTGTGGCAAAAAAGTGCTCTTACCCCCAGTGGCATCCTTAATGATTTCATCTAGGTTGGCTCCAAATAGACGATTCCCCTGAAAGGGGAGATTGGTCAAGGTCTTTTTGGAACCTAGGTCAGCTGACCAGCATTTTAACCACAGCACACGTCTGAGGATCACTGCTAACTTAGATGCATGCCCTAATAGGGGAGTAGTGTCCAAGGCTGCGTCACAGATAAACCGTAGCCCTTGTATGATCTGTTCCATCAAATCAGATGTCTCCTGGGGAATATCTTTTCCCCTAAGATCTTGGCGTACCATTTTCGCCCATTCCGTAAGTGTCTGGGAAACTAGACCAATAACGATTACTGGTCTAAATGCTGACCCTATCAGAGAAAAGATGGTGCGGGACTCTGCTTCTATCTTTCGATCCACCGGATCCTTAAAGGACGAAGTGTCCTCCACTGGAATAACCGTGGCTTTATTCAGCCTGGAAATAGGCGGATCCACGACTGGTGGTACCGTCCATTTCTTAATGATGGATTCCTCAAACGGATAGCGTCTAGCAATACGCTTGGAAATAGTAAAGGTACGTTTAGAATGCTCCCATTCTCCTTTAATCTGATTACCAAAACATTTAGGTACAGGAAAAGCCTTCGCCGTCTTCATGGGCTTATTAGTCCCAAAAGGCCTCTCTGTTTCAGTTGCCTCTGCCGGTAAAGCCTCAAGTTTTAAGGTTTCTTGCACTGCCACAACTAGTGCGTCCACCAATGCTTCTTCCTGAATTATAGCAAGAGAAGAAGCGTCCTCCTCACTGTCTGAGGGGGCTTTACCTGGGATAACAGCCCTTGCAGAGGAACCTGCAACTGCCGTGACCATCTCTGAATCTGAGTCAGAGGTGTCAGATGGTATAGGGGTAGGCGGGGGTCGCTTCCTTGACCCCCGTCCCTGACAGGCCGCCTCCACCCGAGCCACCATAGACTCCAAAATTGCTGTAAATGACTCTATACTCTGTGCACCGGCGGGTCCCGAGGCCCCCTCGAGGGAAACAGGTGGGGGAATATGTGTGGCAGGGTCCATAATAACTCCAGTTACTTCCTGGATAATATAATTCAAAAGTAAAGAAAAAAACTTTTTTTTTTTTTTTTTCTGACCCCCAGCGCCACAAAAAGCCCCTTAGTGTTACCTGCTTAGGGATCCCTATCGATCGAGAGAGAGAGATAGACCCCCAGGCTCACCACTTGATGCTCAGAGTTAAACTGCAACAGCTTACAGTGCTGTCTTTGACAAACAGGAAGTCTTTTGGCTGGCTGCCCAGGAAGAAAGGAGGCGGCTCCGCCCCTCTGCACGCCTTCCGGCGCCTCCCCCAAGCTCCACGAGGTGTAGAATCACCTCAAACATGGCCGCCCCCATGCTGGAGACACGAGGCTACGCCAAAATGGCGGCTCGTGCGATCCAGCAAAAAAAATGGCGGCGGCCTAAACTGAATAGCGGTGTGCTGCAGGGCACACAACACTCTCTGCATGGGGATATGGCGTGGTTGGCGGTACCGGCCCTGGCGGACCGCGTGGCCGTTCGGGAGGCCTGCTAAATAGCTGGAGATCTGATTTGGAAGGCAGTCTACATGTCCGTGGCTTCTGACTGGTAGGTAGCTTATCTTAACCCATAAGATTCCCAGAATGCCACAGATTACATCTTTAAAACATGTATACAATAGATTGTTAGCTCCCAAGCCAAGCCTCCTGGCTTTTGCACACATAAATCACACTCAAAGTAGGAGGATTTGTGACATGTTATAGGATAGAAAGGACTCTTTCTTACCATACAGAGAGGGGCCCGCGTTCACCACAAGACCCGTCAGGGGAAAAAGGGGAACATACTACTCACCATACCGGAACCAGGCGGGCACCAACTCCTGACAGTACCCCTCTCCACCGGGGCGGGAGGGCTGTCGACCAATACGGACGCCGTGACTCATGGTCTTTGGCGTTTCAGCGAGACGTTTAACTCGCGGGGTCAGTCCCTTAATGGGACTTTGTCGCGGCCGACCCAGCGCGGAGCTATGGCCTGCACGCGCTCGTAGGCTGAACTGGGGTGACCACCGGATCTCAACATCCAGCCCGTCGCCCAGTTCAGCTTTCTTGCTTGAAGATCTCACAGGAACACTGGAGAAAAAAGCTGTCTAAAAAATCTTTTTAAGAAAAAAATCTTGCCAGGACCGAAGATCCCAGCAAGGTATCTAGGTCCTTACTCCTAACTAGACAGAAAATAACTGATTTGCTGAGGCAGAGAGAGAGAGGATGGATATACCCTCTGGGACTGCCCCTAGGGTGTGGCCAGAGCTTTTTAATTTCCTGTCTAGTCCTGCTCCTGCGGAGGTAACATAACCCGAAGGTGGTGTATCACCGAGGACTACGTCTGTCGATGAGCGCTAGAGAAAAGGCAGGTTATGAGCCAAGAATGGCCCACCTAGTCGGGGCTTCCTTGCCCTCGGTAGCCTGCAGAAGAGTTCTCTTGCCCCGTGAGACCCTTAATGTCATCCAAGGAAGCTCCAAACTGGACGATCCCCCATAGGGGAGATAAGATAAGGCCTTCTTAGAAGTCTGGTCCGCAGACCAGCATTGTTGGCCAGAAGACGTCGAAAGCCCACTGCTAGTACAGAGACTAAAAATCAAAGAAGCCGCATCCAAAGAGGCATCACAGATAAACTGTAGCCTTTGGATCAACTGACCTGCAAGTTCTGCAAAGGCAGAGGGGAAGCAGTTTCCCCTCCAGGTCCCAGCATAAAAGTGTAACCCACTTGTCAGTTTGCAACACCAGGGCAATAGTAATACTGGACTGAGCCAAACTATCAATAGTGAAACATAATTGGCCAAAGCGTCTGCTCTCCTATCAACTGGATCTTTAAAAGGCCAAGGACTCCTCAACCCTAATTAAGGTAGCTTTATTTAACCTGGAAACCAGCGAGTCCACTACAGGTGGGACCGTCCACTTTTTAAGCAGCGAATCCTTTTAAGGATACCACCTAAAACCGCTTAGGGACCACAAGAGTGCGTTTTGGACAACCACACTGTTATGTGACCATGTTGTCAAAGTAAGCGGGAAAGGGGAATACCCCCGCCAAAGTGGAGGACCTGTGGTACCAAAATGGACCCAAGCCTCCGAAGCAACATCTCGACCAGGTTTAAAATTTCACGCAATTACATAATCCATGCATCCACCAGCACCTTTTCAGAAATGGCTAGAGGAGCAGAGAAAACATCCTCACTGTCTGAACACTGTCTCAGCTGTCCATCAGCTCCTGAATCCTGAGGGCAAAACCTCTGTACCCACACTAATTCAGAGCCTTGAGGTCCAGAATTGGACGCACTTTCTCCCTTTTCTGTGAACAGTAAACAGGTTTGCATAAAACCCTTGAAAGCATTCCCGAGAGGGAACCGGCACAATCACCCTTTGCGACAGCAGATCTTGTACCGCCTCTCGTAGACCCTTTAAACGATCTGAAGGTAGGCGTAGATTGGACGGGAAGAACCTGTGACGCTCAGAACCTGAATTTGATCTTGTAACCTGAACGGTGCTGCTCGTGGGCCCATTTGTCCTGAAACAAGGCGGTCCCTGTCCCCCCACAACAGATACGGGTGAGGGCGTCCCTACATGCAGAACGGGATTAGTCCACAGATCTGGAGGGGCCTGTTCTTGGCTTACCCGACAGTCTTCTTAGAACCCCCAGATGACCTAAATGGCTTAGGTCCTTTCTCCTGTGTGCTGAAAAATAAGGACCCCGTCTATTATGCGATGACATGCCCATGGCACAGACCCGCAGATGAAGAAACATCCCCCCCGCCCCCCAAGGCCATTACCACCGCAGGGAGCCCAAAGGACATCCCTGCCCCAGTCATTAACCTCCAGGGGGAAGGGGGGGTGTCGGGAACCTTCTCAAAAACCCCCGTGTGCAATCCGGACAGCCCAGTCAATCGCATCCACCCTCCCTCCCCTTACTGGGGCAAGTGGCAATGCCAGCTCCTACCTAACCCCGGGAGGGGCACGGGAATAGGTTGAGGCCAAAAGACCACCGTGACTGTTAGAGGGGCTGGGGGAAATGGAAGGGAACCCGGGGGTCTGACCATCCAAGGAGGGGCCCACATCCACCCCAAGAGCTATGGGGGGGGGGGGACACTACTCACCATAACAATTGGGTGGGCGCCACTCCGGATTACCTCTCCACCCGGGGTGGGGGTGCTGACGGCCAAGGGGCACACTGCAACTCCGGCCGAGCCAGGTCGCGTGTCCCAGCAAGGCATTTCAATCGTGGGCCAGCCCTGTCTATCGGGGGTTTTTTGGTGGCGAGGCCTAGCGCAGGACTTTAACCTACACATGCTCGCTGACTGGACTGGGAGACCTTAAGGGTCTAGGCTATCCTGTCCGAAACCCAGTCCACCTGCTGATTGCAGTTTCCAGAAACATAACTACCTAAAAAATAATAAAAAAAAAAAAAAAAAGCAAGACTGAAGTCCCAGCCGGGAACTTGGTCCTACTGCTGAACTAGGCAGAAACAAACTAAACCCTAGAACAGAGTAAGTGGGTGTATGCCTGCAGGGACTGCCCCATAGGCATGGCAAAGTTTTTTGCTGCCTAGTGCATCTCCTGTAGGGGGAATCATAACCCAATAGTTAAGAATATGGAGCTGCGTCTGTCAACGATAGAGAAATATACTTCATACTGATTAGTGTGTGTGGGTCTCCCAGTGGATGAAGCCTGAGCATCAATTAAATGCACTGCGCATTATTTCTGATCTGGTAAGCCAATTTGATTGCATCAGTGGTGTGCCTTATCGACACAGGCTGGTGGAGGACATTCATCTTTACATCCTTTGACCTTTAATCAACTTATGGAGAAAAAAAAAAAAAAAAGTGGGTTGACCCGTGCTATGGACCTAAAAAGTATGTGAGTGTGCAGCTACTGCCCTTGTTCCGTGAAAAAACCATACCCGTAAAAATTCCATACCCTAGTCACTTCCAGTGCACCTACGTCATTGAACAGCTGAGGAACTTACTAGTGCGCATGCTCGGAGGGTATGGAATTTTCACGGTAGTGTGTGTAACGTTACACCGCCTCCGCTGTTGCGGCAGTTACATTAAAACAGCTCGGCTGCAACATGAGTCATCTCCATTCCTACCCGTCACTTCCCTGCTCTCGGCTACTAAATGTAAAAGCGGCGGCGGGTCTATGAAAATATAAATCACGGAGCCAAGATCTCCATCATTTAGATTTCATACACCCGCCGCCGCTTTTACATTTAGTAGCCGAGATCAGGGAAGTGACAGGGATAGGAGCGTAGATGACTCATATTGCAGCCGAGCTGTTTTAATGTAACCTTTAACGTAACCGCCGCAACAGCTGATGCGGTGTAACGTTACACACACTACCGTGAAACTTTCCATACCCTCCGAGCATGCACACTTGTAAGCTCCTCAGCTGTTCAATGACGTATCCGGAGCTGTGAGCATGCGCACTGCTACACTGCTCAGCTGTTCCATTATGTTTCTGACAGGAAGTGACGTGGGTGACGTGGGTATGGAATTTTCACGCGGTATGGTTTTCTAACGTTACACCCTCACTGAAGACTGCCACCTAGTGGTGGTGTCCCATAAATTATAAAAAAAAGTGCTGATGTGCAGGCAAGTAGTGGTGCTGCCTGTTGGGAAGGTAGACTAAATATAAATAAAACATAAAATGTGTTTGTGTGCCAATATTTGATCGGCTGGTGAACCAAAACACTAAAAACGTGTATATATGGTTAAAGATAATCCATAAAATTATAGAAAATTAATGAATGCATACAACACATACAAGCAGAAAAAAACTTCATACATTAGGTACTAGTGTGCTGAATTCATAATACAATGTGCAAAAGCGCAATACTGCAATGTGCAAAATATATAGTACAATGTGCACTTGGCTCCGCACGTCATAGCGTCACTTCCGGTTTTCGTCGTGGAACGCAGAAGGGTTCCTGGACATCCTGCACAGATTATTAAAGCGCTTTTTATTGTTCATTTCAATGTAAGGGATTTATGTTCAATTAAAGTATGTATTGAAGTTACTACACTATGGGTACGCTTATTCTGCATCTATGAGGAACTACCCTCCTGAGTGAAAGTGAGGGGAGAGGACCACTACACAGGGGCTGGTTTACCCCTTTACAGGGGTTTGGAGTGTTAACCCCCAAGGAGGAGGCACGAGCAAGCATCACAAACCGCACATCAAGGGGTGTGTTCCTGGATCTGGAATCACCATCACTATCTCAATACTGGATATATTGTCAAGTGGGAGACCTTAAAGGGACATTAACCCTTTACAAATTCACTACCACACATCACTACTTGCCACCGTCTCCACTGTATGGTTAGAGGGATCCCCGTTAAGGGATCTATCGTGGTTACATATATTCACTGGGCACAAGGGACTGTGCCATTTGTACATTGTCCCATATAAGTGGTTTCTCTGCACATTGCACTATTTTTTTTGCACATTGTATTATGAATTCAGTGCACTAGTACCCATGTATGAAGTTTTTTTTACTGCTTGTGTTTTATGCATTCATGAATTTTCTATAAATGTATGAATTCATTAATCAACTTTATACCCACTTGGAGCGCTGCATATGGACTTTAGATTGTTGTAATTGTCATTTACAGATCATGCTGGCTGCATATTTGTTTTTTGGCATATCGCCGATATTCCTCCTTTTTATATTTGTACTCTGATGTTCATTGACGGACACCGCTTCATATCTGACCGATGGGTTATGTTGTTCTCCTTAGGAGTAGGACACTATGCATAAAAGTTAAAAAAAAAAAAAAAAAAAAAAGCTTGACCACGCCTATAGGGCAGTCCCAGGGGTATACTCCCACTTCCTGCTATAGGAGCTAAAATCCCTTCTGCTTCGATTCTGCACAGAAGTCTCGGCAGAAGCTGTAGCGGAGGAACGGCATATATTAAACGATACTGGCCCAAGAGGCCTTTAGAGCATCTGTTAGAGGGTCTCAGGACCTTGCCACAAACCTCTGAACCTTCCGGTTCATGCTCGAGGCTAACTGGTCCATATCGGGGGTCCCCCACCGGGTAGACAGTTGTTGAAACACCTCCGGGTAGGGGCCATTAACCACAGGCTCCGGGCCTGCCAACTGAGGTAATCCACCTGCCAATTTTCTACCCCTGCAATATACACAGCAGAGGGCTGGAACAAATTTCTGCCCACTGCAGAATGCCAGCTACTTCTTTGGCTGCTAGAGCACTGTCGAAGCCCCCTTGATGACATGCCACAGCCATGGCGTTGTCCGATTTAATCCTTACTGGACATCCCTGCAGACGATCCGTCCACTGGGACAGGCAAAGCCTGATTGTGCGAATTTCCAGGATGTTGATCGGAAGACTGAACTCCTCCCGAGACCAGACTCCCTGGGCCGATTCCGTGCCCAGTAAACCTCCCCATCCGGAAAGCATGGCACCCATGGAGACCGTCGAGTACAAGGGAAGAAAGGACTTTCCCTGTCAAAGCGCCGGGGAGCGAAGCCACCAAATTTAGGGATCCCCTCGTATCCCGGCTCAACAGGATCAAATTGTCCAGGGACTGAACTAGTCATATTCGGCTAGAATCTTTTTGCAGAGGTCTGGTATGGAACTGAGCAAATAGAACCGCCTCGAAAGTGGAGACCATCAGGCCCAGCACTTTCATGCAAGTCCTGAGAGATGACAGGCGGTTGAATAACAGGAGCCGAATCGCATGCTGCATTTTTAGCGGTTTTGTTTCTGGAACACCCAGGCCAAGGCTGAATCCAGAGTGAGTCAGACCCAGGTAGTCGAGCTTGGATGGAGTCAGAGCGGATTTCTGAAAATTCAGAGTCCAGCCGAACTCTTGCAGAGTACGCACCGCGAAGTCCAGATCGTCCTTCAGGACAGGAGACTCCGCTCGCAGTAGGAGATCGTCCAGGTAACCCGTTACCACGGTCCCCCTCTGGCTTAGTAGGGCTAACACTGGGGCCGTCACTTTTGTGAACACCCGAGGGGCTGAGGCCAGACCAAAGGGTAACGCCATAAATTTATAATGCTTCTTGCCTACGGCAAGAAAGTGAAGAAAATGCTGATGCCCGACATATTGTGATGTGAAGGTAGGGGTCCTTGATATCGATCAAGGCCAGAAAATCCAGAATGAGAAGCCACTATGGTGCGAATGAACTCCATTCTGAATTTCTGAACCCGCACAAAGCAGTTCAGGACCTTTAGGTCCAAGATTGGAAAGACCTTGCTTCTCTTTCCTGGGAACAGTAAATAGGTTTGAATAAAATCCCTGAAAACGTTTGATTCTGGGACTGGTACAATGACTCCTTGACAGCAGATCCTGAACCGCCCCGAGAAGGCCCTGAAGCCAATCCGGGAACAGGCGCAGGTTGGAAAGAACCTTTGCCCGGGGCAAGGACCGAAATACGATCTTGTAACTGGACCAGATCAACTCCCGGACCCATCTCTTGAATGAAAGAGGTCCACGGGTCTGGAAAGAAGCAAAGTTGTTCCCCCACCCCATGTGTCTGAGGGGGGCCAGTGGAGCCCCCTTTGACTTGCCAACCCAGGGTCTATTAGAACCCCCCCGAGAAGGTACGGAAGGATTTTGAACCCTTGTCCTGCAGGACAAAAGGGCCGCTTGAGGGCCGAAAACAAAGGCCCACGTTTGCGACGAGGCTCTCTGCTTTTTGTAACTTGTGGAAGCAAGGTGCTCTTGCCTCCCATGAGACCTTTTCTCTTCCATGGAAGCTCCGAAGAAGCGGTTCCCCATAAAGGGGAGATCCCGTCAGCACCTTTTTGGAAGCCTGGTCGGCAGACCAGAAATTTCAACCAGATCATGGGGTGCCGAGTCACCGACACCCTGCAGGCTAAAGTGGGTGCTTCCAGGGAGGCATCACAGATATACTGAAACCCCTGTATCAACTGGTCCGCCAGCTCCGGGGGGATGCTGTCCCACTTCCAAATCCTGACGTAAAAGCTTTGCCCATTCCGTTAAGGTCTGAGAGACCAAGGTTATGGCAAACTCCACCCTCAAAATTGAACCCGCTACGTTGAAACTGTATCGGACCAGAGACTCGGCCTTCCTGTCTACAGGGTCTTTAAAAGATGGAGCATCCTCCACCGGTAACATGACTTTTTTTTAAATCAGAAACAGTTTATTGAACAAAACAGAAAATTCACAGGCTTCACATAACAAGCTCTCTTGCAAAGAGAGCATAAGCAGTCAAATGTATTAAACATAACATCCCCAGAAGAATGCATTCCCATCAAAACAGAGCACAGCTATGCACCCAGGCATGGTTACACAACATAGTATACATTTCCCACCCCATATCCACAATCAAAACACATAGGGCACTATTTCAATAAGCGATCCATGATGAGATCTGCAGGGGCCAGGCCCGGTTGTGCCAAGCACCCAGCCCAGATTTTGTCATACCGCAGTGGGACACCTCTATGCTGATAAATTAGGCGTTCATATCGTATAGTGCCAACGGCCCTCACCCACATCTCCAGCCAGGGAGGGGACAGAGACGTCCAGTGCTGCAAAAATGGATTTTTGTAAGAACTTACCGTAAAATCCTTTTCTCTTAAGCTCATTGACAGACGTAGTCTTCTTGATTCTCAAGAGCTGGGTTATGTTGTCTCCGCAGGAGTAGGACTAGGCAGAATGACAAAACGTTCTGGCTCCACCCTAGGGGGCAGTCCCTGAGGGTATATCCTCCCTCTCTCTGCTACAGGGAATCAGTTCTGTTTAAAGCAGTACAGAGAAATTAACCCAACCCAACTCAATGATAGAGGGGCGGGTACTACGTCTGTCAATGAGCTTAAGAGAAAAGGATTTTACGGTAAGTTCTTACAAAAATCCATTTTTCTCTATCGCTCATTGACAGACGTAGTCTTCTTGATTCTCAAGAGCTGGGACATCCAGAAGCAGTGCCACAAATGAGGGGTGGGATTGACAAAATCAAATCCCATCTAGTAGGCCCAACCGGTGCCAAACTAGAAGTTTTAAAGGCTCATTATAAACAAAGAATGAGACTAAAGAAAAATTTTCCAACGGAAAAAACCCTCGAGGTAGACCACTGGTCTCCTCAAATTGCGGCCTGCAAAACCTTGCGGCCAAATGAGGCATCAGACGATGCCATTACATCAACTTTATAATGTTTAGAGAAGGTATGCACCGACGACCAGGTAGCCGCCTTGCACACCTGGACCACTGACGCCTGATGGCGAAAGGCCCATGACGCACTAAGTGCCCGAGTGGAGTGCGCCTTAACAGGGAACGGGGGCTCCCGACCCTTAATAGAATAAGCCTGCACTACCGTCTGTCTGATCCATCTGGAAATGGTCGCGGCAGATGCAGGCAACCCCTTTTTGGGTCCATCTGGGATCACAAAAAGTGAATCCGTCTTGCGAAACGAGTCTGTCGTTTTCAAGTATACCCTGATCGCCCGGACCACATCCAGGGAGTGCAAAGCAAATTCCCGAGGATGACTGGGCTTAGGACACAGGGAAGGTAATACAATTTCTTCATTCAGATGAAATTCTGAAACTACTTTTGGTAGGAAAGATGGATTCGGACGAAGAACCACCTTATCTCTATGAACCACCAGATATGGTGAACGACAAGATAATGCGGCCAGTTCTGACACCCTGCGTGCAGAAGTAATAGCCACCAAGAAGGCCACCTTCTGGGACAACGTGGGTAGAGGAATCTCCCTAATATCTTCAAAGGGAGGTTTCTGAAGAACCGACAACACTAAATTAAGATCCCAGGGGGGTAACGGCGCGTGCACTGGCGGAGCCAGATGTCGCACCCCCTGGATGAAATTCCGCACCAAGGAATGAGTAGCCAAAGGCCTCTGAAAGAAGATGGCTAATGCTGAGACCTGACCCTTGATAGTACTCAAGGCCAGTTTCTGCTCAACCCCTTGTTGCAGAAAAGCCAATATTCGACTAATCGAATAAGACAGAGGACGGAACCCCAAAGGTTCACACCATGCAATGTAGGACTTCCATGTGCGATGATAAATCTTTCTGGAAGTCGCTTTCCTTGCTTCAACTAGAGTAGGAATAACTGAAGCTGACAAACCTTTGTCCTTCAGCACCTGGGTCTCAATAGCCAGGCCGTTAAAGCCAGCGATCGTAAAGCAGGATGGAAGATCGGTCCCTGAGACAGTAGATCCTCTCTGAGAGGAAGTCTCCACGGGACGTCCGCCACCAGTCTGACCATGTCGGCGTACCAAGCTCGACGAGGCCAGTCCGGAGCTACCAGGATTACTGGGATTCCTTCCTCCTCTACCCTGCGAAGAAGTCTTGGCAGTAACGCGAGAGGAGGGAAGGCATATATTAGCTGGTATTGCCCCCACGGGGCGATCAGTGCGTCTGCGGTTTCTGCTAGAGGATCGCGGGAGCGAGCCACGAATCTCTGAACTTTCCTGTTGAATCGTGATGCCAACAGATCCACATCCGGGGTGCCCCACCGTAGGCACAACTGGTGGAAAACGTCTGGATGGAGGGACCATTCCCCCTGATCCAGGGTCTGACGGCTGAGATAATCTGCCTGCCAATTCTCCACCCCCGGAATGAACACCGCAGAGATTGCTGGAACAAATCGTTCCGCCCAGCGAAGAATGCAAGCCACTTCTTTGGCCGCTCGGACACTCTTGGTGCCCCCCTGGTGATTGACATAAGCCACGGCCGTGGCATTGTCCGACTGGATCCGAACCGGCCTGCTCTGGAGCTGCTCGGTCCAGTGAATCAGACAAAGTCTGATCGCTCTCAGTTCCAATACATTTATCGGTAATCTGGATTCTTCCGGGGACCAAAGTCCCTGGGCAGATAATTGACCGAGAATTCCTCCCCATCCGGATAGACTGGCATCCGTGGTCACTATCGTCCAATATATTGGCAGAAATGACTTTCCCTGGCTGAGCATTGGAGACCGAAGCCACCAAACCAGAGACTCTCTGGTCTGTTTGCTCAATCGTATCTGATTGTCCAGGGATTCCGGATTCCGATTCCATCTGAGGAGAATCTCTTGCTGAAGAATTCGGGTATGGGACTGGGCAAATGGGACTGCTTCGAATGAAGCCACCATCAACCCCAGAGCCCTCATGCAAGTCCGAAGGGAAGACCAGCTGTTGGACAGTAACAACTGGACTGCTGATTGAATCTTTCGAAGTTTCCCTACCGGAAGAAACACTCTTGTCCTGACTGTGTCTAGAATTAGACCCAGATATTCGAGCCTCTGGGTGGGAACCAGAAAAGACTTTTGCTGGTTCACCAGCCACCCGAATTCCTGTAAAGAAATCATAGCAATTTCTATGTTTTGTAGCAAGGTCTGAGGAGACTCTGCATGAAGCAGAAGATCGTCTAGGTAACCTAGAATCGATATACCTCTTTGGCGCAGAAGTGCCAACATTGGGGCCAACACTTTTGTGAAGACCCGCGGAGCCGTGGCGAGACCGAAAGGTAACGCCACAAACTGATAGTGGTTCTCCTCTACGGAAAAGCGTAGAAAACGCTGATGTCCTGCGAAAATGGGAATGTGAAGATAGGCGTCCTTGATGTCTATGGACGCTAGGACATCCCCTGGATGCAGGAAGGCTGCTACCGTGCGAATGGACTCCATTCTGAATCTTCTTATGTTGACGAAAGAATTGAGTGCTCTTAAGTCCGGAATTGGACGCACTTTGCCCTCTTTCCTGGGTATTGTAAACAGGTTTGAATAAAACCCTTGAAACCGTTCTGTCCAAGGAACGTGGACTACCACTCCTTGTAGTAGATCTGTGACTGCTCTCCGCAGATCTTCTAGACGATCCGGAAATAGTCGGATATTGGAAGGGAAGAATTGCGCCGGTGGGAGAGATCGAAACTCGATCTTGTACCCTGACTTTATGACTTCGCAAACCCATTTGTCCGGGATTCTGGAAAGCCATGGATCCGGGAACCGGCGAAGACGTCCCCCCACCCCAGTTATGGGTGGGGGCGCACCTTCAGGCTTTGGATGGTTTATCTTCAGGTCTGGAGGGGGCGGGCTTTTGCTTGCCCGACCAACGACCCCTGACGCCTCCTGTAGGAACCTTGGAGGACTTAGTTTTTTCACCCGCTGGACGAAAAAACCTCTTGTGAGCAGAAAAAGAAGGCCCTCGTCTTTGACGAGTTCCTCTACCTTTAAAATTTTGCGGTAAAAAGGTGCTTTTTCCACCGGTGAGATCCTTAATGATCTCATCTCCTTACTCCTGACTAGACAGAAAAAGACTGATTCCCTGTAGCAGAGAGAGGGAGGATATACCCTCAGGGACTGCCCCCTAGGGTGGAGCCAGAACGTTTTGTCATTCTGCCTAGTCCTACTCCTGCGGAGACAACATAACCCAGCTCTTGAGAATCAAGAAGACTACGTCTGTCAATGAGCGATAGAGAAAATAAGTTTCCGGGCCTGAAAAAAAAAAAAAGACAGACAACGCCAATCGAACGTTGACATCAGGCGAGTAGTCCACCACGCCAAGGAGGCACGGCTTCGGATCCACTGGCACAGAAAGAAAATGCAGGGTTAACAGTCTGGACCACCGCCGTCCACTACCTGTGGAGCTTGGGGCAACGCCACAGAAGGTGAATGAGGACTCCACAATCCCTACTACACCTGGTGCACAAGGAGTCAGTTCTAAGACCCATCCTATAAAGACGGAGGGGGTGCGGTGCACCCGAAGGAGTATGTAAAGTTGGGAGAGTCGTTGCGCAACGCTAAGGGAGCATGTACGCACCGACCCCAAGGCCTCATCCCACTGATCATCGCTGATATCCCCAACATCTGCCTCCCAATGAGATTTAGCAGATTTAGCAGGGATAGGAAATTTCTCCAAGTAGTCAGTCAGCAACATAGAATAGCATTCCGAAATAAACCCTTTTGGTCGTAATGCAGCGCCTCATCATAGTAAAAACTGGGGACAATTCCGGGCACAGCAAGGAGGGCTGAGCATGAATTGCATGCCGCAGCTGTAGATATGAAAACAGCATGCTTTGAGGCAAGTCATAGTCTGCACTAAGCAGGGCAAAGTCCAGCAAGCGTCCCCAAAGGAACACCTGCTTAAGGCGAGTAATTCCCCGCGCCCGCCAACGCGCCGCACATGGCAGCTTGGCGAGTTCTGGATAGGTCAAGTTACCCCAAAGTAAACTATATTCAGTAAAGCCAGTAGCCCCCTGCAACTGTTTTACCTTCGTCCATATTTTGTGCATCAATCTATAGGTGGGAAATAGTTTGTTAGATTTCAAGAAGAGCTGTGACTCTAGGGCCTCCGGAACCCCACGCGCTGCAACCTCATGGAGCACAACCCGAACCGTAGAGTCCCCATTACCTTGGTCCCCCCCACGGAGGGCCCTCACTAAATGCTGCAACTGCGCCGCCAAATAATAGATCCAAGGGTTGGGAAAGGCCAGGCCCCCCTATCCTTAGGCCTGTACAATTGTTCAAGGCGTATTCTGGCGACACCCAACCTCAACAAGGAGCGGAAGATGGAGTTCACCAAACGGAACAGCCTCAAAGGGATAACTACCGGGGAATTATGGAGGAAATACAAAAGTTGGGGCATTAAGATCATCTTCACCAGATTAGCTCGACCAGCCACCGAAAGCCAGTTTGGAGCAAATGGCCACCTTGTCCCTGAATCTCGTCAAAAGTGGGAAGAGATTCAGGCGACAATGATCGGTGATGACAGCGGGGATCACTACCCCTAGGTATTTGAACTGCTGCACTACCTGTACCGGACAAAAAGTAGGCAACTGGGGATCCACCCCCTGATCCAGCGGCAACAAGGCCGACTTGGACCACTTGATGGTCAGACCAGAGAAGCCGCCAAACTCAGTGATGATGCGCATCGCCGCTCGAAGGGATGGTTCCGAGTCACCCAGGAGCAGCAAACATGTCATCAGCATACAAAAGTATCTTTTCCTGCAGATTCCCGTACTGAAAGCCCACCACCGAGGCCGCTGGCCCGAAGTCTTGCCGCCAGGGGCTCTATGGCCAGGGCAAACAGTAAGGGGGACAGAGGACATCCCTGCCTAATCCCCCTCCAGGAGAAACGGTGCCATCTGTCTGCCCCCCCTCATCACCGCTCGCGGAGCTTGGTAAAGAAGGCGAACCCACGCTATGAACGTAGGACCGAAACCGAACTTCTGCTGTACTGCCCAAAGATACCCCCACTCGCCACTGTCGAAGGCTTTATTAGCATCAAAACAATGTGACTTTATTCAACCTGGAAACCTGCAAATCCACCACCGGTGAAACTGTCAGTTACTTTAAGAGGGACTCCTAAAATGGATACCTAGCGTAGCGCTTTGGTATCCCAACCATGCATTTCAGGGAACCCCGAGTAGCGACAGTTTGCACCGGTGCGGCCGACGCATTAGCGGTGTCCTCCATTTTTAAAGCTTCCCACACGGATATGATCAGTGCCTCCACAGGCGCTCTCTTGGCAGATGTGGAAGGGAAATTCTCCTCACTGTCCGATCACTCAAAGTGCGTGGAAGCAGACCCCATGGGGGTGACTCGCATCCGCGGCGGCCAAATCAGCCTCAGAATCTGAGGATGCAGGTGAAGCTTTTTACTGGGCCATATCCACTTGATACTAGTGACTGCAGGACCACCTTCATGGCCGCCAGGGCAGATAGACCCAGAGGGTCCCTCAGCCTCAGAGTGGGTCAGGTGTTGATACATGCACTGGGGGCTCCATAATAACCTGGGACCACCAGCAATTGCCCAAAAATGCTGAAAAAACACTGAAACCAACCCCCGCAGAACAGGTGGCACTACAGGTCCCAGAGCACCAGGCAGCGCTGCTATAATAGGAGGAGAGAGTGTATACTGCCCCCAGGGACTCACCACCGCTGCAGTAGGAGAGAGAAAGCATCAAGCCGCTTGCTTTACGCCGTTCAGAGAGGAAAGCCATACCACCGCAAGAGGCCCACCGCTGAACGCCGCTCCTAAAGGCTACAAGAAAATGGCAGCCCACAGACCTCAATGGGAAACTATGGCCAACACCACAAACATGGCCGCCGAGCTCCCATGCATTGAGCTATGGGAAAATGGCGGCGCCCGCACGATTTCCTGGGCCCCAGGGACCCACCAGGTACCTAATCCAGCAAATGGATGCCTACCTAAGGACCCCCCCTCCAGGCATCATAGCACACACTAAACCGCAATTGGAGGCGCTGCGGCGCGCTACCCCCCCACACACAGCTCTCACAACCCCATACTATTCAATACAGCCACCCCAGCCAGGGGAACTAGGGAGGGGGATAGGAATGTAGCTAGTCCAGGTAAACCCCACTAATGAGGGGGTGCCATTTGGGTAGTAAGGGCCCAAGAGACTGACCACCCCCCCGGTAGGGGCCCGTGTCCACCCCGAAATCTCCCCAGAGAAAAAGGGGGACAATACTCATCAGGCACCACTCAGGGCAGATAGACTCCCCCATCTTGGATTTTAGGGGGGGGCTGCGGGACAGGGGTATGCAGCAACTTAGGCTGCGACACAGTCGTACGCGTCCTCGCGTGGCGTTTCACTTTCCATCCAGCTCCCCCGTCAAGTGGGGCTATGTCGCGGCCGACCTAGAGTGGAGCTGCAGTCTGCACGCGCTTGCTGGCCTGACTGGGGAGACCGTAAGGATCTAGGATATCCAGTGCGTCAACCAGTCCAGCGATTCTAGTTCTCACAGGAACAGACTTCGTAGAAGAAAAAAAAAAAAAGAAAAAAAAGAGTCCAGTTTTCAAAGGGGAACAAAAAATGCTAGGACTCAAGATCCCAGCAAGGAGCTAGGTCCTTACTCCTGACTGGGCAGAAAAAAAAAACTGAGCCCCTTTAGCAGGAAGTGGGAGTATACCCCCTGGGACTGCCCTATAGGAGTAGTCAAGCTTTTTAAACTTTGCCGCCTACTCCTACAGAGAGCAGCATAACCGATCAGTCTATGAACCCGTGTGTCAATGAACGAAAGAAAATTGTTGATTAACCACTTGCGGAGATCACGAATGCATGCAGTGCAAAAAGTCCCTAATACTGTCTAGTCCCAGGCTCCCTATACCCTCCTGCCAAGACAGCTTTAGTCTGTGGCACTTGTAAATCCCAAAAGGTGCTCTGCAAAGACCCACCGACTGCAGAAAACCCAAGTTCTAAAATTTTACTACAAATATATACAAAATTAACACCAGTGAACACAAGGATAAACAAACTCAAATATTGATCATATGTGCACTGATACCCTATATTTTTAATTATATACCAAGTACAACTGGGAATCCCTTACACCAGTAGGTAATAGCCTTCCCGAAAGAAAGAGAAATAAATAATGCCCCAGGATGTCCACACCCGTATAACGCTGCAATAAGGCATTGAGGACAACCACAGAATTGCTTCAAGCATATCAAAATATGAAACCACTTCCTCAGCTCACTAAGAACTGTGACTGTCTTCGTGCCAGTTTTTACACACCACCCTGGCTACCAATCACCACAGTAGAGATCTGAGCATATGAACGATCAGACTAGCAGTGCCGATTATTCGCTCACAAACTCTTTGTGAATGAATGGCACTGGTCTCCAGAACAGTTCCTGCTGCAACAGACCAGCGTTGTCCATAATAATCTGTCTTTCTATCTGCTTTGAAAAGTGGATGGGGGAAATGGACCATGGAAAATTTTTTATACTAGAACTTTAGAGCAAATGTTTCTCTTTTGTAAAAGCCCACCCCTTCCCCACCAATTATGGCATTTAAAAACTTAATTTTAGTGAGGAAATGCTCAAAATATCATCCTTACCTCATCTAAAACTATCATCTGAATATGGTCAACTTTAGCTACGCCTTTTTTGATGAGATCCAGAATCCTCCCCGGAGTTGCTATTACCACATGAACTATAATAAAAAAAAAACAACTTGTTAGACAAACATTCGCAAAGTGGATATTAACTTACAGTAGAAGTACGAGTTTCCTAGAGGAACAGTACAGGAAATGCGGGGACTAAATAAGAAAGTACCTGAATATGAGAGTTGGTGTAAACAGCTTAAAGTTACTAAACCCACAACCGTAAACTCAGCCTGTAAAGCATGCTGGTTATACTCACTGTGGAACCTAAGGGGTAAATCCTCTGCATTGTGCAAAAAACGGAATTTTTGTAAAATCTTACCTGTAAAATTCCTTTCTCTGAGTCCTCCGACAGTCGCCGCCATCTTCATATTTGTCACAATGGGTATTAGACTTTGCTCCGTAGGAGTAGCTAGGCAACAGAATATGTCAATATTAAAGCTTTTAACATATCCCCACCCCAGGGGGTGGTCCCCTCAGTCTATACCCTCCTGCTTCCTGTTTCCTGCTTCAGTTTCAGTGGAATAGCAGTAGAGTACCTAAACCCCAAAAGAGGGGGCGGGGCGGCGACTGTCGGAGGACTCAGAGTAAGGAATTTTACAGGTAAGATTTTACAAAAATTCCATTTTCTCTTACGTCCTCCGACAGTCGCCGCCATCTTCATATTTGTCACAATGGGGACGTCCCAAAGCAGTGCAAACATGAGGGGTGGGAAACGCAGCCGCGCCTAAAGGCAACGCAGTCTCCACATCAAGAAAGTAACCTTACCAAAGGAAGGAAACCAGCTGGGCAACACGAGAAAAAATTTGCTCAACGGGAGCAATAACCCAGGAAAAAAACAAATAACCCAGGGATACAAAGAAATCCCAAACAGCCCAAAGGACCAAAACCAGGGACCGCCGCACTAAGAACCGTGCGGCCAAAGGAAGCATCTGCCGATGCTTGAACATCCACTCTGTGGAACAGAGTGAAGGTGTGCACGGTCGACCAAGTCGCCGCCCTACACACCTGGGCCACAGAAGCCCCATGACAGGCCCAAGACGTACTCAGAGATCTGGTAGAGTGCGCCCTCACAGGCATAAGGGAAACTTTTCCCCGCAAAGCATAGGCCTGTTCAACGGCCTGTCTGAACCAATTGGCGACGGCAGAAGCCGACGCCGCCACGCCCTTCCGAGGACCCCCGGAAGGACAAACAAAGAATCCGATTTGCGAAAAGATTCAGACGATTTTAGGTAAACCCTAATCGCCATGAACAGCATCCAAGGAGTGCAACACCACCTCCTCCGAATGATTAGACTTCGCGCAAGGCGAAGGCAAGACAATGACCTCACTGAGGTGAAATTCCGAAACCCTCTTCGGAAAAAAAGAAGGGTTAGGTCGCAAGACTACCTTAACCAAGCGAGTGACCAGATACGGACAATGGCAGGACAGGCTGCCAGCTCCGACACTCTGCGAGCCGAATTGATCGCCACCAAAAAGGTGACCTTCTAGGACAACATAGACAACGAGATCTACCCGATCCGTTCAAAAAAGAACCATGTTGTGACACGGACAGAACAAGATTCCAGTCCCAAGGAGGCAGAGGCACCCTCCTAGGAGGGACCAGATGCCCCCGAACAAAAGTGCCAATCAAGGAGATAGATGCCATAGGACGTTGAAAAAAGAACGGCCATCGCAGACACCTGATCCTTGATCATAGCCAGCGCCAAACGCTGTCAACACCCTTTCGAAGGAAGGACAACACCCCAGACACCGACCACGGGCGAGGTGAAGACCCCCTGAACTCACACCAGCCAAAATAGGCCTCCGAAATACGGTAAAAGACCTACCCCGAGGAAAAAATTCCTCGCGTCGATCAAAGTGTGAATGACCTCAGGGGAGAGACCCCTATCCCTCAGGGCCTTGGTTTCAACAGCCAGGCCGGCAAAGCCAGCGACTGCAAGGCAGGATGAAATATCAGCCCTTGAGACCGGAGATCTTCCCGAAGAGGCAGACGCCACGGGGCGTCGACCGCCAAATGCACGAGGTCTGCGTACCAGGACCGGCGAGGCCAGTCCGGTGTCACAAGAATCACCGTGTTTTGGTTCCGAGACCAACCTGCGAAAGAACCTGGGCAGCAATTGAAACGGTGAAAACGCATACATCAGTATGATGCCACGGAGCTACCAACGCGTCTGACGCGTCTGCCCGAGGATCGCGTGGCCTTGCCACGAACCTGTACACCTTGCTGTACAGACGAGACGCGAAAAGGTCCACCTCCGGAAGACCCCACGTCGCGCACAACATCTGGAGAACACCCGGACGGAGGGGCCATTCCCCCTGGTCCAGGGACTGGCGGCATCAGATAATCCGCCCGCCAGTTCTCCAACCCCTGGAATGTGAACCGCCGATATCGCCGGGACATGCGTCTCGGCCCAAGACAATGTCGGCCACTTCCCGAGCCACCCGGGCACTCTTGGTGTCCCCTTGGCGAATGACGTAAGCCACCGCCGTGGCAATGTCCGTCTGCACCCGAACCGGACAGCCCTGCAGCCTGTCCGGCCAACGTTGAAGGCAGAGAATCATCGCACGCAATTCCAGAATGCTGACCGGAAGGGAGGATTCCCCCTCCGACCAAGTTCCCTGGGCGGACAGAACACCCAGAACACCACCCCAGCCCGACAGGCTGGCATCCGTGGTGACCACCGTCCATGAGAAAAGACGAAAAGACTTGCCCCGACACCGGCGGGGACAGGAGCCACCACAGAAGAACCCTTCCTGGTGCGATGGCCCAACGAAATCCGGATCCAGAGATCGCGGTCGCCTGTCCCACCTGGACAGGATCTCCGCTTGGAGACCCCGCGTGTGAAACTGGGCGAAGGGAATCGCCTTGAAAGCCGAGACCATCAATCCCAGACATCTCATGCACGTCCGAGTGGACGAGGACGGAGCGTCCCTGAGGGACCTGACTTCCTTCCTGAAAAGTCCTGAGTTTGTCGTCCGGTAGGAAGACCTTCGCCTGGACAGAGTCCAGAACCATTCCCAGGTAAGGGAGACGAACCGATGGGCACAGTGCTGACTTTGGAAAAGTTATCGTCCAACCAAACTCCTGCAGAGACTGCATCGTAACGGACAGAGCCTTCTCCAGACCCTGGCTGGTCGCAGACCGAACCAGAATATCATCCAGATACCCTAGGACAGTGACGCCCTGGGCTCTCAAAGCCAAAACCGGTGCCCGCACCTTGGTGAACACCCGTGGAGCCGAGGCGAGACCAAAGGGCAACGCCACAAATTGGTAGTGATCCTCCGCTATGGCGAATCAAAGGTACCTCCGGTGACCCTCGAAATTCGGGATGTGAAGATACGCATCCTTCAAGTCGATGGAAGCCATGACCTCCCCCGGAACCAGGGCAGCCACCACCAACCGCAGAGATTCCATGCGGAACTTGCGCACCCGCACAAAGCGGTTCAGCGCCTTTAAGTCCAGAATCGGACGTACCTTGCCCTCCTTCCCGGGCACGGTGAACAGATTGGAATAGAACCCCCGAAACCTGTCCCGATGAGGCACCGGGACCACCACTCCCTGAGCCCACAGGACCTGCACCGCTAGATGCAGATCCCGCAAACGCTCCGGGAACCGTAGAAGATTTAAGGGAAAAAAATCTGCGCTCCGGCCTATAGAGAAACTCGATCTCGTAGCCAGATCGAACGATTTCCTGAACCCACCTGTCCCGAACCCGGGACAGCCATGGCTGAAGGAAACCGAGCAAGCGTCCCCCCACCCCAGAGTCGGGTGAGGGCTCCCCTTCAGGCCGCACTGTTGTGGGCCGCTGAACCGGACTGGCCGGACTTTTGCTTACCAGTCCACGGCTTCTTACCAGGAGCCATCTTAGCCTTGTGGGATTAGGGTAAGAGCGTGCTCTTACCACCCGTGATCCCCCTATTTAACCAATCTAGGGACTCACCAAAAAAAGGTGAGAACCATCATAGGGCAGATTAGCCAAGGTCTTACGCGAAGATTGGTCTACCGACCAACACTTCAACCAAACCGGCGAGACAATACCGCCACACCATGTACACGTGCAGCCAACGGAACCATATCCAGGTCCGCATCACACAAATACATGACACCCTGGTGGATTTGATCCACCATATCCAAAGTCGCCTGGAGGGCAGAATCAGCCACCAGGACGCGATTAAGCACCTGCGTCCAGCTCGCGACAGCCTGGGCCGCCATAAGTGAAGCAAATAAAGCTTTCAGCATAGAACCCATAATAGAATAGGCATGACGGGCAAGGGACTCCGTCCGTTTGTCCGTGGCATCCCGGAACACCGGGATATCCTCAGCAGGAATCGCAGTGGGCTTATTCAGAACTGCTATCGCGTGATCCACCGGAGGTGGGACACACCAACGCCCATCAGTAGCGGGCGTAAAAGGATAGCGCAGCTTAAACCTACTTGGTATAGCAAAAGGCTTGCGTATATTACACCAATGTTTCTTTACAGCGCATTGAAAATCATCAGTGCAGGGAAATACCTGCGATGTTTTGCGTCTTTTCTGCGTCCCATAAGCTGCCAAGGCAGCAGGAGGACAAGGTTCATCCTGTAAACGCAGTGTTTGCTTGATAGAAGCAACCAATTCATCCATGAGTGCAAGCTCTTCAGACGAGCCAGGGGGAGAAATATCAACCCCCTCAACCTCAGCCTCCATTTCTGACCCTACAAGGTCCAGGGAGGAACGGGACCCCGACAAGGAGACCCCAGCAACAGCAGCCCCATCACCAACACCCTCTGAATCAGAGGAAATTGAAAACTCTGGGCCTTTTTGAGGATTGAGCAGCCATCAGCAATTGCACCTGAGTCGCAAGGCTAGCCACAATCGCAGCCAAATCCCCCCCCCCCCCGAGGGGGAAAACCGCAGTCCCCTGGCTTCCCACCAATGTGACAGGAAATATGCTTTCCTGAGAATCCATGCCCCAAAATGAGTAAAATAAAATGGGTGACCGCCCCTTTAAATAAGGCGATGCGAACGTAGCCAACCGCCACACAAGCACACCCACACCAGGGACCCCCACAGGGAGAAGTTATACTCAGGCAAGGATACAGAGAATAGAGGGAAAAAACCTGGAGAGACCGCTGCTGCTGCTGGCCAGATCGGTGCTCCTGTAGAAAAGGAATTGCTGATATTCAGGGCGCTCAATTAAAGCCTATGGGAGGCTACAAGAAAATGGCCGCCATGCATGTGTACCATGCGGCCGGAGCAAGTACAGCCAAAATGGCGCCGTTTGGCGCCGAAACCGCTGCTCCCCCACCTCATGAAGGTGGAATAAAAATACACCACATAGTTATAAAGAACATGGTGGACCGCCGCAGCGGCGCTGTAATGTGCCCCAAACATGATAGCATCAAGTTCCACAGCACACAGCACACAGCCGTTCACACACTCAGACTGACACAGAAGTGCAGCACAGCCCCCCCTCCTTGCAGCCCACAGCATGCAGTGTGAGAGATAGGGAAACATCAATAGTGTGAACAGAGGGCAAGGTAACAGTCCCAGACTGACACCCCCCCAGACAGACAGGTCCCCACATGAATACACTTACCTCTTACATGGCGTGGGGGACACGCACAGGCGAACGAGCCGCTGTACGAGAGGGAGAGTCGCATCCAGGACGCAGCAGAAGGTGGGTTGAGAAACCGCACAGCGTCCAGTGAGGTAGCCACCTCACCCTAGCATCCCTGCACGGAACAGGGATGGGTCGTTCAGAAAACTCAGGAGCGGTACCTGACTGAACGCTCGATGGCGGGCTGAGAAGCCACTGACCCACAACCTGCGACCAGGGGAGTCAGCCCGAGACGCAGCCCGCATTATCCTCTTCATCTGAAGATCTAACTATTGCTGGTAAAAACAACAGCTAAATAAAGAAAGAGAAAAAAAACTCAAATAAAATCAAAAAAGAGAGAAGGCTGAGACAAAATGCCCCAGCATAGAGACATCCAGCTACTCCTGACAAGCTAGACATTGAAACTGAAGCAGGAAACAGGAAGTAGGAGGGTATATAGACTGAGGGGACCACCCCCTGGGGTGGGGATATGTTAAAAGCTTTAATATGGACATATTCTGTTGCCTAGCTACTCCTACGGAGCAAAGTCTAATACCCATTGTGACAAATATGAAGATGGCGGCGACTGTCGGAGGACGTAAGAGAAAGGCTGTTTGCTCCTGTTTTTTGACCCTCCCCTTCTTTCACTGGCCCCAAATCCATCTCCTGATCTAACAGTTTTTGGAGGCATTATGCACATGCTCAGTGGTGTGCATTGCTAGACTTTCTTGGAAAGGTGCATGGGATCAGCACAGAGCCAATCAGCACTGTCCAAAGTCAGGGGTCCTACAGCCTCATAGGTCAGAGGAAAAATTTGAAAACCTCCTACAAGCTTTAGCCAGACACGGATACAAATCACAAGACTGCTATATACTGGTGTTGAGAAAATATATTTAACCGTTTAGATTTACTAAACCCAGGACCCTGCATTCACTGTATCTGGTCTCCCACAGTACTCAATATGGAAATGCAATTTTAGTAAAACTTTAACCACTTGCTTACTGGGGATCTTCTATCCCTTTCCTGAGTAGGCCAATTTTAAGCTTTTAGCGCCGTCACACTTTGAATTGCGTAGTCATGCAAAACTATATGAAACGTATTACTTTTTTCATACAAATCGCTTTTTGGTGGTATTCAATCACCACTGGGTTTATTTTTTTCTAAACCAAAGTGACCAAAAAATACAAATTTGGAAAAGTTTGCAAAACCAGTAATTTCCCTCCATTGATGTGCACTGAAGCTCCATTGATAGGTGACACCGATTAGGAGTACTGATGGGCACTGGATAGCAACACCAGTGGGCAAATGTTGGGACCAATGTCCCTTTTACAGAAGGCGGTTATGGGGATTATTTTCTGAAAAACTGCTTCTGTTTACATCATGTAATCAACTGTCTTAACCCCGATCTGTGATAATCTGGGTCCGAAGGGGGGGGGGGCGCGTGCGGAAAGTGGTTACCTACTTTGATGGTCACTACGGACGTAGATCTGGAGCCCCAGCAACCAAGCACATAATGCAGGTTAATTTAATAAACCCTGGATACTGAGATCACAAAAGTTTGAGACTTTAAATACTCCTTGGCAATGTTAGTCCTTTGAAGGGAGCCAATACAATGATGGAAACACTGACACCGTATGCTCAAAAAGTATCACCATGCAGGTATGGGTTAAAAAAATAACTGGATTTTTGTAAGAACTTACCCTAAAATCCTTTTCTCTGAAGTTTGACAGACGCAGCTCCATATCTTCATTAGCATTAGGTTATGCTCCCAATCAGGAATAGGTACTAGGCAGGAAAACAAACCTTACCACGCTCAGGCATAACCCCACAATGATTCAGATTGCAGTTTCGTTGCAAGCAGTGTTTAGAAGATAAAACCCCATACACTTTCAAAAGTAGAGGGGCGGGTGCTGCGTCTGTCGAACTTCAGAGAAAATAATTTTACGGTAAGTTTTTATAAGTTCGACCGATGCAGCTCCATATATATCTTTATTACCAACGGGATGTCCCAAAGCAGTATTGTCTTGAGGGGTGGGAGAATGCAAAGCACACATTTCCCAAAAGCTAAACTTAGCCTAGCCTACCAGGCAAAAAAGGAGCTCAACCAGAAAGAAAAAAAAAAATATATATACCCTCAAACAGAAAAGAAGATTCTCTTTAAACAGCAGCCTGCAAAACCTTGCGGCCAAAAGAGGCATCCAAAAGATGCCAATACATCTTTGTAGAATTTTGTGAACTTCTGCACAAACGATCAATTTGCCGCCTTGCAAACTTGTCTCAGACGCTTGATGGCGAAAAGCCCAAAAGGCACTCAGCACCCTAGTAGAAAGCGCCTTTGCAGGAAAAGACCTGACCCTTTTCGTGAATAAGCCTGCACCACCGTCTGCCTGATCCATCTGGATATGGTCACAGCAAAGCAAATCCTTTATGAGGTCCCTCGGTCCCTGCTTTTCTAAAAGACTGTGGCCTCCAGGTAAACCCTGATCGCCCGAACCACATCCAAAGAACGCACAGCAATCTCCTTAGAATGCTTCGGCTTGGGACAGAATGTCTTCAAAAGGAAAAATCAGAAACCACCTTAGGAAGAAAAAACTGATTAGTCGAAGCACCACTATCTCCATCAACTACCAGATAAGGTCGACAAGACAACAGCGCCATTTCAGATACTCTGCAAGCAGAAGCGATAAGCCACCAAAAAAGACAACGAATGCAGAGAAATCTCCTGAATGTTCTCAAAAGGCAGCTTTTGAAGAACAGATAAGGCCAAATTGAGATCCCACAGAGGTAGCGGGGACGGTCTGAGGAGCCACATGACATACTCCCTGAAGAAAAGTACGAATTAGGTAGTCGGGGCTAACAGGCGTTGGAAATATATAGCCAAAGCAGACACTTGGCCTTTGATAGTGCAAAAAGCCAACCACTGTTCAAACCCTTTCTGTAGAAAGGCCAAAACGCTAGCAATGGAACAAGCGTGGGTGCACCTTTAGCGATTCACACCATAAAATGTACGATTTCCAAGTACAATGATATATCTTCCTGGCAGTAGATTTTCTAGTCTTTAATAGCTTAGGAATCACAGCACGAGAGACCTCCCTCTCAACACCTGGCTTTCAACAGCCATGCCGGTAAAGTGACAGCAATCTTGAGCTGAAGTCACCAAGAAGCTTTGGCAACCAACCTTATCAGGTCTGCGTATCAACTGGCAAAGCCAGTCTGGGGCCACCAGAATGACCGGAATTCTTTCCACCTCCACCCTGCGTAGAAGCCTTGGCAGAAGTGTTAACGGAGGGAAGGCAAAAAACAGATACTGACCCCAAGGAGCCACTAGTGGCATCGGCCAGAGGGTCTCGAGACCTGGCTACAAACCACTGCACCTTGTTGAGACGAGAAGCAAACAGATCGACCTTGGGCGTCCCCCTCCAGGGGAGAGGAGAGGAAACAACTCCAGGTGTAGGGACCACTCCCCTTAGTCCAACACCCAACGACTCCGGTAATCCACTTGCCAGTTTTCCATACTTGGGATGTGCACCGCACAAAGCTGAAAAACTGTTCCGCTCAGGCCAGAATCTGGGCCACTTCCTTGGCTGCCAAGACTTAATGCCCCCCCTGGTGATTGATGTAAGCCACAGATGTGGCATAGTCCGATTCAATCCGTACCGGACAGTCTTGCAAACAGGTCGTCCATTGTCACAAAGCTATCATTCTGAGCTCCAAAACATTTATCAACAGTTTGGACTCCTCTTCTGTCCAGGTTCCCTGGGCACAGCTTCCCCAGCACCCCGCCCCAGCCTGAGAGGCTGACGTACATGGTTACCACCATCCAAAATGGGAGAAAGGACTTGTCCTGGCATAGTGCTGGTGACTGAAGCCACCACCACAGAGCAGGCGGTGTGTTGTGGCTCAACCGAAACAGTGTCAAAAGGACTTTGGATCCTTGTTCCAATTGACAAGAATCCATGGCAAACATTTTGTATGGAACTGAGCACACGGAACCGACTCAAAGGTTGATCAGACCCAATACCTGCATGCAGGTTCTCAAAAGGTAGATCGGTTCCCAAAAGCAACCAAATCACCTCCTGCAATTTTGCAGCTTGTCTGGGGGAAGAAAGACCCTCACCAAGGCAGAGTCTAGAGTCAGACCCAGATAATCCAGTCGCGAGGAAGGTATCAGGGCAATTTCTTTAAATTGATGGTCCACCGGAACTCCTGCAGAGTTTGGACAGTGTTCCTTATGTCCAACATCAGGGCTGAACGAATATGCTCTCAATAGGAGATAGTCTAAGTACCCCAGTACTGCAATCCCCCGTTGGGCAGCAATGCCAATAATGGGGCTAGTACCCTGGTAAAAACCCTGGGGGCAGAGGCGAGACCAAATGGTAACGCCAAATTGATAATGCTCATCTGCTACTGAAAAATGAAGAAACCACTGGAGTCCAGCGTAGATAGGGATGTGTAGATATGCGACCTTGATATCCACTGAGACGGAAAAAAAAAAAAAAATATCTTCCTGTTGTAGTGAAGCCACTACCGAGCAGATGGATTCCAACCAATAAACTTCTGTACCCGCACAAAGCGGTTCAGGGCCTTGAGATCCAGGATGGGACGCACCTTGCCCACCTTTCTGGGCACGGTGTACAGGTTTGAATAAAACCCTTGAAAGCATTCCTGTGAGGGAACTTGCACAATCACTCCCTGTGACAGCAAATAGTGTTCCCTCACAAGTCCCTTAACCGGTCTGGAGATCGATGAAGATTGGACGGGAAAAACCTGTCCGACAGTCGACGATGGAATTCAATCTTGTACACCGAGCAGATAAGCTCATGAACCCATTTGTCTTGAATCAAAGGAGGTCCATAGGTCCAAGAAGCGAAAACTTCCCCCCACCCCAGAAACTGGTGAGGGCAACCCCTTCATGCAGAAGATTTGTCTGCAGATTTGGACAGATCGGTCCTTGATTTTTATACCCCCCACCAACCATTGCTTCTTGGAAACCCCAGAAGACCTGAACTGTTTACCTTTTTCTTGAGACCTGGAAGTATGAAAAAGCCGCTTATGAGCAGAGAAGGAAGGCATCCGCCTAGAACGTGGCACCTTACTCTTAGAGCATTGAGGAAGAAGAATACTCTTTCCCCCAGTGAGACCTTTGTTCAACTCCTCCAGAGAGGATCCAAACAACCTTTCCCTGTAAAGGGGAGATCAGTCAAGGCCTTTTCGGAAGCCTGGTCAGCAGACCAGCTTTTTAACCACACCATACGTCTGTCTAATAGCAATCTCCACTGCAGACACCCTGGCCAATAGCAGAGCCGCATTCAGTAAGTATCACATGAACGCCAGGACTTGAGCCAAATGGTCCATTAGTTCAAGCACCGCAGGGGGGAGCCGTTCAGCTTCCAGGTTTGCTTTTAGTAGCTTCACCGATCCAGTAACCGGCTGACACCAGAATGTTCACAAAACTAGTTTTCAAAATGGAACCGGCTATCACGTGTAAATGGCGGTATAGGGACTCCGCCCATCTATCCGCAGGGTCCGCAAAGGTCGGTGATTCCTCCACCGGAACCACAGCAGCACCCAAAGGGTCCGGAGGTAACATTTTATCCTTGGACTCCATTTTACACTGGTAAGAAAAAAGTGCACTGTCCTTTAAGAGTCAAATTACGATCTCACCGCTGTCTTAGCAGGCTACCAAACCCCAGGCTAGTACAATCTAAAAGCAGAGTGTACAAGGAAAACCCACAGGGAACCCCAGAAAAACGATACCTCAGGAGCTGCCAGCATGCTCTGAAAACAAAAGTGAAAATAATCTGCACAGGAAAAGGAAAGAACAGCCTGTGCCTTTGCTAGAATTTAAGTGCCATGCGGCTCGCCTGTCCAGCGATTGTGGACCACAGGAAAATGGCAGCCCCATGCATTCCTATGGGAAACAGAAAATGGCTGCCCATGTAATACAATGGAAAAAAACACATTGATCCACAGCAAAATGGCTGCCCCCAAGTCGCCCTGCAGTCTCCAGAACCCCTAAAAAAGGGGTCCCTGAACATCAGGCATCGCTGGGTCTCTAGAAAGGGACCCCACTAGGACCAACCAGCCCCATTAAAAAGGCGCCACAGTGGCCACAATAATTCCGCCCCCAAGGTAGGAACATGCACAGGGTAGGAGGGGAAGGAAAAAAAAATAAATAAATAAAAAGGCCAGGGGAACCGAGGGAGCCCCGAGGGTCTGACCATTCCAGGGATAGGGCCCACGTCCGCCCCGAGACCGCTAGAGGTTTTGGGGGGACAATTACTCACCACAACACGATACCAGGTGGGCGCCACTTCAAAACAGATCACCTCCCACCCGGGATGGGGGTGCTGTCAGCCAGGGGGTACGTCACGACTCAGGGCGTTTCAGGTCGATCGCGTCCCCACGAGATGGTTCACTTGCAGGCTGGTCCCCATCCGTTGGGGCACTGTCGTGGCGAGGCCTAGTCCTAGTTATAACCTGCTCACGCTCGCTTGCCAGGCTGGGAGACCTTAAGGATCTAGATTATCCATTCCGATAACCACAGCCAGCTGTTGCTTGTAGTTCTCCAGGAACCAACTTGTAAAAAAAAAAAAAAAATTGCATATTTACAGCCAAGACCGAAGTCCCAGCAGGGAGCTTGGTCCCAATTCTAAAACTAGGCAGAAAAACTGCAATCTGAAGCAGAGTGTGGGGTTATGCCTGCAGGGACAGCTCCCAAGGGCGAGGTTAAGTTTTCCTGCCTAGTACCTATTCCCGACTGGAGGAGCATAACCCAAAGGTAACGAAGATATGGAGCTGCGTCTGTCGAACGATAGAGAAAAATATATTTTTAGCATGTAAAAGAGCAAAAACACTGTATGAAACCATTAACAGCACTATAACTATTGATGAGGGACTTGAGTCAGCTGTTTCAATACCTAACTCACCTAACTGTTGATGGGCAACTTTACACACAAGCAGGGGAATTTATCAAGACTGGAGCAGACAATCTGGAGCAGCTGTGCATGGCAGCCAACCAGCTTCTAGTCTAGTTTTAATTTCCAAAGGCTGAGTCTAGTAGATAGCTGGATACGGTGTATAGCTTTGCTCACTTCTCCAGTTTAAGGGTTCTGGCATTCACATATAAAGGGTCTGATTTTGCATGGGACACTAAAGTGATGCATACTAGCACATTATGCCATTGTAGGGGATTTTTTTTTCCAGTCACGGTTTAAAACCATTTCAATTCATTGACCTTTTGTGAAGATATTTCCTACCTGTATCATCCAGTCTCATTATATCATCTCTTAGGTTGGTGCCTCCAGTTGTTGCCATGACCTTTACCCCTCCAAGGTGCTTGCTAACTTGGATACAGATCTGACTGACCTGAAGTGCAAGTTCTCGAGTCGGTACAATCACCATTGCTGAAATTTACAAAAAAAAAACTTCCATGTAAATTCTCGTAAGATGCATGTTGAAAAGAAATTACCCAATTACTTTGAATTGACTATAAATTTATGCCCACCTTGTATGCAGTCCTTCTTTAGGTCCAGCCGTTCAAGTAAGGGAATGAGGTAGGCTCCACTCTTGCCAGTTCCATTCTTAGCTCTAGCCAGGATATCCCTACCAGACAAAGCAATAGGAATGCTCTCCTCCTAAAGGACCAACAGTCATGTGGTTATTGTCATGGTCTAATACGTTGAGTCTGAGCTCATTTTAGCTTTACCAACCTGGATTGGAGACGGTTTTTCCCATCCCATTTCAAAAATCCCCATGAGCAGCTCTCTTTTTAAACAGTAATCTTCAAACTCATTGCCTTTTGTAGAGGTGACATCCTAAAAGAATAGTAAAGGGTCAATTTACTAGCGAAAATTTAAGAGTTTCAAAATTTACTTTTACAAGTGCTAGATCTTCAAAGAGGTTGTAAAACTTAAAAAACCTAAAGACAAGGCATAATTGGCTAGTATGCATTGCATACTAGCTTATTATGAAATACTTACCTTAGAACGAAGCTCGCTGACATGATCACCAATCTTCTCCTGGGTTTGCGTCCCTCCAGCCATTTGATTGGCCGGAGTCGTGATGACGTCACTCCCGCACGGGAGCCACAGTTCACGGCACAGGCCTCTGAAGGAATGGCACGGGCGGCCGTTCCTTCACAGCGCATGCGCCAGTGATGTCACTGGCTTACCTATAGGTATAGGTTACAGAGGAACCTTTTCTTCCTCTTTAAAAGAAAGCAATTTAAAAGTCACAAATTAAACTAAGCAAATATAATAGCCATGCTAAATTACTGAATAAAACCCCCCAAAAAAAAATCCAGGTGGTGGATGCTCCAGTTGCCTTTCCCACAAAATAAATCAGTACTTCCTCAGGACAGCCTCTCAAAAAAAGGGTAATATAACGGGTTACCTTTACTAAAGATCATTCCTGCCACCAGAAACTTTTCATGCCTAAAAATATTCCAATTTTAGAATAGACAAGTGGAGACAGATTTTTGGCTCAACGCAGTGCAGTTCTGTTGATAAACAGTTGCCCATAAACCATGTTTAAAACCAGGATAGATTTAAAAAAAAAAAAAAAAATGGAGATTCAGATTTGTCTTCAGTAAAATGAGGCAATTACACTGGCATTTGTGATGAAGCAGTGACAAGCACAAATGAAGTACCATTTATAGGCACTGTATTTATCTGTCACACTTCTGTGCCCAATGAAGAAATTCTGCAAGGCTGAGATGGGAAAGGCAGTGGCAAAATATGTAATGGGGCCGAAACGACGAATCTACTAATCAACAATTATCAAAATAGCTGGCTGACCAACTAATCAATTATGAAAATATCTGACTAATTGGCCTGAATACAGAATGCATTTGTTTACATATCCGGGAATACAGTGAAGCACATACAGCTCAGTACACTGCCCATTCATGGCAGACAGTACAGCACACATACAGCTCAGTACACAATCCATACATGTCAGTAAGTGCCTGAGAACCTGTGAATGTGAGAGGAGCAATGCCTCATGGGACATGTAGTGTCTGGCAGAAGGTGAGTGGTTCTAAAGTCAGTTTTTTTCCCTTGCTATAGGGACAATCTCAATACTATACTTTGTAGCTTCCTATAGGGGCAATGTGAAGGCAGGAGGTGCCAGAAGCATTGATGGGGTCCCCAGAAGAGGAGAATCAGGGCTGCTCTGTGCAAAACAATAACAGAGCAAGTATAACATCTTTGTTTAAAAAAATAATCACTTTGAAGACTGCAGGCAAGATCAGCATCTGAACCATGAGAAGGTGGAGGCTGAACTGGAGGTAAGAAAGGGCATTACACATACATTTAAAGTAAACATTTACCAGCATTGTGCATATATTTTAAAATGATATCCATTTTGGGGGGGGGGGATGAAGTCATAGCTTTTAGTACTACTTTAATATAAAATATTTATATCTCCCTTCCACCCTTCATATAAGCTTCATGTCTGACTCCTAGTTAAAATGCCCATATATCCCTAGTCTGGACAGATGGCTAGAGAAAATAATATGTTTCCCAGTAAAAACGAACCCCTTATAGTAGCAATTATCTGCTCTTTTTGTACTATAAAGAGCTAAATTTATTTTTTTTAACCTCATTACAGGTGTTACAGGAAAAAAAAAAAAAAAAAAAACGCATGTTGCTAAAAGTCTTGGCCTGGTTCACACCTATTCATTTTTTGGCGTTTTTGCAGAAGCGCACTACTATTAAACATGGTTCCCTATGGGACACATTCATATCTATGCATATTTGGAAAGTGTCAAGGACTTTTGTCAGTGCAAAACAGTGTTTTATGCTTTTTTGGTTCACTAGACCTCAACGGAGAATCTGCAGAAAAGCATGTAGTGAGTTTTTGCAGCGATACGAGCTTTTTAATCTGCCCAACAAATTGGCCACAAAAAAAAAAAAAAAAACGCAAAAAAGCACTGCAGAAATGGATCAAAACAAACTGCATAGATGTGAACCGAGCCTTATGCTGGCCATACACGTATCGATTTTCAGGCGAGAATATTCAGACCAAAAATCTTTGTGCATTAGCTGAATGAAACATTGTTTTACCACCTCAATACCGGCCCATAGTACATATACGTCCTGAGTTTAAAGCTAAATACCGGTGTTATGGCAGCAGATAGCTGCCATAACCCTGGTATTTTTTTTAAACTGCAGGCGATGGGCTTTCCGATAAGAGTGGTCCCAGCGGCGGATTCGCCGCGAGATCACCCTCCGGGATGGCGGAAGGGGTGCCCCCCCTCCCGCCGCGTCCCGGTCCCTTTCCCCGCTTACCGGACCCGCCG
The DNA here is from genome assembly GCF_965119305.1 of Pelophylax lessonae. Classification (NCBI taxonomy): domain Eukaryota; kingdom Metazoa; phylum Chordata; class Amphibia; order Anura; family Ranidae; genus Pelophylax; species Pelophylax lessonae. Next base: position 129,565,550 of record NC_138779.1, read on the forward strand.
GCAGCGGGGAAAACGATCCGATCCTGGATCCTCACAGACAGGATGTCGAGTGATGGCAAGCTTGCCCTCACTCGACTCTATTGTCTTGGAGGACCGGAGCGACGGCAAATGTCGTTGCCGAGCAACCGACTTAAAGGTCCCTTTTTTTTTTTTTGTCTTTTTCTTCCTTTCCAACTTTATTAGTGTACTTGTGAGATCTGAGGACTTTTTGACCCCAGATCTCACAAAAAAGAGGTCCTGTCGTGCCCATTTCTAATACAAGGAATGTTTACATTCCTTGTATTAGAAATAAAAAATGATCAATTTTTTTTTTTTAAAAATAAACGGTGTAAAAATAAATAAATGAAATAGTAAAAAAAAAAAAAATTAAAGCGTCCTGTCCCCGTTAGCGCGCGCAGAAGCGAACGCACACGGAAAACCCCGCCCACATATGTAAACGGTGTTCAAACCACACATGTGCGGTATCGCGGCGATCGTTAGAGGGAGAGCAATAATTTGAGCCCTAGACCTCCTCTGTAACTCTAAGATGGCAACCTGTAGAAATTTTTAAAGTGTCGCCTATGGGGATTTTTAAGTACCAAAGTTCGTCGCCATTCCGTGAGCAATTTTGAAGCATGACATGTTGGGTATCTATTTACTCGGCGTAACATCTTTCACATTATAGAAAAAATTGGGCTAACTTTTCTGGATTCTTATTTTTTAATTCAAAAAAGTGATTTTTTTCCAAATAAATTGCGTTTGGAAGACCGCTGCGCAAATACGGTGTGATAAAAAATATTACAATAATCTCCATTTTATTCTCTAGGGTCTCTGCTAAAAAAATATATAATGTTTGGGGGTTCCAAGTAGTTTTCTAGCAAAAACAACTGATTTTAGCTTATAAACACCAAAATGTCAAAAATAGGCTTAGTAGGCAAGTGGTTAAAAAAAGGTCACTTGCTTTTAACATCCAGTTTTGAAATGAATGCAATTTCTGAACGAAAACCACATACACGGTCTGAAAATTCCTTTGACCAAGTTTTTTATTCTGCGCCTTCTAATTTTCCTCACTGTGGTAGAAAACGAACATCAATTTGACCCAACGATTCTTAAAATGACCCAATGTTATTAAGGCCCCTTTCACACATGCTGTCTGTTTGTCCGTTTTTCATCCATCCTTTGACAGATGAATAACGGACATTAATGTATCTATATAAAAACGAATGACAACAGATGATCATCCATTAACATCCGTTTTCATCCGCTTCCGTCAATGTCCATTTTTTTGAACGGATGAATGCCCTATTTTTCATCTGTCAAAAAAACGGATCGGATGAACAACATATGACAACGGATGAAAAACGGATAACAACTGACAAAAAACGGATGGAAAACGGATGGAAAACATACATTTTGACGTGACTGAAGAACTGAACGGACCGTATGTGTGAAAGGGGCCTAAAAACGGAATTTTTGTAAAATCTTACCTGTAAAATTCCTTTCTCTGAGTCCTCCGACAGTCGCCGCCCACTTCATATTCATCACCAATGGGGTTATGTCCTTTATTCCGTAGGAGTAGCTAGGCAACAGAATATGTTAGTACAAAGACTTTTAACATATCCCACCCCCAGGGGGTGGTCCCCTCAGTACATAACCCTCCACTTCCTGTATCCAACTCAGTTTCAGTGGAATAGCAGTAGAGAGTACATCAAAACCCCAAAAGAGGGGCGGGGGCGGCGACTGTCGGAGGACTCAGAGAAAGGAATTTTACAGGTAAGATTTTACAAAAATTCAGTTTTCTCTTACGTCCTCCGACAGTCGCCGCCCACTTCATATTCATCACCAATGGGGATGTCCCAAAGCAGTGTAAATATGAGGGGTGGGAAGAACGCAGCCGCGCCCAAGGCAACGCCGTCTCCCCATCAGAGAAAGGAACCGTACCAAAGGAAGGAAACCAGTTGGGCATAAGAACAAAACACTCGCTCAACAGGAGCAAGAAAACCCAGGGAAAAAACAAATATCCCAAAAAGCCAAAGAACCCGTAACAAGGGCTCTAGGGAACTGCCGCACTAAGAACCTTGCGGCCAAAGGAAGCATCAGCCGATGCCTGAACATCTACTCTGTAGAATATCGTGAAAGTGTGTACGGTCGACCAAGTCGCCGCCGTACACACCTGGGCCACAGAGGCCCCAGGACGACAGGCCCAAGACGTACTCCGAGATCTGGTAGAGTGCGCCTTCACAGGTACAGGGGGAACTTTCCCCTTCAAAGCATAGGCCTGATCAATGGTCTGTCTGATCCATTTGGCGATTGTAGAAGCCGACGCCGCCATGCCCTTCCGAGGACCTTCCGGAAGGACAAACAAGGCATCCGACTTGCGAGAAGACTCAGTCGATTTGAGATAGACTCTAATCGCCCGGACAACATCCAAGGAGTGAAGCAACACCTCCGTCGGATGCTTCGGCTTCGCGCAAAGCGAAGGTTTGACAATGTCCTCATTGAGATGAAAGTCCGAAACCCTTTTTGGAAGAAAAGAAGGGTTGGGTCGCAAGACCACCTTATCCAAATGCACAACCAGATACGGAGACTTGCAGGACAAGGCTGCCAGCCCCGACACTCGACGAGTCGAGGTGATAGCCACCAAAAAGGCCACCTTCTTGGACAACAAAGACAGCGAGATCTCCCTGAACCTTTCAAAAGGAGCACGCTGCAATACTGATAGAACTAGATTCAAGTCCCAAGGGGGAAGAGGGTCCCTCCTAGGAGGGATCAGACGACGTACCCCCTGCACAAAAGTGCTAACCAAAGAATCCGATGCCACAGGCCGTTGAAAAAGAACGGCCAAAGCAGACACCTGACCCTTGATTGTGGCCAGCGCCAGACGCTGGTCAACACCCGTCTGAAGGAAGGGCAACACCCTAGACACCGAATAAGTGTCAGGAGAGAAACCCCTGGATTCGCACCAGGCAAAATACGCCTTCCAAGTACGGTAATAAACCTTCCCCGAGGAAGACTTCCTCGCATTTATTAAGGTGTGAATGACCTCAGGGGAAAGACCCTTGTTCTTCAGGACCTCGGTTTCAACAGCCAGGCCGTCAAGGCCAGCGACTGAAAAGCAGGATGGAAGATCGATCCTTGCGACAGAAGATCTTCTCGAAGAGGCAGACGCCACGGGGCGTAGATTGCCAGATGCACGAGGTCTGCGTCCCAGGACCGGCGAGGCCAGTCCGGTGCCACAAGAACCACCGTGGTCGGTTCCGCGAAGGAACCTGGACAGCAATTGAATCGGTGGGAACGCATACATCAGTTGGTACTGATGCCACGGGGCAACCAACGCGTCCGACGCGTCTGCCCGAGGATCGCACGTCCTTGCCACAAACCGTGGCACTTTGTTGTTCAGACGAGACGCGAACAGGTCTACCTCCGGAAGACCCCACCTCGCGCACAACATCTGGAAGACAGCCGGGTGAAGGGACCATTCTCCCTGGTCCAGGGTTCGACGGCTCAGATAATCCGCCTGCCAAATTTCCACCCCCGGAATGTGACCTGCCGATATTGCCGGGACATGCGTCTCGGCCCAAGACAGAATCGCGGCCACTTCGAGCCGCCCGGGCACTCCTGGTGCCCCCTGGTGATTGACGTAAGCCACCGCCGTGGCATTGTCCGTCTGCACCCGAACCGGGTAGCCGTGAAGATTGTCCGTCCAACGACGAAGACAGTAGTATCGCTCGCAGTTCCAGAACGTTGATCGGAAGGGAGGATTCCCCGTCGACCAAACACCCTGGGTGGACAGAACGCCCAGAACACCACCCCAGCCCGACAGGCTGGCGTCCGCGGTGATCACCGTCCATGAAAGGGGACGAAAAGACTTGCCCCCCCGATACTGAGGGGGATTGAAGCCACCACAGAAGATCCCTTCTGGTCTGAGAACTCAATGACATCTGGAGATCCAGAGACTGCGGACGCCCGTCCCACTTGGACAATATCTCCGCTTGGAGATCCCGTGTGTGAAACTGGGCGAAGGGAATCGCCTCGAAAGCTGAGACCATCAATCCCAGACACCGCATGCACGTCCGAATGGACGAAGATGGAACGTCCCTGAGGGACCTGACTGCCTCCTGAAGAGCTGCGAGTTTTTCTTCCGGCAGGAAGACCTTAGCCTGGACAGAGTCCAGAATCATACCCAGGTAAGAAATCCGAACCGATGGGCACAATGTCGACTTTGGAAAATTGATCGTCCAACCAAACTCCTGCAGAGTCTGCAACGTGACGGACAGATCCTTCTCCAGACTCTGGCTGGTCGCAGACCGAACCAGAATATCGTCCAGATACCCCAGAGCTGAAATGCCCTGGGCCCTCAACAAAGCCAGAACTGGTGCCAGCACTTTGGTGAACACCCTCGGAGCCGAGGCGAGACCAAAAGGCAACGCCACAAATTGGTAATGATCTTCCGCTATGGCGAATCGAAGGTACCTCTGGTGACCCTCGAAAATCGGGATGTGAAGATACGCATCTTGCAAGTCGATGGAAGCCATGAACTCCCCCGGAACCAGGGCAGCCACCACCAACCGCAGGGATTCCAAGCGGAACTTGCGCACCCGCACAAAGCGGTTCAGCGCCTCCAATTCCAGAATCGGACGCACCTTGCCCTCCTTCCTGGGCACGGTGAGCAGATTGGAATAGAAACCCCCGAAACCTGTCCCGATGAGGTACCGGGACCACCACTCCCTGAGCCCTCAGGTCCTGCACCGCTAGATGCAGGTCCCGCAAACGCTCCGGGAATAGTAGAAGACTTGAGGGAAAAAATCTGCTCTCCGGCCGAGAGAGAAACTCGATCTAGTAGCCAGATCGAACGATTTCCTGTGAATTGGGTGAGGGCGCCCCTTCAGGCCGCACTGTTGTGGGCCGCAGAACCGGATTGGCCGGACTTTTGCTTACCTGCCCACGGCTTCTTGCGGGAGCCTTGACCCTTGGACGGCTTGCCCCAAAGTGTGACCGAAAGGCACGAAAGGACCCCTGAGGGGGCCGAAAGAAAGCATTCTTTTTTCCAGGAGCCATCTTAGTCTTGTGGGATTGAGGTAAGAGCGTGTTCTTACCCCCCCCGTGACCCCTTTAAGTAGGGCATCCAGGGATTCGCCAAAAAGGCGAGAACCATCAAAAGGCAGATTGGCCAAGGTCTTACGTGAAGATTGATCCACAGACCAACACTTCAACCAAACCAGGCGGCGAGATAACACCGCCACACTGTGTACACGTGCAGCCAACGGAACCATATCCAGGTCCGCATCACACAAATACATGACACCCTGGTGGATTTGATCCACCATATCCAAGTCGCCTGGGGGGCAGAATCAGCCACCAGGACACGCCTAAGCACCTGCGTCCAGTTCGACCGCCTGGGCTGCCATAAGTGAAGCAATAAAGCTTTCAACATAGAACCCATAATAGAATAGGTACGACGGGCAAAGGACTCCTTCCTCTTGTCCGTGGCATCCCGGAACACCGGGGTGTCTTCAGCAGGAATCGCAGTGGACTTGTTCAAAACTGCTAACGCCTGGTCCACCGGAGGTGGGACACACCAACGCCCATCAGTAGCGGGCGTAAAAAGGATAGCGCAGCTTAAACCTACTTGGTACAGCAAAAGTTTTGCGTATATTACGCCATCGTTCTTTCACAGCGCGCTGAAAATCATCAGTGCATGGAAACAACTGCGATGATATGCGCCTTTTCTGCGTCCCATAAGCCGCCAAGGCAGCTGGAGGACATGTTTCCTCCTCCAAACGCAGAGTTTGCTTGATAGAAGCAACCAATTCATCCATGAGTGCAAGCTCTTCAGACGAGCCAGGGGGAGAATTATCAACCCCCTCTACCTCAGCCTCCATTGCTGACCCTATAAGGTCCAGGGAGGAACGAGACCCCGATAAGGAGATCTCTGCCCCAGCAGCCCCAGTACCATCACCCTCTGAAACAGAGGAATTTGAAACTCTGGGCCTTTTAGAGGATTGAGCAGCCACCAGCATTTGCACCTGAGTCGCAAGGCTAGCCACAATCGCAGCCAAATCCCCCCCCCCCCCCCCGGGGGGGGAAACCGCAGTCCCCTGGCTTCCCACTAAATTGGCAGGAAACTAGTATTCCTGAGAATCCATGCCCTTAAAGTAGCAAAAATAAATGGGGACCGCCCCTTTAAGAGAGCGCTGCGATCGTAGCCCACTCACACTAATCATCCCACACAAGGGACCCCCACAGCAGTGTTAATTTTGGCAGCAAATTTCAATTTAGTTTTAGTCTTAGTCTTAGGACTAAAATGGCATTTTAGTCTTAGTCCCATTTTAGTCTTCTGCCAGTGTTTTAGTTTTAGTCGTATTTAGTCGACTAAAACTCTAGTATATTTTAGTCGACTAAAACGCCCTACATTTTAGTCGACTAAAACTCATTTTAGTCATCTATAATCAAATGGGTGTAGTTCAATTGTAATTTGCAATGCATTATTTAAGCATTTCTCTACAATTTCCAAACTCATTATATACTACTGCTGGTCCTGGAGTGAAAAATCTAATATGTTATTATTTATGCTTTGAGCATGCACCAGTGTTAATTTTTGGCAGCAAATTTCGATTTAGTTTTAGTTATAGTCTTGACTAAAATGCCATTTTAGTCTTTAGTCGTATTTTAGTCATCTGAATTGTGTTAGTCGACGAAAATGTTTTAGTCGGTTTTAGTCAACGAAATTAACACTGCCCCACAGGGACAAGTATACCAAGGCAGGATACAGGGAATAAAGAGAAATGAACCTGGAGAGATCGGTGCTGCTGCCTGCGGTGCTCCTGAAGGAAAGGAAGTGCTGGCATACAGGGCGCTCTATGAAAGCCTATGGAGGCTACAAGAAAATGGCCACCATGCATGTAAAACATGCGGCCGGAGCGATCGCGGCCAAAATGGCGCCGAAACCGCCGCTCCCACACCCCATGAGGGAGAAGCAAAACACACCATCTGCCCAAAAAAGGAACATGGTAAACCGCCGCAGCGGCGCTGTAATGTGCCCCAAACATGAGAAACTCAAGCCCCACAGCACACAGCCGTTCACACAGACAGAAAACTGACACAGAGTGCAGCCAGCCCCCCCTCCTGCAGCCCACAGCATGCAATGTGAGAGATAGGGAAACGTAATAGTGTGAACACAGGGCAAGGTACACAGTCCCAGACTGACACCCCCCAGACAGACAGGTCCCCACATAAATGCACTTACCTCTCACATGGCGTGGGGGACCCGCACAGGCGAACAAACCGCTGCACATGAGGCAGGGAGAGTCGCATCCAGAACGCATCAGAAGGTGGGTTGAGAAACCGCACAGCGTCCAGTGAGGTAGCCACCTCACCTAGCATCCCTGCACGGAACAGGGATGGGTCGTTCAGATAACTCAGGAGCGATACCTGACTGAACGCTCGATGGCGGGCTGAGAAGCCACTGACCCACAGCCTGCTACCAGGGGGGTCAGCCCGAGACGCAGCCCGCATGATCCTCTTCATCAGAAGAACTAACGCTGGTAAAATAACAGCTAACAAGAAAGAGAGAAAAAAACTCAAATAAAATCCAAAGAAAGGAAAGAGAGCTGAGACAAGGTGCCCCAGCACAGAAACTTCCAGCTACCCCTGACAGCTAGACAAATGAAACTGAGTTGGATACAGGAAGTGGAGGGTTATGTACTGAGGGGACCACCCCCTGGGGGTGGGATATGTTAAAAGTCTTTGTACTAACATTCTATTGCCTAGCTACTCCTACGGAATAAAGGACATAACCCCATTGGTGATGAATATGAAGTGGGCGGCGACTGTCGGAGGACGTAAGAGAAACATTTTTTGAAGGAAGACGTTTTTGTATGGCCAGCATAAGTGACAGCAGGTGTCTGTCATACATAAAATTTGAGCGGAGTCTGATGATATATACCATATTCAACCTCTGACAGTATATCTGTCATTCTCAGAGTGGATTCGAGATTTTGCCCCCTAAACATACAGTTGGTCATTTAGATTTACCACTGCATATAGATATTTAAGAATTGCCTTTAGGTAAAATGTAAAAAAAAAAATTATACACCACACTTTAAAGGTTATTATCCGGAAAAAAAAAACCCGGACAACTAATAGGATTATGAAAATAATAGTTCATACAGTGAAGTGTGGAGTATATGGCAAAATGTGTACACTTCACTGACGTAAAAATATAAACCACAGTGCATTTAGGAATAAGGCCATGTGCAGAAATTAATTACAGCAAGTGTGCAGTGCAGAAAACATATGCCATAGTGTGGCGTGGCCTACGAAAAAATGTGCAGTGTACAGAACACTTGGCATTGTACATAGTGGACCACTGAACACAGTATACAAAATGAATTGGAAGGGCTACATAGCAGATCATTCCTAATCAGAAATGCAACATAGAAACCATTTAAAGACAGGGAAGACAAACAAGTCACCTAAATTGGAACTAAACTGTGCTGCCAGTGCTCAGGGGCTTTGCTATAATGTACAAGCATGCACAGCATATTTGCACATTATGCCAGACTAACCTCTGACACGCTCTCCTCCAGCAATGTGATCGTCAAAGTCTCCCTCATCACTTGTGTTGACATTTGCAGCTCGTGTACTTCCAGGTTCAGAGTCATCCTGGTACCAAGACCATGTGAAAAATGAGCTTATGTACACGTTAAAATATTGCCAGCAGGCAGGACAGACGCTATTATTGCAGAAGAACCTCTTCTGCAATAAAAAAACTGCACTACTGCCTACCAGCAATGTTTCTCCATAGGTTCTTAACACTCAGTATGTTCACAACTTTCCCTAGCACAATTGTAAAAAGCAAATATGTTCGCAGTACTTTAAGTAGATTTAAAGCCAAGAACACAAAAAGATTGTAATCTATAGTTATATATTTATCAATCCTTTGAGATGGTGGCTGCATAATTTGTTGAAGTACATAAAATTACCAGTTTGCTGGAAAATTGCAATTGTGCATTAAACTGAAATCTCAAACAACGTTCTCAGCCTTCCCAGCCATCTGAAGAATGAAAACGCCTCCCCCTATGTAATGAAGATTAGGTGGGGGGTGTAGTGCAAAACAGGAGCACAGCATAGGGGGTACAATTCTGTTACGCCATAGAATACAGCAAGCATTTTCTCCCTAGGCATGCAGAAAAAAAAAAATTGACGTTAATAACTCTTTAAAATGTCACATTCTACTCATCTGTCCTATGTCCATGTATTTCACAGAGCAGCCCCCATCCTCCTTGGGTCTCCTGCTAGCGCTCCTGGCTCCTTCCTCCTGGGAATGTCCCCATAGCAAATCCCTTGCTATGGGGGCACTCCTGCTCGCTTACACCTGAGAAGACACTGTGTCCCCAAGACAGAGCATGGCTCAGCCCCACCCCATCCTCACTAGATGTGATTCACAGCATCGGGAACCAATGGCTCCCGCTGCTGGCTAAGCAAAATAGTAAGTTCTGCTCTCGTGCAAGTTGCTGCATTAAGATCAGGCTCAGGTTAGGAGGTGCTGTAAGGGGAGCCGCATGCAGGCTTACCTTCAAGCAGAGAGCGCACAAAGGTAAAGGAAAACCTTCAGCCCTTGTAACCACTTTCAAGTTAATGAGCTGTTACCTGGCTGAAGGTCTGACCACCTACAAGATGTCACTAAGTTTCACTGTTAAGGTCTATGCACCACAGTCTTAACTACTCCTAGAGTTCGGCGTTTTGCCTGTAGAAGCAACTATTTTATGTATCCATGCACATTAGGACGTGGAGGCATATTTTAAGTTCAGCGTTCAAGGCACGAAAAATGCTGAACACTGCTAAACATTAGTGCAAAAACACTTAACCGCTTGCCAACTGCTCACAGTATATTTACTGCGGCAGTCAGCCCCTCACAGGCAGAGTGACGTAGGTCTACGTCGCTAGCCTGTGAGGCTCTGGGAAACTGGCGCGCTCCTGCTCCCGCGCGGCCACGGACCCACCGCGCGTGACTTGCGGTGGAGAGGGAGAAAGGCAGGCGGCTAATGTAAATAAGCCGCCTGTCATTCTCCCCGGTGTAGGAATCCTGATTATACTGTTCTACTATGTAAACCGTTGATCACTGTTCCTACCCCTGAAGCCACAGCCAATCACAGTTAGAATTACGCCCCTAGGGACACACAACACCCCTCCCTCTCAAAAAAAGTTAACCCCTTCACTGCCAGTATATTTTTACAGTTAACAGTGCATATGTATAGCACCGATTACTGTAGAAATGTCACTGGTAACCCCAAAAGTGTCAAAAATGTCAGTCAAGGGTCCGATCTGTCCGCCGCAATGTTGCAGTACAGCAAAAAAAAAAAAAAAAAACGCAGATCGCCGCCATTACGCGTTAAACAAAAATCTTTCCCTTTGTTAGTAAACGCGATCACTTTTGCGCAAACCAATCAAAATACGTTTTGCGATTTTTTTTTACCAAACATGTAGCATAAAACAAATTGGCCGAAAATGTTAAAAAATTTTTGATTTTAAATTTTTTTGGGGGGAATTTCATATAAAAAATATTTGAAAAATATGGTATTTTGCAAAATTGTCGCTCTTTTTTTGTTTATAGCGCATGATAAAAATCGCACAGGTGATCAAATACCAAAAGAAAGCTCTGTGGGAAAAAAAAAAAAAAGACGTCAAATTTGTTTAGGTACAGCGTCGCACGACCGCGCAATGGTCCGTTAAAGTCACGCAGTGCCGAATTGCAAAATAGGCCCTGGTCGGAATGGGGGTAAAATCTTCCGGGGCTTAAGTGGTTAAAGTAAACTGGACTTTTGTCGCACCGTAAAATCCTTTTCGGCTATTTGACGGACAGCTCCCCATCTTCTGACCCTTGGGTTATGCTGCTCTCCATAGAAGTAGGACACTAGGAGCAAACAAGTTTGATTACGCCTATAGGGCAGTCCTAGGGGGTATACTCCTGTTTCAGTAGAAGCTCTTGAAAGGAAACGCCGCACCGTCACACACCTTGTCCACGGTCCGCGCTGCAGGCGGCCGCGGTTATCTACAAGTTTATGCATACCGCTCCTTGAACCATCTGTAACCAAGTGCATGTATATATTTTATAATAAAGTTTATAGAGGTAATGCACTTTTGTTTGCCCACTTATTTCTCCCTGGGTACACTCTGAGGGATCGTCCTATAGCAACACATGTGTTGGATTTTGCTTTGAGCCATCTGGATCTGTTCCACTCATGTTAGGGGGAAGGAATATCTTCCATCTGATTTATACTTTCTCATGTTGATGTTTGGTAAGAGGCTTTGATTGATTTGAGTGCTCACACGTGGATGGTGGGACTACACTTGCATTGCACAAGAGTGGATTTTTGAGTTGAATTTACACTTTCATAATTTCCGTCTGGTGAGAGCAGAACTTGTATGGTGGAGGCAATATGTATCCCCATTTATGAATTTACACTGTTGGATTTGGAGACATCTTATTTCACCATTTTTTACACTAGTGATTTATGGACTGGTCACCTTATTTTTCATGTGATCACATTTTTTTCACCAAATTTTTTTATGTGTATCATTCTACATATTGTTACATTAGTGCACCAGATCACACATTCACCCAATAACTTACAGGTTAACAAAAAACCTTTCCACCCACCAAAGTGACCAGATCTTTCCAACCCTGAAATTTATGAAAGTAAAGTCTCACCGAAGTCTTGATTCGAAGATCTTTTGGAGGGAGTTTTAACGTCTTCTTCCAGTCGTCACCAGGTCTACAAGCAAGAACACAATTTTAACATTTAATGCAGTATCCAAAACTCAAAACACTACAGAGACCCAAAGCAGAACAGCCATCTTTTGCTCAAAGTATAGTGTAAGCACATTTGCATTACCGCAGCATATACCTCAAACACTTTATCCCTTGATGTAATTTTTTTTTAAGTTGCGTTGTATAGGACATCCATTAAAACCAAACCTAAAAAAACAAAATACTAAAATGAATATACTAACATGTGTAGCACTACCCGAAAGGGTGGAAAACATGTTTCATAGAAAATGTAAATTGTAAAGCGCTGACTAAAGTAATAAGCTTAGTCGAGGGGTAGCACCATACAACCAGTTCTCGTTTCCCAGTAGAGACCAGCGAAGCAGAATCAAAGGGTGGAAAGGAAATCGAAGATAAATATATCTCTACATGATGGGATCCAAGATTTCCCATTGGGGAAACAGAGGTAAAAAGGATAAAAGAAATTGGTATGGAGAGAGGAAGAACAGGTGGAAAAAAAAAAAAAGGGGGGGGGGTAGAGGGAAAAGGGCCTTTACCCTGGCTGCATGAAGGTCCACCATGAGCCTTTAATGTGTTCCAGCAAGGAGAATCTTCTCTTCCCCCAGGTTTTTCATACAATGCGATTGTTTTGTGAGCAAAGAACCAAATTCTTAATAGTGTTAACAGCCTCAAACTTTGTGGGAGGGTTGGGGTCCTTCCATTTTAGAGGAATAGAGGCTTTAGCTGCATTAAGGACGTGTTGCAATATAGATCTTTTATACGTTTTTTTTTTTTTTTTTTGTTTTTTTTTTTAGGGAGTGGGGAAAGGTGTAGCAGAAAATGCAGGGGCAGTCAATGAAATCTGAACTTTTGGGAGCTCTCTCACTTCATCTCAGAAAGAACTGAGAAGCGAACAAGACCAATCAAATGCATCAGGGGCAAACCATTGTCTATTGTATCTCCAACAAATGTCTGTACAGTCTGCAAAATGTTTATGAAGTATTGTGGGTGTTCTATACCACCCGGGGAACATCCTAATTTAGTCTTCGAGTTGTGTACCTTTCCAATGATTGTTAGATGAATTCAGAAATTCCATACAAGTAATAAAAGAAAGATGAAAATGCCCATTATGTGTAGTCAATGCGCCATATAAAGGGACTGTTGACAACGATGAGTCTGTTTACACTGTACATCAGGTGTGCTCAACCTTTTGAAGAGAGCCACTTAAAGAATAAAAGTTTAAAAAAAAATAAATGCATGCACCAAGGTAAAAAGTGCATTTATTTTTTTCCGTAAAGCATTGCAGATCTGTTAGTGTCTGCCTTGCTCGTACCTCATGAGGAAACTGATGCATGCTGATAAGAGAATGTACTACCACAGCGCTCACTTCATTGAAAACTACAAGCCGACAGCCACAAAGGCTGCGGGACCTTTCCATTCACAGGGGATTGAATGAATGACCGCTAGCAGGGGGCGGGTGAAAGATCCCCACTAGCTATCAGATCTGGGGGGCAGAACGTGTGTGATATGCAGCATGTTACAAAAGGCGAACTTACTGGTAACTAGTTGCAGGCCACAACACTATAGCCCTTAGTGTCCTAACTCCTTAAGGTTGCTTTCACAATGACACAATGATGCACTGCAGGGGCAGCGTAGTGCAACAGCTTTCCTGCACAGACCACTATTACATCTTGCGATTGTGTGGCAATTTCTAAAAGTGCACCAAAACTCCTGCATTAAAAATAGTTTTGGTGCACTTTCAGAAAGCACAACAAACCCACAAGGTATCAAAAAAAAAAAAAAAAAAAAAAAAAAAAAAAAAAGTATGGCTCAGTGCAGGTACCCTGCAGGAAAGCTAAAGATGCATGGTTCTATACCCAAGGATCAGTGTGAAAGTGGGTTTAATAACCACTGCAAAACCATTGCTCTTATATGACCAAACTGAAAAACTTGATATTATGCCTATGCTGTGATGCCCAAACTGATTTTCATGAACTGACTACACTTTCTGCATCTACAGGAATTGCCAACTGTAGAACATGTTGCTGTCACAGGTGTGTATTTGGAATCCCTCCACCTGGGACAGGAGCTGGTGCTATAGAGAAGAATCTGCTTATCTGGCTTCTGCTCCCTCCACCGCCACTTGCTTCCTCTGATGGCTCTATCCACAACACTGATGCTCTAAGATGATGTCTAACTAGTGATCTGGGCTTGCTGACCCCACCATCCCAGAGCAGGTGGTCGTGGGCCACTTAAGAGGGCTCACGCATGTGGCCCACGGGCTATCTGTCGGGCATCCCTGCTTACAGTAAGCATGTATTTTATACAATACATTTTTATACTGAACACATTGGGAGAAAAAAAAAAAAAAAGTAAAACTTTTTTATGTAGGTTAAATTGCTTATTGCAATTTAAAAACTGTGCTGATTTAGAGTTTGTCTCCATACCATTTCCTATTTAATGTAGCATCTAATCTTAGCAGTTCAGCTCTATACCCATGACACCTACTAACAAAGCTGGTCCAGCATTAGGCCCTGAAGCAGAATCAGTTTTTAGGCTAGCAACCCCCCAGTGGAGCACTAACAGCGGCACTTGCATTTGGCACTCGGAAGAAACCTAGTGTTTTTCCAGTGAATAACGGAATTTTTGTAAAATCTTACCTGTAAAATTCTTTTCTCTGAGTCCTCCGACAGTCGCCGCCTCTTCATATTCGTCACATATGGGGTATTAGACTTTGCTCCGAAGGAGTAGCTAGGCAACAGAATATGTTAACATTAAAGCTTTTAACATATCCCACCCTCAAGGGGTGGTCCCCTCAGTCAATACCCTCCTACTTCCTGCAACCATATCTCAGTTTTAGTGGAATAGCAGTAGAGTATACAACCAAACCCCAAAAGAGGGGCGGGGGCGGCGACTGTCGGAGGACTCAGAGAAAGGAATTTTACAGGTAAGATTTTACAAAAATTCCGTTTTCTCTTACGTCCGACAGTCGCCGCCTCTTCATATTCGTCACATATGGGGACGTCCCAAAGCAGTGCAAACATGAGGGGTGGGAAACGCATCCGCGCCGAAAAGGCAACGCAGTCTCCGCAGCAAAGAAAGGAACCTTACCAAAGGAAGGAAACCAGCTGGGCAACAGGAAAAAACAAGTGCTCAACAGGAGCAACAACCCAGGAAAAGACAAATAACCATGGGATAAACTTATCCCAACAGCCAGAGGTCCCCAACAAGGGACCCTAGGGGATTGCCGCACTAAGAACCTTGCGGCCAAAGGAAGCATCCGCCGATGCCTGAACATCTACTTTGTAGAATTTTGTATGAAAGTGTGTACGGTCGACCAAGTCGCCGCCTTGAAAACCCCCTGGACTCACACCAGGCAAAATAGGCCTTCCAAGTACGGTAATAAACCTTCCGAGGAAGACTTCCTCGCGTTGATCAAAGTATGAATGACCTCCGGGGAGAGACCCTTCTCCTTCAGGACCTCGGTCTCAACAGCCAGGCCGTCAAAGCCAGAGACTGTAAAGCAGGATGGTATATCGGTCCTTGAGACAGGAGATCGTCTCGAAGAGGCAGACGCCACGGGGCGTCGACCGCCAGATTCACGAGGTCTGCGTACCAGGACCGGCGAGGCCAGTCCGGTGCCACAAGAATCACCGTGCTGCGTTCCGAGTGTAACCTGCGAAGGAACCTGGACAGCAACTGAATCGGTGGAAACGCGTACATCAGCCTGTACTGATGCCACGGGGCCACTAACGCGTCCGACGCGTCTGCCCGAGGGTCGCGCGTCCTTGCCACGAACCTTGTAGTTGAGCCGAGACGCGAACAGGTCCACATCTGGAAGACCCCACTTCGCGCACAACATCTGGAAGACAGTCGGGTGGAGAGACCATTCCCCCTGATCCAGGGTCTGGCGACTAGATAGTCCGCCTGCCAGTTCTCCACCCCTGGAATGTGAACCGCAGTCATCGCCGGGACATGAGTCTCGGCCCAAAACAGAATGTCGGCCACTTCGAGCCGCTCGGGCACTCCTGGTGCCCCCTTGGTGGTTGATGTAGGCCACCGCCGTGGCATTGTCCGTCTGCACCCGAACCGGGCAGCCCTGCAGCCGGTCCGTCCAGCGATGAAGACAGATTTATCGCACGCAATTCCAGAATGTTGATCGGAAGGGAAGACTCCCTCTCCGACCAAGTTCCCTGGGCGGACAGAACGCCCAGAACACCACCCCAGCCCGACAGGCTGGCATCCGTGGTGATCACCGTCCACGAGATAGGACGAAACGACTTGCCCCCGGATACCATCGGGGACTGGAGCCACCACAGGTCTCTTCTGGTGCGATGACTCAACGAGATTTGAAGATCCAGAGATTGAGGTCGCCCGTCCCACATGGACAGGATCTCCGCTTGGAGACCCCGCGTGTGAAACTGGGCGAAGGGAATCGCCTCGAAGGCCGAGACCATCAATCCCAGACATCTCATGCACGTCCGCAGAGACGAGTGCGGAACGTCCCTGAGGGACCGGACTTCCTCCTGAAGAGTTCTGAGTTTGTCTTCCGGCAGGAAGAGCTTCGCCTGCACCGAGTCCAGAATCATTCCCAGGTAGGGAAGACGAACCGACGGACTCAGTGTCGACTTTGGAAAATTTATCGTCCAACCAAACTCCTGCAGAGTTTGCATTGTGACAGACAGGTCCTTCTCCAGACCCTGGCTGGTCGCAGACCGAACCAGAATGTCGTCCAGATACCCCTGGACAGAAATGCCCTGGGCCCTCAATGCCAGAACCGGTGCAAGCACCTTGGTGAAGACCCGCGGAGCCGAGGCGAGACCAAAAGGCAACGCCACGAACTGGTAGTGATCCTCCGCAATGGCAAATCGAAGGTACCTCTGGTGACCCTCGAAAATGGGGATGTGAAGATACGCATCCTTCAAATCGATGGAGGCCATGAATTCCCCCGGAACCAGGGCAGCCACCACCGACCGCAGGGATTCCATGCGGAACTTGCGAACCCGCACAGAGCGGTTCAGAGCCTTCAAGTCCAGAATTGGACGAACCTTGCCCTCCTTTCTGGGCACGGTGAACAGATTGGAATAAAACCCCCGAAATCTGTCCCGATGAGGCACCGGAACCACCACTCCCTGAGCCCTCAGGTCCCGCACCGCCAGGTGCAGGTCCCATAAACGCTCTGGAGACAGTTGAAGATTTGAGGGAAAAAATCTGCTCTCCGGCCGAGAGAGAAACTCGACCTTGTAACCAGATCGAACGATCTCCTGAACCCATCTGTCCCGCACGCGGGCCAACCAGGGCTGAAGAAAACCGAGCAAGCGTCCCCCCACCCCAAAACTGGGTGAGGGCGCCCCTTCAGGCCACACTGTTATGGGCTGCGGATCCGGATTGACCGGACTTCTGTTTTCCAGACCAGGGCTTCTTCTGAGAGCCTTGACCTTTGAACGGTTTGCCCTTGTAGTGCGACCGAAAGGCACGAAAGGACCCCTGAGGGGGCCGAAAATTAGCATGCTTCTTCCCAGAAGCCCCCTTAGCCTTGGGGAAATGGGGCAAGAGAGTGCTCTTACCTCCGGTGATCCCCTTAATCAACACATCCAAGGACTCCCCAAAAAGGCGAGACCCATCATAAGGCAGATTGGCTAAGGTCTTACGTGAAGACTGGTCCACCGACCAACATTTCAACCAAACCAGGCGGCGAGACAACACCGCCACGCTGTGTACACGTGCAGCCAACGGGACTAAGTCCAAGTCCGCATCACACAGATACATGACACCCTGGTGGATTTGATCCACCATATCCAGGGTCGCCGGCGAGGCCGAATCGGCCACTAGGACGCGCCGAAGCATCTGCGTCCAACTTGCGACCGCCTGGGCCGCCATGAGAGAGGCAAACAGAGCCTTAAGCATAGAACCCGTAACAGAATAAGTATGACGGGCAAGAGACTCCAATCTCCTATCCGTGGCATCACGGAACACCGGGGAATCCTCTGCAGGAATCGCAGTGGATTTGTTTAAAACCGCAATTGCGTGATCCACTGGGGGTGGCACACACCACCTGTCATCAGTGGAAGGCAAGAAAGGATAACTCAGCTTGAACCTACTTGGTACAGCAAAAGGTTTGCGCAGATTGCGCCATTGTTCCTTAACAGCGCGCTGAAAATCATCATTGCAGGGAAAAACCTGCGGCGTCCTGCGTTTTCTCTGCGTCCCATAAGCCGCCAAGGCAGCGGGGGGGACACACCTCATCCTGCAAACGCAGCGTTTGTTTTATGGAAGCAATCAATTCATCCATGATTGCAAGCTCTTCAGGCGAGCCAGGGGGAGAATTATCAACCCCTTCAACTTCAGCCTCCACCTCGGACCCCACTAGATCCAGGGAGGAGCGGGACCCCGATAAGGAGGCCCCCGCCATAACAACCCCATCACCTTCACCCTCAGAATCAGAGGAAAGAGCAACTCTGGGTCTTTTAGTAGATTGAGCAGCCACCAGCATCTGCACCTGAGCAGCAAGGCCAGCCACAATAGTGGCTAAATCCCCCTCTGGGGGGGAAACAGCGGTCCCCTGGCTTTCCACCAAGGCGGTAGGAAATTTGCCCTCCTGAGAATCCATTGCCCCAACAACAAATGCCGGATAATAAAGGGTTAACTGCCCCTTTAACAGCCCACCGCACCACAACACAAGCACAATGAGACCCCCACAGGGACAATAAAACTGACACAGGCAATGGATAGGAAGGATAAAACCTGAGGAGACCCTCGCCGCTGCTGCTGCCTCGATCGGTGTTCCTGGAGAAGAGGAAGTGATGCTGCCAGGGCGCTCTATGAAAGCCTATGGGAGGCTACAAGAAAATGGCCGCCATGCATGTAGAACATGCGGCCGGAGCAAGTGTAGGCAAAATGGCGCCGAAACCGCCGCCCCACAGTACAGTAATGCACACATGTCTCCATATAAAAAAACATGTCAGATCGCCGCAGCGATCGCTGTATAATGCCTAAACATGCCACAAAACATGCCCCACAGCACACAGCTTCTCACACTGACAAGGCTGACACACACAGTGTCACACAGCTCCCCCCCCCCCCCCTTGCAGCCCACAGCATGCAGCCGAGAGATAGGGAGACAAACAGTGTGAATAGAGGCAGGTTACACAGTCCCAGACTGACACCCCCCCAGACAGACAGGTCCCCACATAAATACACTTACCTCACAGTGGCGTGGGGGACCCGCACAGGCGAACAAGCCGCTGCACATGAGACAGGGAGAGTCGCATACAAGACGCACAGAATGGGGGTTAAGAAACCGCACAGCGTCCAGTGAGGTAGCCACCTCACCAATCATCCCTGCACCGAACAGGGATGGGTCGTACTGTGCCAGGAGCGTTACCTGGCTGAACGCTCGATGGCAGGCTGGGAAGCCACTGACCCACGACCAGGGGGATCAGCCCGAGACCCAGCCCGCATGATCCTCTTCATCCGAAGAACTAACTAATGCTGACAAAAAGAACAGCTAAGTAAAGGTAGAGAGAAAACTCAAACAAAAAATCAAAAAAAGAAGAGTCTGGGGCACAAAGCCCCAGCACAGAGAGAGCCAGCCACTCCTGACAAGCTAGACATTAAAACTGAGATATGGTTGCAGGAAGTAGGAGGGTATTGACTGAGGGGACCACCCCTTGAGGGTGGGATATGTTAAAAGCTTTAATGTTAACATATTCTGTTGCCTAGCTACTCCTTCGGAGCAAAGTCTAATACCCCATATGTGACGAATATGAAGAGGCGGCGACTGTCGGAGGACGTAAGAGAAACAAGGTTTCCTCTGACTAGCCAGGACAGAGGCATGCAGATGCGATGAACTCTGCCTCACATTGCAGTGATCAGTCAGGAGACCAATTCACATTTCTAAGCCTTCCACTCAGAAAGTGGGAAAAAGGGCTAATAAAATGAATAAGCCATTAGCTTCCGATCATTGTACAGATCGTGGCAGCAGCAGATGCCAATTTTTTTCTTCTTACACCCTCATCTTCATCCTACTGCATGTGACTCATTTACATTAACCCCTATACCCTCTATGACCTGCACATGCTGTATCTAGTGCGCCATTAACTTCTTCCTGACCGCCCCAGATATAATGTGGCAGGTAGCCGCACCCAGGCAAATCGCTGTACATGTACTGCGCTTGCTCTGGGGAGTCTAGGGGGTGAGCGTGCGCTGCCAAGCTCCCGCTCGCCAGCAGGGAAGCTGACGTGTGTGTCAGGTGGCTCTGATTGCCGCCTGACCTCAATCGTTACCCGCTGAGGACGGTCGGCCAACCATCCTTCTCCCTGGGATGATCACAGAGCTCATGTGGATCCTGCTATATAGGATCACGTCTCTGATTATTTCACAAGTCACACCCCCCAGTTAGAAACATGCCCCCAAGGGTCACATTTAACCCCTTGATCACCCCACAGGGTTAACCCCTTCCCTGCCAATGGCTTAACAGTAACCTTGCATATTTTTAGCACAGATTACTGTAGTAATGTCACTGGTAGCCCCCAAAGGTGTCAAAAACGTCAGTTAGGGGTCCGATCTGTCCACCGCAATGTCACAGTCCAACAAAAAAAAAAAAAATCTCACGTAGTTAGATGTAACATTTGCGCAAACCAATCAATACATATTGCGATTTTTACCAAAAATGTAGCAGAAAACAAAATCGGCCCAAAATTTTAAAAAATTTAGATTAACAAATTTTGTTTGGGGAATGTCACCATGGTGTGCCTAATTTATGGAAAGGTCATGTTGACGTTTGCTCTGCCCTGAGGGGGGGGGGGGGGGGGGGACAGGCTTAAAAAGTGGGTCAAAAAAAAAAAAAGCAAAACCCAGCACTTATAGCCCTGTAAGAAGGCTCTATAGGCTGAAAAAAAAAAAAAAAAAATTAAATTTAATTTGGTTAGCAGTGCATGTCACAGGGAGGCCTCCACACCAGTGATTACCTGCATACAGCAGATTTTATCAGCTGGATTAACAGGTAAATGAAGGCAGGGATGCAAAATACTAGAGGGAAAGCAAACAAGTACAGTGCGGAGATCACTGTACCATCACATAGTATAGCAGAGTTTAGTTTTTTTTTTTCATACGCATCTGTCTGGCAGATAACACTGCAGTGTGCGTCTTCCCAGTAAAACATAACCTCCATGTATGGGACCCTATACCCCCCTCCACACAGCAACCTTAAGAGCCCCATGTCATCCCAAGGCATCTGTAGGCCTTTCCTGCTAAGCTGCCACTTTTTGCCACTACAACTGCCAGACACCAACATTCCACTGGTCAGGAACTGGCTCCTAGCCTGAATGTTCAGGAGTGGTGATGCAAAAACCCCCATGCGGGTAGGAAATCTTAACCTACAGGTGACAAGACTTGAGAACCTACTACCAGCGTAAATACAGAAATGGAAAACCGCTATCTGTATCCACAAGTATTAAAAAATAAAAACCCACACATTTCATGCAAGATATACTATTAATCTGTCTTTTGCATAAAAGTTGGTAAATTTACCAGCATATAAATTACATTCAGGAATTATATAGTACCAACAGTTTCTGTAAGAACGTTAGTGGATCTTCACAAAAAAAAAAAAAAAAAAAATACATGCCATCACCCCCAATTCTTCCTGTTCATTAATACACGTTCACAAGTTTTTGACAGAAGCAAATTTTGCTTGCCAGGGTTATCATGTGATCACTATGACCAATTATAACAATCACACGTAAGCAAAACTCATGAATTGCTTCCATTCACAACAAGCTTGCTTACTAGTTTGATGCTCCTTTTGGACCACAGCTATCACATGATACCTGGCACCGTGATTAGCTGTAGCCAATCACTGAAAAAAAAAAAAAAAAAAAAAAAAAAAACATTGTCTGATCATAATTTTCCAGTGATACTTCCAGTAAAACTAAATGAAAATTACCCCACATTTTCATCAACTGACGAAAACTGATTAAAATCAATTTAACTTTCATCGACAAATGAAACCTGAACGTAAATGTGAGTGAGCATGTTTACCTATGTGAACTTCTGGTTTTCTTGGAGTTCTGCCTGTAAAGGCCATGAGTGCTTCCTCTCCCAGCACACTAGTGACCGTAATGTGCTTAGTGGTGTGGCATGCTTGGAACTGTGCAGCATTACAGGCCTCCTCAGACAACACAGAGCACTGAGCATTACAGAGAGCAATCATTTTAGCACCAGACCTCCTGTGCAACTCTACACTGGTAACCTGTAAAAGGGGTTGTAAATCTCTTTTCCTAAACTTACACCGTTTGGGAGATATTTACTTTTAATTCAGCCAATGTCATCAGCGCATGCGCTCGGAACGGCCACTCATGCTGTTCCTTCCATGCCCTGTGCCGTGAACGGCAGCATGCGCAGGAGTGACGTAATCGTGCCTGCGGCCAATCAGATCGCCGGAGGACAAGAACCAGGATGGCCGAACACGTCGGCCGTTTTATTGCTGAGCGGGCGGCAATGCTTCGGCATCATTCTAAGGCATTTCATAATGAGCTAGTATGCGATGCATACTAGCTCATTGTGCCTTTGTCTTACAGGGTTTTTCCATTTTTTGAGGAGGGTTTATTTCCTCTTAAAGGCGTTTAAAAAGCATTGCTATGGAGAATTTTAAGCACTGTAGCTTGCCGCTATTCTAAGGGCAGACGCAATTTTAAAGCGCGATAGGTTAGGTATTTATTCGCTGTTAACACATTTCACATTATATAAAAAAATTGGACTAACTTTTCGGTTTAAACATTTTCTAAAAAAAAAAAAAAAAAAAAAAAAAATTGCGTTTGATATACATGATGTATATTAATGTTTTGGGATTCTAACTAGTTTGAGCAAAAAAGGTGGTAAATAACACCAAAAGAAAGCGGTGTGAAAAAAATAAAAAATTTCCCAAAATTTGACAAAAGATTTATTCGAATATAAGAAAAAAAAAAAAAAGAAAGAAGAAACCTCCCCTGATGTAGATCCAACGTTAATCACAATGAAAGCTATCAACGCAGGAGAAAAAAAAAAAAAAGTCCATATCCGACACTGGCTCCCGCTGCCTGACCGCTTCACTCCATAGCGGCCGCTAAATAAACCAAGGGGAACGACAACACTGACTGCCCCTTGTGATATCAACCCAGCATGCTCTGGATGTCACAAGGGGGCGGGTCACCCGATGACTTCATCAGGTGGCCCTGCCCCATAGTTTTAGCAGTAATTACGGAGCGGTGAGAAGGAAGCCAGCGTCTGGTGCGAACCTCTTTCCAGGTCGGTGATCGGCATTCATTGTGATTAATGTTGGATCTACACAAGGGAAAAATGTTTTTTTTATAATCAAGAACCTGTCAAAATCTTGCTCTTGCGTTTTGAGTCACTTTAGTGAAGGGATACTATGTTCCCCATACTAATTCACATGGGGGACTTCCAGATAACGTTAAGCCCCCCCCACCAGAAGTGTTCGTTATGACTGGTGGGACGCAGGTTTTTTTTATTTTTTAATGCCAGCATTGTTAACAATTGCAACCAGGGTCGTAGGGAAGAGGCCTTTGTCCTCATCAGCTTTGGGACAAAGCATTTAGGGGGGTACCCCCTCCACACCAAAGCACACCCCCCAGGTTGAGGGCATGTGGCCTGGTATGGTTCAGAAGGAGGGGGCGCCCACTCACTCATTCCCCCTTTCATGGCCCACATGCTCGATTTTGGGCGACCCCCATTTTTTTTAAAACGCTGGTGTAGGATTCCCCTTAAAATTCACAGCAAACCCAAAGGACCTGGTATGAGGGGACTCCCATGCTTTTTTTCCTCCCTCAAAGTTTTAATTGCCGGCATTCTTTTGTTTAGTTGTCAGCGGGGAACCAGTCATTGTTAAAGACACCGCATCCGGCCTGCTTCTAAATGAGCTACTCACTGGTTAAGGACACCAGCAGTCACCCACTAAGTAAAAAAACAAACTACTGGGCACTGGCGCTTAGCAGCCAAGAGTTTAGGTGCTTTCAGCGTTTATTTTTTTTCTGCCAGCAAAAACTGAATGTAAAATCTTACCGTAAAATTCCTTTCTTTGAGTCCTCTTGACAGTCACCGCCCCTCATAGGGTATTGACCTCTTATCCATAGGAGCAAGCTAGGCATAAGACTTGTTAAACAAAACAATTTGCATAGACACAGTAGGGGCTGTCCCACTGGTCCAATACCCCCCTGCTATCAGCATTCCCAACTCAGTTTGGTAGCAAGCAGTAAATAGTCCAAAAACCCCAAAAGAGGGGCGGAACGGCGACTGTCGGAGGACTCCGATTAGTAAGATTTTACAAAAATTTTGTCCTTGCGTCCTCCGACAGTCACCGCCCCTCATATATAGTCTTCAACAATGGGATGTCCCAAAGCAGTGTAGACACGAGCGGTGGTAAGCGCAACCGTCACAAAGGCAATGCAGCACCCAGGTCAGAGAAAGGAACCTTATCTGAACCAGAAAGGTAAACTCTGGGTAACAAGAAAGCTCAACAGGAGCAACAATCCCAGGAGAGCAAAGCAAACAAAGGGGAAAAATAACCCCAACAGACAGGGACAGGCAAACGCCAGGTCCCCCTCAAGGCACGGCCACGCACAGGACTTTGCAGCCAAAGGAGGCATCTGCCGATACCAATAAGTCAAGTTTGTAAAATTTGGAAAAAGTGTGCACAGACGACCAAGTTGCCGCCTTGCGCACCTGGGCCACCAAAGCTTGATGCCCAGGACGCACTCACTGCTCTGGTAGAGTGCGCTTTGACAGGGAAGGGCGGCACCCATTCCCTAATAGAATAGGCCTGTACAATAGTCTGTCTGATTCATTTCAAAATGGGCTGCGTCTGCATACCCTTTCCAAGGGCCCTCAGGAAGGACAAAAAGGGAACCAGACTTCCTGAAGGATTCAGTAGACAGGTACACCCTGATCTCCCGGACTACATCCAAGGAATGCAAGGCAAACTCCTTAGGATGCTTAGGATTCGCACACAGCGAAGGCAAGACAATATCCTCGTTAAGGTGAAACTCGGAAACCAGCTTAGGAAGGAACGCTTGGTTAGGTCGCAAGACCACCTTATCCCTATGAACAACCAGGTAAGGGGAGCGGCAAGACAGGGCCACCAACTCCGGCACTCTGCGAGCAGATGTGATTGCCACCAGAAAAGCAACCTTCCGTGACAACACAGGCAGAGGAATCTCCCTGATGTTCTCAAAGGGAGGACGTTGCAAAACCGACAGGACCAAATTCAAGTCCCAAGGAGGTAAAAGGTGCCCTCCAAGGAGGAGCCAAATGACGCACCCCTTAAATAAAGGTTCGTATCAAAGAGTTTGACGCCAAGGGGCACTGGAAAAGGATTGCCAGCGCAGAAAACTGACCCTTAATTGTAGTCAGCGCAAGACGCTGGTCCACACCAGATTGCAGGAAGGCCAACACCCTCGCTACCGAAAAAGAGCGAGGAGGGACACCCCTGGATTCACACCAGGCAAAATAAGCCTTCCACGTACGTTAATAGATCTTACCGGGCGAGGCCTTCCTAGCCTTGAGCAGGGCAGGAATGACCGCCGACGAGAGACCCCAATCTTTCAGGACCTGGCTTTCAACAGCCACGTCGTTAAAGCCAGCGACTGTAAAGCAGGATGGAAGATGAGCCCCTGAGACAGTAGATCATCTCGTAACGGGAGCCGCCATGGAGGCTCGACAAGTTGCATGATGTCCGCGTACCAAGACCGGCTCGGCCAGGCCCGGGGTCACCAGAATCCCCAATTTTGGTTCCGGGGCCAACCTGCGAAGGAACCTGGACAACTGAATCGGGGGGGGGGGGGGGGGAAGGCATAAATCAGACAATACCGATTCCAAGGTACCACCAGCGCATCCGAGGCGTCTGCCAGAGGATCGCGCGTTCTTGCCACGAACCTTCCCACGTTGTTTAGCCGGGATGCAAACAGATCCACATCGCGCACACAGCATCTGAAACACCTCCGGGTGTAGGACCATTCCCCCTGGTCCAGGGTCTGCCGGCACAGGTAATCGGCCTGCTAATTCTACACACCTGGAATGTGGACTGCCGAAATTGCCAGGACCTGCGTCTCGGCCCAAGACAGAATTTTGGTCACTTCCTGGGCTGCCCGGGCACTCCTGGTGCCCCCTTGGTGATTGATTGATGTAAGCCACCGCAGTGGTGTTGTCCGTCTGCACCCGCACAGGGCGGCCCCGAAGATGATCCGACCAACGGAGCAAGCACAGTCTGATCACTCTCAGTTCCAAGATGTTTATGGGCAGGGAGGATTCCTCCTACGACCAAGTGCCCTGGGCAGAGTGCCCAGAAGCCACCCCAGCCTGACAAGCTGGCGTCCGTGGTGACCACCGTCAACGGCCGGAAGGATTTCCCCTCCGTCAGAGCCGGCGACTGGAGCCACCACAGAAGATTCTCTCTGGTTTGGTGGCTCAAAGAGATCCTCCTTTCCAAGCAATGAGGATGCCTGTCCCACCTGGCCAGAATCTCCGCTTGCAGAGATATAGTGTGTGGAACTGTGCAAACGGTATTGCTTCGAAGGCCGACACCATCAATCCCAGGAACCGCATGCAGGTCCTGAGCGATGAGGATTCGTTGTCCCTGAGGGACCCGACCTCGTTCTGTAGAGTCCGGAGTTTTTCCTCCGGCAGAAAGACTTTTGCTTGGGCGGAATCCAGGACCATCCCTAAGTAAGGGAGGCGAACAGAAGGGGACAAAGTCGACTTCTGAACGTTGATGGTCCACCCGAACTCCTGGAGCGTCTGAACCGTAGTTGACAGATCACGTAACAGACACTGGCTGGCATTCGATCTTAACAGGAGATCGTCCAGATAGCCCAAGATTGCAATTCCCTGCGCCCACAACAGGGCCAGAACAGGAGCCAACACTTTGGTAAACACCCTTGGAGCTGAAGCGAGACCGTAAGGTAACACCGCAAACTGATCGATTCGCAATCGCGCAGGAACACTGAGGTATCTCCGATAACCCTCGTATATGGGGGATGTGAATTCCTGGCTTCCATCGTTAAGATCGATGGAAGCAAGGAATTCTCCCGGGCTCAGGGAGGCCACCACCGATCGGAGGGATTCCATGCGGAATGTTTGAACCCGCACAAAGCGGTTCAGAGCTTTCAAGTCCAGAATCGGACGTACCTTGCCCTCCTTTCTGGGCAGTGAACAGATTTGAGTAAAACCCCCGAAACCTGTCCCGATGCGGCACCGGGACGATTACCCCCTGGGCGAGAAGATCCTGAACCGCCCGATGAAGATCTCAAACGATCTGGGGTCAAATGAAGATTTGAGGGAAAAGAATCTGTCCGCTGGACGCAAAAGGAATTCGATCTTGTAACCTGATCTAATGATTTCCTGAACCCACCTGTTCGGAATCCGGCGCAGCCAAGGTTCGAGAAAACCGCGCAGACGTCCCCCAGCCCCTGGAATGGGTGAGGGCGTCCCTTCAGGTCAAGGCGGACTGGGCCTCCGTGCCAGCGTGGGCAGCTTTTGACTTGCCCGCCCAAGGCTTCTTCTGGCCACCATGGCCTTTGAAGGATTTGCCCTTGTCCTGTGCCTTGAAGGCACGAAAGGACCCCCGATTTGGTTTAAAAGAAGGGCCCCACTTACTGCGGAAAACCTTACCCTTGGAATTCTGGGGCAGCAGAGTGCTTTTGCCCCCAGTGACCCCCTTAACCAATTCGTCCAGGGAGTCCCCAAAAAGGCCATTCAGCGCATAAGGGATGTCAGACAGTCTTTCTGGAAGTCTGGTCAGCCGACCAGCTCTTCAGCCAGACCAAACGACCAGTTAGCACCGCGACAGCAGACAGTCATGCGGCTAAAGGGGCCTCATCCAAGGCCACGTCACACAGGAACAGAACAGCCTGAATAATCTGGTCCACCATCTCCAAAGTAGCAGGAGGGGCGGAGTCAGCCACAAGGGTGCGTCTGAGCACCTTGGCCCAATCTACCACAGCCTAAGACACCATGACGGAGGCGAAAATAGGTTTCATCATGGAGCCCGCCACCATATAGGAGTGGCGAGCAAGAGATTGCATCCACCCAACCGTAGTGTCCCTAAACTGAATCCTCCGCGGGCATAAGAGTGGCCTTGTTCAACCTGGACACCATGTGATCCCCCTTAGGGGCCACGGATCAGCGCAAATCCGTGGGACGCGCAAATGGATAACGGAGCTGAAACTGTTTTGGCACCACAAAACTGCGCTTCAAATTGCGCCATTGTTCTTTCACCGTTTCGTGAAACTCAGCGGGACAAGGGAACATTTGGTTCTACGGGTCCCAAAAGACCGCTTACCTGGCGGGTTGGGCTCATCCTCTAAAATGTAGAGCATCCTTAACAGCGGTAATAAGCGCAGACATAGCAGAGCGTTCTATGGCCGTCCCAGGGAGGGAATCATCCTCCTCTCATCCTCCGCCTCCCCTTCCGACTGAGAGGACTGAGACCCAGGGGGTACACTGTCAATGGCAACCATATCAGATTCTGAATCAGAGGAGTGAGAAAGCCTAGAACATCAACACATCCACTTTGGATGCTAAAGTCGCAAGTGCAGCCGTAATCGCGGACGATTCAGGCGTACCTGAATCTTCCACCAAAGCTGAGGGGAATTTGCTGTCCTGGGACTCCATAAAATAAAAAAACGCAGGCCCTTTAAAATCGCGATCGCAGCGAAACCCACCGCAATAAGGACTAGACTGAGGTACCCCACAGGAAGGTATATAACAGAGCAAAGGAATATCCCCCAAAAAAAGGCAGAAAAAGACCCAGAAGTGTAGCTATAGTTACGCTTGTTGAACGATCTGGCTGCATGGAGAGGAAGTGATGTCACACCGCTAGAGGCTGAGTAAAACTCGGGCTAAGGAAAAATGGTTGCCTATAGAAGTCAATGGGAGGCTCCGGGTAAATGGCCGCTGAACACATGTATAAAACACCTTGCCACACAAAAGATGGCGCCCGAAAAGGCACGACACTACATAGAAAATGGCTGCCGAGTGCCCTTACTGAAGCCAGAGCAGCCGCCCACACCCAAAATGGCGGCCCGCGTTTTTACACCGCAGCGGCCCTCACATGTGTGCCTGCACCCCACAAAAAACACAACAGTGCCGGAGGGGACAGGGACCCCCACAGAGCATCCTGGACGCAATAGTGCCCCCACAGGGACCGGGAGGGAATGGGAGCCCCAGACAGACATGAGGGAGAACACAGACTCTCAGCAGACTGTCATCCCCAAAACAGAGGCCCCACACCGAATGTACTCACTGATCCATGATGGCGTGGGTGCCGCTCTGCGACGGGAAGCCTCCCACCCTAGGTGGTGGGGGTGCCGTCAGCCAAACAGGATTCTAGCAAGCACGGAAACCTCAGTTGAGGCATAATAGCGAGGTGGCCACCTCACTGGCTTTTGTTCCCGAGGACAGGGACAGGTCGTTTGCGAGGCCAGGGCGTACGCACAGCGTGCTAAACGCTCGATGGCGGGCTGGGATTCCGTAAGGCTCTAGTACAACCAGTCCCGATTCCCAGCTCCGCAAACGCTGTAGTCTTCCGAAGATCCGACTAACTAAGCACAGAATAAATAAAAAGCTAGTAGTGCAAAGAAAAAACTTGCACAAAATAAGTAATAAAACCGAAGGCTGAGACTGTAGCCCCAGCACAGGGAAGCCCATCTTACTCCTAACTAGGCAGAAGACAAACTGAGTTGGGAATGCTGATAGCAGGGGGGTATTGGACCAGTGGGACAGCCCCTACAGGTGTGTCTATGCAAATTGTTTTGTTTTTTACCAAGTCTTATGCCTAGCTTGCTCCTATGGATGAGAGGTCAATACCCATTGGTGAAGACTATGAGGGACAGCAACTGTCAGAGGACGTAAGAGAAAGTTTCTGCTCTTAAACACTAAAGCTTAAAAAAAAAAAAAAAAAGCACCTCTGGAATAGAATAGCGTGCATGGACACATAGAACAATCTTCTAGAACAATCTTCTAGAAGCAGGGGAAAAAAAATGCTCAAAAGCTGCTGCAGGGGGAAAAGAAAAGCAGATACCCAGGTTCGGTTTACTTACATGATCAGCTGTCATTGGCTCCAATCAGGCAGCATGAGAAAAAGGGACGTCCATTTACGCCCTCCCAGCTTTTTAAGCCCGCGCTGTAGCCGTGTTTTGGCTATAGCGTGGGGGCTCAAGTAGTTAAGGGTGTGCACCTGGTTTAAAAGCTATAACCGGCAAGGTGACTGAACACAGGGAAACAAGAAGTAGGTTTAGGATACCAAGAAGCATTTTGGGGATCAAAAAATTGGACCCAGCTAGGTAAAAAGGGAACTGCTATAGGCAGCTGCAGGATACTTACTGCAATGAAACCAATGGAGAGGACATGCGATCTAGCTTGATATGCAATCCACAATCCTAGATCAATTAAAGCCATTATAAACCTTTGCAAACCATTCGCAAAGGCCTGTATAGCGGTTTTACCCTGTGCAGTTAGAGAAAGGCCTTAGCACGTTCTCAAAATACTGACACTGAACAAATGAAAAACGTAGTAGTTGTGAACAAGGCCTAAACGAGCCGCAAACATGTATCGACATGTTACCATAGACTTGGGAGTTGAGATGCATCAGCCACTACCAAACTCAAAGCTTCATTTTTGAAATGGTAATGCAAATGCTTCACACATTTTGACAGTATAAAGATAATCACCCAAGTGTTACAGACCAACAATATCCTAAAAATATGAATACACTGCAATAATTTACAGGATTTATTTAGCACCAACAGTTTGCACAGCGCTTAAGGCAGACAGTACAGTTACAATGCAAATCAATACAAGATGATTCAGAGGTCCCTGAAGGTTAGAGCTTACAATCTATTGCTGCAGCCTTCAATATAGCAAAAACATTGATTTTTTTAAAGTTTTGCATGGTTATGCTTGCAAAAGGGGCCTGTATAAAGTGATCAAGCAGGACTTCCATTTTCTGACATAATTTCCACTTCAAAAACACTCACAAGAAGCTAAAACAATGCTGGAGAGGAGAATCAGGAACGGAAGCCATATTCAATGGAAGTCATCTGTAAGTGTTTCAAGCCAAACTGTAAAAAGAGGCATTGTTACCTGGTGAGTCCTAGTTGCTGGGGAAAGGGCATGCAAGCACTTTTTATTCAAGGTGGAGAGATTGAACTTTCTTCAAAGGTTTATTTAAACAAGCAGGATGGAGCAATCTTTAAGCACTTTTCATTCACGGGGGAGCTTTCAAGTTTTTTTAGAACTGTGGCAGAATGGGATAATCTGTCATACATCTGGTCACTTTGGCATTTACAGTGGTGCTTTTTTGATATAACAAAACTTTTTTGCAATGCCTTTCTTATTGTTATATTGTGTTAGATGTTTTGATGTTAACACAACTGTCCAGATCAAATCCAGACTGCTTTACTAGGTGTTTGAGGAGCGTTACAAATGCACCTTAAAATGCCTGCTTTTAATGTCAGCATGAATGGGGCATTACTGATCAATGTGGGCAGTTTTTTTTTGGTATTCATGACAATTGTCGCTTTTTGAAAGTCTGTCTCTAAAATTGAATACAGGACACAGATTAATGCATTCCATTTTCGGTTTAAAGCTGGCCAAACACCAGTAGAATGTTTTTAGATTGTTCCTTCAATTTTTTTTATGGCTAATGGGGTCAAAACAATGATCAGCAGTGATGAGAAAAACTTGGAGGATGGAAAAATTTCTCGATGGGTACAAAACGCTAACTGAATATGGTCTTTGTTCAATATACATATTTTAATAAAACCTGTTAATACAGCTGGTATTCCATTTAAAATGGTGATCTGGACTTTCAGGGGTTTCTAACCAAATAAGTCAATTCAAATATGCCACAAAAAAAAAAAAAAAAAAAAAAAATTAACCACTTGCCGCCCGCCCGCTGTCAATTGACGGAGCGGTGCGGCTATTATCCTGGGAAGACGTCATATGACGTGATCCCAGGAAACAGGGCAGGCGCGCGATCGCGTGCGTGCCGCCCTGCACTCCCGGTGTCGGGGTGTCCCCAGGACACCCCCGCCACCGGCAGGGGGGAAACAGCCAATGGGTGTGGCTGTTTCCCACGTGATCGGCTGTGTTCCAATGACACAGCCGATCACAATAGAGGAGCCCGGGAGATGACCGCGCATGCGCGATCGGGAGCGCGCAGCGCGGTCATGTCAGTGGCACTGTGTTCCGTAGGAACACAGCTGTCACCGGCAGTAGTAAACAGTCACTGTCAGTGACTGTTTACTATGTGATCGGCTGTGAATCCATTCACAGCCGATCACAAAATGTAAACAAAGAGCAGTAACTCACTGTTACTAGCTCTTCTCCCCTCATACAGCTTCCAGTGTGAGGAGAGCAGAGCTAGAAACAGTGAGTTACTGCTCTGTGTACCTGTAAAAAGTAAAATCACACTAATAAAAGGTCCCCACACAGTCCTCAGCCCCCCCCCCCCCCCCAGTGTCACCTGTCACCCAACAGTCACCTCATCATGCTAGGCAGCATAAAACTGGAGAGACGCTCCTAGAGGCTGATGGGTAATAGCTGAGGAACAGCCCCCTAGAGGTGCGTTATGTGTAAAGGCTTTTGTTTGTTAACCTTTTACTGCCTAGACTGCTCCTGCAGAGGAGGCCATTACCCACTAGTGAAGGCTAACTGAACGGGCGGCGACTGTCAGAGGACATAAGAAAAAGACATGTTTTGTTTCATACAAACCTATAGTTCTTTATGTGCCACTTTCACACTACAATAATGGCAAGATGGCCATAAGTTTTTTTTTGTAGCATTTAACCAGTTTACACCCTGCCTGCTCAGAGGGATGCAAGGCCATAAAATCCAGCAGCCTGCAGCAAAGGTCTGCAGGTTTAGCCTTCTGCTGAGAGACAGAATCTGAGACTCATTTTCTTAACCAGTCATCTGTAAAGGTTATTTTTTTTTTTTTTATTGCGTGTACTGTGGGGAAAATAATTTTGATCCCCTGCAGATTTTGTAAGTTTGCCCACTTACAAAGAAATGAAGGGTCTATCTTTATCATAGGTGTATTTTAAATGAGAAAATATCAACCAAAAATCCAGAAAAAAAATACATGATACAAATGTTATAACTTTAATTACAGTTCAGTAAGTAGTTGATCCCCTACCAACCGATAATTTTGGCTCCCACAGACAGTGGTTACAGTATGTGCTCATGTAGTACACAGATTAATCCCGGTTAGGAAGGTGCTCACAACGCAAACTCATGAGAGAAAAAAAAAAAAAAAAAAAAAAAAAAAGACACCTGTTGACAGAATCTCTTCCATTTAAACCTTGCCATCATGGAAAAGACCAAATTATTGTCATAGGACATCAGAGACAAGATTGTAGACCTGCACGAGGCTGGAATGGGCTACAAGATCGCCAGCAAGAAGCTAGGTGGAAGGAGACAACTGTTGAGCAATTACTGGAAAAAATGGAATACAAAATACCACCAATCGCTCTCGGTCTGAAGCTCCATGCAAGAGCTTGTGAATGATCTCAAGGCAGTTGGGACCACAGTCAAAACAAATTGGTAACAATATGCCGCAATGGATTAAAATCCTGTAGCGTCTACAAGGTCCCCCTCAAGAAGCCACATGTACATGCCTATCTGAAGTTTGCCAATGAAAACCTAAATGATTCAGAGAAGGATTGTGAGAAAGGGCTGTGGTCAGGAGAGACCAAAATTGAGCTCTTTGGCGTTTAACCCTACTCGCCGTGTTAGGAGGAAAAAATGCCAACTGACCCCAAGAACACCATCCGTATAGTCAAGCAAGGGGGTGGAAACATTATGCTTTGGAGCAGTTTCTCTGCTAAAGGTACAGGCCAACTGCCGCATCGAGGGGCCATGTATTGTAAATCTTGGTTGAGAACCTTCTGCCCTTAGCCTGAAGGTTGAAAATTAGTCATGATGGGTCTTCGAGCATTACACATTCTAACCAAAACAAAGGAGTGGCACAAGAAAGGCACATTAAGGTCATGGAGTGGCCTTGCCAGTCTCCAGACATTAATCCTATAGAAAATTTATGGAAGGAGTTGAAACTTCGAGTTGCCAAGCGAAAGCCAGGAAACCTTAAGAATTCAGAGATGGTTTGTAAAATCCCTCCTGAGAGGTGTACAAACCTGTTAACAACCAACTACAAGAATCTTATTCTCTGCTTGCCAAGAAGGGCTTCTCCACCACGTATTAAGTCATGTTTTGCTTAGGGATCAAATACTTTTTACTCGCTTAACTACAACTCACTGAACTACAACTCCATTTATAACAATTGTATCATGTATTTTTTCTGGATTTTTATTCTACTTAAAATCCACCCATGATAAAACATTTATAGACCCTTCATTTCTGATTGTAGGCAAACTTACAAAACCTGCAGGGGATCAAATAATTATTTCCCCCACTGTTATTTTACTGGTAGTATCAGTATCACCATTTACCATCTGTTTTGTTTGGGTCATTGAAAGTGAACTCACTGAAGATTAAGCAGCAAGCATTACACACCAAAGGA
This sequence comes from Pelophylax lessonae, assembly GCF_965119305.1. NCBI lineage: Eukaryota > Metazoa > Chordata > Amphibia > Anura > Ranidae > Pelophylax > Pelophylax lessonae. The sequence continues at coordinate 129,599,872 of NC_138779.1, forward strand.
TTGTTAGGTTGCAATTTGTTACCTTAGTTCCTGGGTTTAACCACTTGCCGACCACCTAACTGGAAACTTACATCATGACTGACAGTAAATGCTGGAGTGTTGGCTGCAGCTAGATACCATAACCCGGTATTTTCTTATCCCTTAGGCGGCCGGCTTTCAGATCTGCGGATTCGCTGCAGGATCACTTTTGGAAGCAGGAGAGGTCCCCCCCCCCCCCCCCTGCTTCCCAGGCCAACGCTACTGATTGCTGTATGTTTTCCCATAGAGATAGGCGATAGTAAGATGGCCACTGCCCATCTCTATGCCCTTGGGAGGACCAGAGCATAGACTCTTCCACTTCCCGGGCCATCTAAACTTTTTCTTAAAGCAAAAGTATATATACACAGACACGTCAAAAAAATTAAAGTCACTTTGAAAACACATTAGATCTCAATGGCGAAAAATATGCTGGCTATGGACTGGGTAATGCGTTAGGAAGGAAAGGATGCCGCATCGTTTAAAAGAAAATAAAAATATCAGCCTACAGAGAGCTGAACTCAAAGATACCCTATAAATCAATCAATGGAAAAAATGATGCAGAAGGCTAGACCATATTGCTGAAATTGAATTGCAGCAACTCAAAAATGGTACTCAGTTTGTATGCACCCCCCCACGAGATTTTAGATTGAGAGGATTGATGGTGTCCTGGGGTATTTCCTCCCAGATCTGGACCAGGGCATTACTGAGCTCCTGAACAGACTGCGGTGCAACCTGGTGGCGTCAGATGGATCAAAACAATGTCCCAGAGGTGTTCTATTGGATTTAGGTCAGGCAAGCGTTGGGGCCATTCAATATCATCAATTTCTGCATCCTCTCACCACGAGGCCAGCCATCATGCACCAGGAGGAACCCAGGGCCTACTGCACCACCGTAGGGTCTGACAATGGGTCCAAAGATTTCATCCCAATACCCAATGGCAGTTAAGGTGCCATTGTCTAGCCTGTAGAGGTCTGTGCATTCCTCCATGGATATGCCTTCCCAGGCCATCGGTGACTCACCGAACTGGTCATGCTGAACAATGTCACAGGCAGCATAAGGTTCTCCACAGTTTCTACAGACCCTTTCACATCAGTCACATGTCCTCAGCGTGAACCTGCTCTCATCTGAAAAGCATAGGGCGCTAGTGGTGGACCTGCCAATAAGACAGACATTCATACCAGTGGCCTGCTGGAGGTCATTTTGTAGGGCTCTGGCAGTGTTCATCCTGTTCCTCCTTGCACAAGGGAGCAGATACTGGTCCTGCTAATGGGTTAAGGACCATCTTTGGATCTGTCCACTTCTCCTAGAGTAACTGCCTGTCTCCTGGAATCTTCTCCATGCTCTTGAGCTAGTGGTGGAAGACAACAAACCTGGCAATGGCACGTATTGAAGTGCCATCCTGGAGGAGTTGGAATGCCTGTGCAACCTCTATAGGGTCGAGGTTAAGCCTCATGATACAATTAGTGACACTAACCCTAGCCAAATGCAAAACTAGTGAAAAACAGTCAGAAAAGATGACTAGGGGAAAAAAATTTCAGTGGGCATCACCTGTAAAACCAGTATATTTTGGAGGACCTCATTGTTGCCCATATAGTGTTCCCGTTCCTTTCATTAACACCAAAGTAGCTAAAACTGATTAACCCCCCCCCCCCCCGCTACTTAATTGACCAGATCAATATCCCAGGAGTTTAACTGACTTTATGCTATATTCTGAATAAAGAGTTCCTTTCACTTTTAGAGATCGAGAATATAAACCAATATATTTGTACATCTACAACCCTTTTGCTTTTAAGGGTAATAGAGATTTAGGAGTTTAGACTCCCATCTTTCGCCATAAAGAGGACCTGCCCTGTATTGTATCGTTATCGTTAAAGTGTTCAAAAAATTTCTCTTTTAAAAGAGGGACAGGGTGAAAATAAAAACCCTTTTAAAAGCACCTTCCCTGTGCCAAGTAGTGAACGCATACATAGGTAATACCCACATATGTAAATGGTGTTTGCGCCCACATATGTAAGGTATGGCTGCAAACGTCTGAAGAAATTCTAGCACTAGACCAGTGGTGTCCAAAGAGGGCCAGATTTGATGAAGTGAAAATGTGTGAGGGCCGACCATTTTGCCTGACATTCTTTGGACCATTAAAATTAAATGCAAATTAACTATTTTATGCAAAGTTTATTGCAAACGGCATACTTTCATTTCGTCACATGGATGACAAATCTAAACAGGTGTTATGCCAGTTATCATGGAGAGAGCGCTGGTCCTGTTATACTAGCGCCAAATTTGTGTTTTCAAGTGCTCCCTTATCAGGCTAAAGCCTCGTACACGATCAGATTATCGAACGATCTAGCGCCAGATTTTTGTTGCATGTTTGTCTCATATCGAAAGTGAAGAGGTTACTTTCATACGAAAATTCCCGTACAACAGAATTCAACTTCAGAAGTGATGTCATGTGTTGAATTGTTTTGTGTGTGTTCTCTCTCTGAGCATGCCTAATCTTGCTATTACGATTTTTTTTGGACGATAACTGTACTATTAAAAGGAAAATCGGACGTTGTGTTGAAGTACGATAAAAATTTTATAGCCTGCACATCCAGATTTTGTCGTCCGAAAATTCGTTATTGGCTGTTGAAAGCAATTAACAATCCGAAAATCTGCAGATCGTTCGGATGAAATTTTACTTCTGATTTTCGTATCGTGTGTACAGGCCAAGGCCTCAAGTCTGAGGCCATATTGAGAAAGGGATATAAAGCTGGTGGGGATGGGCGGTGGATGTTAACATTTAGTGTATTCACAAGTAACATGGGTGTTGAAAGATCCAGAGATGCCAGTGGTCCTGAGCAGCGCTCGGATTCACAGGGGCCACAACAATACATTTTTACAAATTATCTGTGGGGCCATATTAAAGAGGCCTGGGGGCCCCAAATGTCCCACGGGCCGGACTTTGGACATGCCTGCACTAGACCTAACTCTAAACTGGCAACCTGTAGAAATTTTTAAAGCGTTGACTGGAAATTTTTTTAAGTACCGTAATTTGGCACCATCCCACGAGAGTGAGCAATTTTAAAGCATGAGAGGTTAGGTATCCATACACATTGCTGTCTGGGAACACCCCTAAGATGCACTAGGAACATTTACTGCCATTTTGTTTTACATACTAGGGAGGTGGCTTTTAAACCTGTATTGCGGCATATAGGAGACCTTGAGATATTGATAACTAAGGATGAGTTTGGTTGTGCTCAGACCCAAGTCTGAAGCCAAAGCCTGTGACCGGCACCACAAAGAAGTTACCTGTACTGGGGGCCAATCATCTGCAAAAAAAGCAATACCTGCTCCACATCCAGAAGCAAGGGGCATGTACATGTGCTGCTGTGGGGCCTGGAATGCCTAGTTTTCTGGCAGGCTCATCCCCACTGACAAGATCTTGCATAATTAAATATGTTCCTGCATGATGTGATATGGCCAATAAGGATGCCAGTGGCAGCAACATACACCATTGTAAAATGTGCATCTACGTCAATTTTGCACATACAGCTATTCTAGAGTCGATATCCTGTAACCCAGTGGTCCTCAACTCCGGTCCTCAGGGCCCACTAACAGGCCAGATTTTAAGTATTACCTTGGGGAGATGCAGACTAGAGTACTGCAATCACTGAGCAGCAAATTATATCACCTGGGATGTATTTCAGTTATCTTGCAAACCTGGCCTGTTAGTGGGCCCTGTAGGCCAGGGTTGAGGACCACTGCTGTAACTTTTCGAATGTAAGTGCTAACAAGCTGGGCACTCCTATTTTGAATTGTACTGTAACTGTACTGTTTTCCCTGTTGTACAGAGCTGCACAAGTGGTTGGCGTTCTATACATCCTGTCTAATGGTCTCAGGAACTGTACTGGCGACAGACATCCTGGTATTTGATAGCTAAACCGTAAAGCAGGGGCTAGCATCAGGGGAAACCGGCTCCAATTCAACGAACAGCATCAAGCTCAAACACCAGAGTTGAGACACCATGGTACCAGTAAGAGTAGTAAGGCACAAAGGACTTCTGAGAAAGCTTTAACATGGCATAGAGAAAAAATACATTTGAAGTGTGCAAATTGATGTATCCACTGCAAACAGATTACACACAAAATATCCAAAGAGGGGAGAAGAAAAAAAAAAAAAAAAAAAAAAAAAAAAAAAAACACACAACATACTTACTTAATACCACTGCCCATACTCTGTGCTTGCTGCTGACTTCCGTTATTGATTGTGCTGGCATTTTTCAGCTGGTTTATTTGCTGTGTCTGTGTTCCCCCATTTCCAGGCCCTTGGCTTTGTTTTACTGGGCCCCTCAACTGCCCATTCTGACTGGACAGACCCATTAAAACAGGGTTCTCTGTTCTTGTGGTGCTCATTTTGTTTTGTGTTTTTTTTTTTTTAATAGTGTCCCTTTGTAAGTTTCTTTCAGCTTCACAAGTTCTGAAAGTCAGTACAGAGACTAATAGTTTATAGAACTCTTCAAATGAAGAGATAATGTCTTGCTCAGTAAATGAGTCCTTAATGCAACTTAAAACAAGTGCTTGTTCTTCTTAAAGTCTTTGAACTTCGAAATCACTTGTTCTGATGCACAAATTCAACTTTATAAAAAAAGCCCTCGGACATTGATGAAATTCACTTTTCTTCAACGATTGCAACCTAAAAGAAAAATTGGAGTTAGTGAACTGTTACAAACATAGAAACTTTAAGCAGCAAAACGTGAACATTTTTATTCTTTTGTGTTTTCCCTTTGCAGCCAACAAGTGCTCTGTACCTTTCATGTTTTCCAGCTCAGAGAGACTGAACTAAAGTCATACCAAAAAAGTCAGAGGTTAAACGACAAGGAACTAGAATTACCAGTGTTATCCCTGCGGCTGATCTTCCCCCACTGCAGTTTTACCATATGGTGGTCTGTGTGTGAAAGCCGCCATCTCCTGGTAGAAGCAGTTTCACTTAATGCCAGTGCCTCAAGCCGGAACAATGCGCAGCAAAGTAGTGATGTGATTATAATACAGGAATGTTCTAGAGCTGTTTGTGCAGCACTATACAAAATAAAAAGGAGACTGTACAGTTACAATACAACAGCCTTATAGAATCTGTGCTGGGAAAGGTATCCCAAAAGGGGAAACCCACAGCTAGAACCTGAGGTGTACAGGTAGGTGCTGGGGTAAGAAAGCAAGAGAGGGACAAGGGGGGGGGGGGGGGGTTTGAAGAAGGAAAAGGGGAGATGAAGAAAGAAGATGGAGAAGGAACGGGAAAAGAAAAAGAAAATAAAGATGCGAAGAGGAGGGGAGGGCTGGTGGGACTTTAAAGGTACCAGGTAGTTCAGAATGATAAACACATGATTTAAAAACTGGAAATATTTATTAACATAGCATCTTTAAAATACAAAACAAAAAATACAACATGAACACAAATAATTTGACATATACAAGAAGAGCAAATGTACTGAACATAAGGCAGTAATGATGGTGTAAATAACTAGGTCCAATGATGAGCATTAAACCAATCCCGACATGTTTCGCGGGCAATGCTGCACCGCTTCTTCAGGGGAATAAGAGTATATCAACGTACAGTGCCTGTATGATACAGTGAGAACAAACAATTATTGTTAGTTCAAATGCATATATCTAACAACAAGAGCAGAAAGTGCATGCTAATATGGAACATCAAGGGAACACTCAGGGCCATCACCATAGAGAGATCCACCACCAAACCAATTGGATAGAAAGCTCCCCAGAATAGACGTCTCACCCGCGGATGTGGAGGGACATAGGGGGTGGGATAGAAATGTAGGTGTGGTAAACTAAAGAGGCTTTCACCGCTCAGTGAGTAAAAGGGAAAAAACCTATTATTAGGTCTAACATATATACCTCATTCAGTGTCTAAAATGGACACGTTTGTATAGTCAGAAGTAAAAAAAGGTTAAGGGCAGGAGGTGTCAAGCATGGCGGCCAAGTTGGAAGGATACCCAGCGGGGTAATGATCTGTAGAGATGGAAATCAAAACAAGTACTGCATCTGTGATCAAAATGCTGTATATTATCTCTCTGTTGAATAGTTAAAAATAAATAAATAAGCAAAAGGGGGGGCTATACCTGCAACGATGGAGGAAAAGTCCCTCTTGGTAAAGATAGGTAGCTAGGGATATAGATAAAGCCCAAGTGTGAGCTGTTACATTTATATTGCTTGATCAGAGGGGTGAGGCCAACCATCCCAGACATCTAAATAGCATATGAAAAAATCAATCTATTATAAAGTGAAAGGAGAACCCGTCTATTATCAGACAACAGGTACGCTAATATGATCCTGGGTATCTTACCCGCGTGGGACCGCCATGTCCGCATACACCGGTTCCTGCATGACTGAATGAGACGCTTGTTCCCCCTATTATGGCCCTCAACCCGACGCCACGCCGCGCATGACGTCATGCGTAGCGTGGGCGGGTCAGGTCCTCAACTGCGTGCGCATCCAAAGAGGCGCATGCGCAGTGTCGCTCCAATCAGGCCGCCGAGGGCAGCCCAGAAAGCGGCCACAACACCGCCGGAAGGATATAGAACACCCGACCAACGGTGTGTGAGAGGACCACACATCCGCTGAGACGTCTGGAGAACACGCCACCCAGTGGCAGGAGGAAAGACCACACACATGGATAGTGCCCAGAATGTACCTTGATCGCCAAAAGAATCATAGCATGCATATAAACAAATATGACAATGGACAATATGGATAAAATGATAACAAACACACCTATTAATTTTTATGTAAGATATAAAGTAATAGTCCTAACATTAAGTAGTTATTATAGAAGAAACTTATAGGAAACAATAGGTTCCCCATAGTTTCTATATAAGGATACCATGTTTTGGAGAACTAAAATCCTCCAGCACACGGAAAATTTGACATCATAGAAAATAAAGCATATCATAATGTTAAGTATTGACTACTACAGCGATTGGAGATATAGAATCCCAGAGAGACATCAACTCGAAAAAAGAGTGTATAAAGTTTTCAATAATGAAAGTAATTAGCAAACTCACCATTCTCCAGAGTCACATCTGCGGTGCCACAGGGGGCGAATGGTCCAGAGATAAATCGTGGGCAGGTAAAGGGCATAGATGTTCAGCAACTGGCATCGACCGGGTTCAAGAGCAATCAAAAAATTATATATAATTATATTATATATATAATATAATATAAAATTATATATAATTTTTTGATTGCTCTTGAACCCGGTCGATGCCAGTTGCTGAACATCTATGCCCTTTACCTGCCCACGATTTATCTCTGGACCATTCGCCCCCTGTGGCACCGCAGATGTGACTCTGGAGAATGGTGAGTTTGCTAATTACTTTCATTATTGAAAACTTTATACACTCTTTTTTCGAGTTGATGTCTCTCTGGGATTCTATATCTCCAATCGCTGTAGTAGTCAATACTTAACATTATGATATGCTTTATTTTCTATGATGTCAAATTTTCCGTGTGCTGGAGGATTTTAGTTCTCCAAAACATGGTATCCTTATATAGAAACTATGGGGAACCTATTGTTTCCTATAAGTTTCTTCTATAATAACTACTTAATGTTAGGACTATTACTTTATATCTTACATAAAAATTAATAGGTGTGTTTGTTATCATTTTATCCGTATTGTCCATTGTCATATTTGTTTATATGCATGCTATGATTCTTTTGGCGATCAAGGTACATTCTGGGCACTATCCATGTGTGTGGTCTTTCCTCCTGCCACTGGGTGGCGTGTTCTCCAGACGTCTCAGCGGATGTGTGGTCCTCTCACACACCGTTGGTCGGGTGTTCTATATCCTTCCGGCGGTGTTGTGGCCGCTTTCTGGGCTGCCCTCGGCGGCCTGATTGGAGCGACACTGCGCATGCGCCTCTTTGGATGCGCGCGCAGTTGAGGACCTGACCCGCCCACGCTACGCATGACGTCATGCGCGGCGTGGCGTCGGGTTGAGGGCCATAATAGGGGGAACAAGCGTCTCATTCAGTCATGCAGGAACCGGTGTATGCGGACATGGCGGTCCCACGCGGGTAAGATACCCAGGATCATATTAGCGTACCTGTTGTCTGATAATAGACGGGTTCTCCTTTCACTTTATAATAGATTGATTTTTTCATATGCTATTTAGATGTCTGGGATGGTTGGCCTCACCCCTCTGATCAAGCAATATAAATGTAACAGCTCACACTTGGGCTTTATCTATATCCCTAGCTACCTATCTTTACCAAGAGGGACTTTTCCTCCATCGTTGCAGGTATAGCCCCCCCTTTTGCTTATTTATTTATTTTTAACTATTCAACAGAGAGATAATATACAGCATTTTGATCACAGATGCAGTACTTGTTTTGATTTCCATCTCTACAGATCATTACCCCGCTGGGTATCCTTCCAACTTGGCCGCCATGCTTGACACCTCCTGCCCTTAACCTTTTTTTACTTCTGACTATACAAACGTGTCCATTTTAGACACTGAATGAGGTATATATGTTAGACCTAATAATAGGTTTTTTCCCTTTTACTCACTGAGCGGTGAAAGCCTCTTTAGTTTACCACACCTACATTTCTATCCCACCCCCTATGTCCCTCCACATCCGCGGGTGAGACGTCTATTCTGGGGAGCTTTCTATCCAATTGGTTTGGTGGTGGATCTCTCTATGGTGATGGCCCTGAGTGTTCCCTTGATGTTCCATATTAGCATGCACTTTCTGCTCTTGTTGTTAGATATATGCATTTGAACTAACAATAATTGTTTGTTCTCACTGTATCATACAGGCACTGTACGTTGATATACTCTTATTCCCCTGAAGAAGCGGTGCAGCATTGCCCGCGAAACATGTCGGGATTGGTTTAATGCTCATCATTGGACCTAGTTATTTACACCATCATTACTGCCTTATGTTCAGTACATTTGCTCTTCTTGTATATGTCAAATTATTTGTATTCATGTTGTATTTTTTGTTTTGTATTTTAAAGATGCTATGTTAATAAATATTTCCAGTTTTTAAATCATGTGTTTATCATTCTGAACTACCTGGTACCTTTAAAGTCCCACCAGCCCTCCCCTCCTCTTCGCATCTTTATTTTCTTTTTCTTTTCCCGTTCCTTCTCCATCTTCTTTCTTCATCTCCCCTTTTCCTTCTTCAAACCCCCCCCCCCCTTGTCCCTCTCTTGCTTTCTTACCCCAGCACCTACCTGTACACCTCAGGTTCTAGCTGTGGGTTTCCCCTTTTGGGATACCTTTCCCAGCACAGATTCTATACAGATTAGGGATGTGGTACCCTTTATTTACAACCTTATAAAACAAACACACTTTTTCAATACAACAGCCTTGGAGGACCCTGTACAGAGAATGAGAGCTTGCAACCATGAGGGGGGCATCAGTAAACTTACTCAAAACCCAAGACTAGCAGTCAAGAGGCAGCAGTGCTATACAGATATTACACAGGTACACAGCTATGCTCACCAGTGCACTGATGTTTTTAAAGAGCAATTTAAGACAAACAAAATTATAGGGGTACACTTTGCAAACCATACACTGAGCGAATATCTTTCCTGCAACCATGATTTCCCCATCAACACAGATTGTTCACAGGGGAATCCCTCTCCCTCTGGGCCATTGTATTCTCAGTAGGGGGAGCAGTCGGTGCAAGTAGTCCAAATATTTCTGGCGGCTTTAGCAGCCACTAGCAATATTTTTATGTTAAATCTGGTAGGCTGCTTGTACCCAAGTTTAACGATCAACTTGGGGACATTCAGCCTGCTCATGCATGGTTCGAATCTGACTGTTCCTGCTGAACCAGCCGAGATTCGAACAGTCTATGGCCAGCCTAAGGCACAAGTAATGTTTGACATTACCTTTAACACAGCAAATCTTCAACTTGTGAGTTCAGGTCCACCAAGTAAAATTTCCCTCTAGCTTCCTTTTGTTAACCACACCATTAAAAAAGGAGCGTTATCGGTTTTGATTCACACAAAAAATACCCACTGATCCAGCCAGAAAACGTCAGCGCTTTGGGACATCCCAAAACAGTGTAAAATGAGGGGTGGGAACAGCGAAAAAAAAAAATTCCAAGGCTAACTATAGTCAACCAGGTAAACTGGAGCTAAAAACTAGAGCTCATCTGAAACCCCCCCCCTTAAAGAGGACGAGGTCTTCTAAACAGAAGCAAGCAAAACCTTGCAGCCAAAGGAAGCATCCGTAGATGCCAACACATTTATAACACTTTGTGAAAGTGTGCACCGACGACCAGGTGGCAGCCTTGCAAACCTGTGTCACTGACACCTGATGACGGAAGGTCAAGGAGGCACTGAGTGCCTGAGTAGAATGCGCTTTGACAGGGAAAAGGAGGAACCTGACCCTTGATGGAATAGGCCTGAATCACCATCTGATCAATCTGGAAATAGTCAGAGGAAGCGGACAACCCTTTTCAGGGCTAATTTCGTAAGCACAAAGATAGTGAGTGATTTCCTAAAAGACTCCGTAGCTGCCAGGTACACCCCAATCACTCAGGCCACAAGCAAGGCATGCAAAAGCAATTTCCTTTGGATGTTTAGGCCTGGGACACAGGAAAGGCAACACAATTTCTTCATTCAAATGAAAAACAACCTTAGGAAGGAACGACAGGCAAGGGCGAAGAACCACCTCATCACCGAACCACCAAAGTGAATGACAGGGTAACTCCAGCAATTCAATCACCCTGCAAGCAGAGGTGAAAGCCCCCAAAAAGGCCACCTTCTGGGACAGCATAAGCAGGGAAATCTACCGAAGATTCTCAAAAGGAGGCTTCTGGAGGACAGAGCACCAACTTGAGGTCCCAAGGCAGCAACAGAGACCGCACTGGAGCGGACAAGTGCCTAACTCCCTGAAGAAAAATATGCACCAAGAGTATGTGGCCAAGAGCGGCTGAAAGACTGCTAACGCAGACACCTGAACCTTGATCGTACTGAAGGCCAGTTTCTCCTCAACCACCCGTTAAGGTAGGTCCAGATCTGAGCCACCGAAAAAAAGAGCGAGGATTAACCCCAAGAGACTCACATCACACAATGTATGTCTTCACCTACGATGGTAGATCTTCATAGAAGTAGATTTCCTAGCTTTTAACAGCATTGGAATTACCGACTCAGACAAACCTCTACCCATCAGCACCTGACCTTTCAACAGCCAAGCTGTCAAAGCCAGCAACTAAAGCAGGATGGAAGATTGGCCCTTAGGACAGCAGATCCTCCCTGAGAGGAAGCTTCCAAGGAACGTTGGCGACGAGCCACAGCAGATCCGCGTACCAAGCCTGCCGAGGCCAGTCCAGGGGCCTCTAAGGTGACCAGTATCCCTTCTGCCTCAATCCTGCGTGGCAGTCTTGGCAGAAGCTTGAGGGAAAAGCATAAATCAGACAATACTGACCCCCACAGGGCCACCAGCGCATCTGTGGCGTCCGCCAGAGGATTCTGACCGAGGCACAAGCCTCTGCATCTTTGTTGAGCCGGGACACCAAAAGATGCACCTCGGATGCCCCACCGGAGACAACTGATGAAACAACTGAAGGGACCACTCCCTTTGGTCCAACGCCTGCCGACTGAGGTAACCCACCTGCCAGTTTTCCACCCGGGAATGTGTACGGGGGAGAAGGCTGGAACGAACCATTCTGCCCACCTTAGAATGCCAGCTACCTCTCCAGAGCTGTCAGGACACTTCTTGTGCCCACCTAGTGATTGACATAAGCCACGGCCGTGGCACTGCCCCATTGAATGGGAACTGGACATCCCTGACGACAATCTGTCCAATGTTCCAGGCACAGTGATTGCTCGGAGTACCAAGATATTGATCGGTAGTCTGGACTCTTCTGGTGTCCAGACCCCCTGAGCAGAAATTTTGCAGCCACTTATTGTGCCGCCTCCCCAGCCAGACAGGCTGGCATCCGTGGTGACCACTGCCCAATACAAGGGGAGGAAGGAATAGCCCAGCCGAAGCACGAAGCCATTATATCAGGGACTCATTCATTCCCCAGCTCAGCCGGATCAGATTGTCCAGCGATTACGGAGTCCTGCCCCATTTGGCCAGAATCACTTGCAGGGACCTCGTATGGAACTGTGCAAACGGAATCGCCTCAAAAAAGACCCCATCAGGCCCAGCACCTGCATGCAAGTCCAGAGGGATTACTATCTGCTGACAGCAGGAGAAAAAAAAACAGCCTGCAGTTTCTGGAGTTTGTCCGGAAGGAAGGAGCACTCTGGCTAAGGCCGAGTCCAGAGTCAGACCCTGATAGTCCAGCTTTTTGGACAGAACCAGAGGAGACTTCTGAAAATTTAGAATCCAGCCAAACACCCTCAAGCTCGTATTGCGATTTCCAGGTTTTCCACCAGAGCAGTGGTAGACTTCGCTCGCAGAAGGAGGTCGTCCAAGTAGCCCAGTACCGCGATTCTTCATTAACATAATGCTAGCACCATGGCCAACTCTTCCGCTAAGACCGAAGAAGCGAGACCAAAGGGTAACGCAACAAACTGATAATGCTCCTCTCCCACAGCAAAGGAAGCATTTGAGACCGACAATGGAATGTGAAGGTACGCGTTCTTGATGTCGATGGAGACAAGAAAAATCCCTGATGCAGGGAAGCCACCACCAAACAGGTTATTCTGAACTTCTGCACCCGCACAAAGCTGCTTAGCGCCTTAATGTCCAGAATTGAATGCACCTTGCCTTTATTCCTAGGGACTGTAAACAGGTTTGTATAAAAAAGCCCCCGAAAACGTTCCGAAGTCGGAACTGGGACTATCACCCTTTAATGTAAAAGGTCTTGCACTGCCCCAAAAAGCCTGTGAGCAGACCAGGGACAGTCTCAGTTGGAAGGAAGAACCTTAATGGAGGATAAGAACAAAACAGTTTTTAAACCAGAGCGAATTACCTAATGGACCCACTTGTGCCAGGGGAGTCCATGGGTCCGGGAACCAACGAAGACGCGCCCCCCCCAACGATACAGGTGAGGGCACACCTTCATGCTGAAGGGGCCTTGTCCATGGGTCTGGAGAAGCCTGCTCTTGACTTGCCAGACCAAGTTTGCTTGGATCCTCCAGAGGAGGCCTCCAAAGGGCTACGATCCCTTGTCAGTTGACCCCAGACAAAAAAAAAAAAAAAAAAAAACAACAACTTTTTTTGTGGAAGTAGGTACTCTTCCCCCCCCCCCCCCACCCCCGTGAGACCTTTAATGACATCATCTAGGGTAGCACCAAACAGGCAATCTCCTTGAAAGGGAAGATCAGTCAAGGCCTTTTTAGAAGTCTGGTCCACAGACTAGCCTTTGAGCCAAAAGACACGCCGAAGGACCACTGCCTAAACAGGGGAGCCGCATCCAAAGAGACATCACAGATAAAATGCAGCCCCTGGACCAGCTGGTCCACCAGTTCAGTAAAGGCAGGGGAGAGCTTTCTCCCCCTCCAGGTCACAGCGCAAAAGCATAGCCCATTTCGGTCAGAGTCTGCGACACCAGGGCAATGGTGAATATCGGCCTCAGTGCCGAATCAGCCAGGGTGTACATATTGTGGGCCACAGCCTATGCCTTCCTGTCAGCCGGGTCCTTAAAGGCTAGGGACTATTCAACCGGAATCATGGTTGCCTTGTTTAATCTGGAAACTGGAGGGTCCACCACCGGTGGAACAGTGCACTTCTTAAGGAGGAATCCACCTCACTATCTGATTCAGGTGCGTGGTCACTGACCCAGCAGGGTGACCCACGTCTGCAGCGGCCGAACCAGCCCCCCACAGCTCCAGCGTTAGTGGAGGGGAGGAGAGATGCCCCACAGGGATCACCAGACCGATGGGGGGGGGTGCCTAACGGGACCCAGGGGTTTGACCGGCCCACGTCCACCCAAAAAGCCTCCAGGGAGAGAGGGGGGGACAGTTCCTTACCATACTAGGTGGGCACCACTCCAGACAAAATTAAATGGGGGGCTGGTGGCCAAGAGGAACTTTGCTACTCAGGCCCAGACCCGTTGTATGCGACCTTGCGAGATGTTTAACTTGCAGGCTAGCCCCCATCCAGTGGGGCTAGGTCGCAGCCGACCTAGCGAAGAGCTGAGGTCTGCGCGTGCTCGCTGGCCAGACTGGGATGATCACTGAATCTAGATTATCTAGCCCATCGCCCAGTTTGGCAGTTTATTGTAGCTCTCAGGAAAAAAGCTAGAAGAAAAAATTGCTAGGACCAGAGATCCCAACAAGGAACTAGGTCCTGACTAGACAGAAAAAAACCAGTAGCATAGAGGGAGTATAGAGCAGTGCCCTAGCACCCTCCTTTCAGTTAGCTCAATAATGCAATCAGGCTGTTTAAGATAGAACTTATCTGCTATTAAGATAAAAAAAACTGATAGTCTTGTCCATATGGTAATATACATGACCTCTTCAAAAACTTACTAAAATAAAGCTGACCAAAAAGCTGTACAGTCTAGCCATTTAAAGTCAGTATAGATGAACCCAATGTTAGTGACCTTACCTAGTCAAATTTGTGCACAGCATACAAGACATGTCAAAATTTATATAATAGAATGCTTATTTCTAATTATAAGACTTGCTTAAAGCGGTAGTATACTCTGCTTAACTTTTAACTACAGGTAAGGCTATAAGGCTTACCTGTAAGTAAAATTAATATCTCCTAAACCTGCATGGTTTAGGAGATATTAACCATGCATGCAGCCGCTGAAACCAGCAACGCATGCGCTCTGAAGGTCCAGCGGACCTTCAGAGCTCCTTGCCGGCAAGTAAACTCTCGGCATGCGTGAGAGTGACGTCACCGTGGTTCCGGCCACTCACAGTGCCGGAGCCACCGAACCCGGAAGAGATGCCGAGGGAACATGACAACTCCCTTAGAGGTGTGCGGGCAACCATGTGGGGTCTTCGTTCCAAGGCAAGTATTTCATAATGTGTTCGTATGCGATGCATACTAGCACATTATGCCAGTGTCTTGCAGGGTTTTTGTACTCGGGAGAAAATACCGCTTTAAGATTATGCCAA
The DNA here is from genome assembly GCF_965119305.1 of Pelophylax lessonae. NCBI lineage: Eukaryota > Metazoa > Chordata > Amphibia > Anura > Ranidae > Pelophylax > Pelophylax lessonae. Next base: position 129,614,918 of record NC_138779.1, read on the forward strand.
ATGATGTAGTACCCAAAAATGTAAATAAAATGACCAGAACCTTAACAGGAGTTGCCTACAACACAAAATGACATTGTTAGCCTAGCTGTTTTTCACTGAAGGTACCTTTGGAAAGAGGGCAGCAGACCATACAGAAAATATACCAACCTCCAGCACCTGTAAACCAGCAGAAACTCAAAAGTGCAACCAAGTGTGTTAGAGGGAAGGGAAGCAGGGAAAGGCTGAGTGGTGCAGACTATACTATTTAGTCAACATCCGTCAAGAGAAAATAGGACACGTTTTAAACATCCTCAAGTAAAAACTGAAGATCATACGGTCTTTGACCATTCTAGGTTTTCAGAAAAGTGTTACCCCTTAGTCTGATACTTGGGTGCTATTTAGGACAACCCTTTTACTGCCATGTTCATACAGTGTATGGACCTGACAGCTGGACCAAACAGACTTCAGTGGAAGTGATCCAGTGGCTGGGAAGCTACCCATTGGCTTTTTAAATTCGGCAAATAACAGCCACCCCCACCCCCCTTCCCACATGCCCTGGCATGCATTCCAAACTGTACCCACTGTGAACCTGGAATTGGCATGGCAGGTGCAACCAGGTAGAAAGAAGGGCACCGAGCAGACACGTCTGCTTTCTTCTTGATGACCCAGAAGCGGTATGTAAAACATCAATTCTGGGTCCGTATATCAGTTCCCAAAGCCTGTATTGCTGGTGAGAAATCGACCCAGAAGCGGTATGTAAAACATCAATTTTGGGTCCGTATATCAGTTCCCAAAGCCTGTATTGCTGGTGAAGAATCGAATGCAATGTAATCTACACAGCATTAGATTCACTGGACAATGGGAGAGACCAGGATCAGAACGTGTCAAAAAAAAAAAAAAAAAAAAATCATATAGGGGACTTTTTGTTCCCCACATATGAACATAATCATCAACTGCGAAACACGTTACTGACCTTTTCATAGGCGCACACAATTTTAAGGGTGGACATGTTAAACATTAATTTACTCGGCATAGCCTCTTTTTTTAGATTTTACCTAAAAAAAAAAAAAAATGAGGCATTGCATTTTGTGCACAAAAGTTAACTTTACAGAAATTTTGCGTTCAAGACCTTGGTGTCAATATTGTGTAACAAAATTGAATCTACCACTATTTAATTCACTAGGGTGTCTGCTTTCAGAAAACATGTTTCAAGGGCTTTATGAAATCTTCAGGATTATTCCTGAAAAATGTTTAATACAAAAATGGCTCTGGCAGCAAAGAGTTAAAGCTTAACTCGAAGTTTAATGTCCTTTTAAAGTTTATTATTGCAGTTTAATTATTCGATGTGGTGGCTGTTATCTTTAGGCTTTTTTTCCTGTTTTCACCTGGTGAAAAGTCAGGCCAGTCAGTCTGGAATTGTCAGTTTGGGGAGGGGTGTATTAGAATTACTAGCATATTTAGAAACACTAACAAATTAAAGCCAACTTCACCTCACTGCAGTTACAGCAAGTGTTTTTTGCTTTTGGGGAAAAAGGTTGTACATGAATAAAAATGATCATTGTAAGCAACCATCAGTGGTAAATGGTTTGTCTGAACACTAAATGGCATCATTTGGCTGCAGAGATTAGCAGCACTGAGATGCAAAGAATGAACACCTGAAAAGTAGAATAAAAGGCAATACTTTGGCTAAGCTAAGGGTTCATAGACATGCAAAGAAATGTGAGTGTGTATTAATTAATGTACCTAATGCGTTTATGATGCCTTAATGGCAAGCGTTTGGTGAGTTTGGATCGCGTTAATGCTTACCAGACAACCCACCTTAGTTTTTTTCTATAGATTGTATTATCTTGGCTAAAATTGTTTCAAACACATCTCAAACGCACTGTAAATGCCACAGGGGTTTTTGTGACCTCTTTACATTGATGGAAGTTTCAGAAATAGCAAAGCCTGGCAAATGACACAATGGGTTAATTTTGATGCAATGCTAACGTAACCATATGAACGCTGGGTACTACACCTAACAAAAATTAGGCCTTTGTGGAGCTTTAAAAATGCTTGTGAAATGCCAGCTATTAACCGGTTGCTGACTGCTCACAGTATATTTACTGCGGCAGTCAGCCCCAGCCAGGCAAAGTGACGTAGATCTACGTTGCTCGTCTGTCACTCCTTTTAGAGCCAATAGCGGGCGAGCGCGCGCTCGCTGAGGCGCGCGCCCACCTCGGCTCGTTCACAGAGGAGTGCGGGCGTGTGACCGGCGGACCCGATGTCCGCCGGTCACACTACGATCGCCGGTAGAGCGGGAGAAAGACAGAGCGGCTGATGTAAACAAGCTGCCTGTCATTCTCCCCTGTGTAAAAATGAAGATCAGAAGGTTCTACTATGTAGAACCGTTGATGTTTGTTTTTACACTAGGAGACCTGTCCCACTACAGTAAGAATCACGCCCCTAGGACACACTTAACCCCTCCCTGTCCAATACAGTTAACCCCTTCCCTGCCAGTGTCATTTTTGCAGTAACAGTGCATATATATAGCACTGATTACTGCAGTAATGTCACTGGTACCCCCAAAAGTGTCAAAAATGTCAGTCAAGGATCCGATCTGTCCGCCGCAATACCACAAAAAAAACTGCAGATCGCCGCCATTACTCGTTAAAAAAAACCACCAAAAATGACAAAAAATTTTCCCTTTGTTAGTAAACGTGATAACTTTTGCGCAAACCAATCAAAATACGCTTTTTGCGATTTTTTTTACCAAACATATGTAGCGTAAAACAATTTGGCCGAAAATGTTAAAAAATTTTGATTTTTACATATTTTTGGGGGGGAATTTCATATAAAAAAAAAAGTGAAAAATAGTTATTTTTGCAAAAATTAAACTTTTTGTTTATAGCGCATGATCAAAAAATCACACAGGTGATCAAATACCACCAAAAGAAAGCCCTGTTTGTGGGAAAAAAAGGACGTGAAATTTGTTTAGGTACAGCGTCGCACGACTGCGCAATTGTCCGTTAAAAGTCACGCAGTAAAAAAAAAAAAACACAAAAAACCCCCTGGCCAGGAAGGGGGTAAAATCTTCCGGGGCTTAAGTGGTTAAAGCTAGTGTAAATTCAGCCTATCACATAGGAAGAGCTCATTCACACAAGCGTTACATTTTACAACAGCCTTAATGTGCATTATCGCATCTATAGCATTAATGAGCATTTTAGATGCATTGCACAAGCATGCAAATTCCCAGTGAGATTTTTTTTTCAAATTTGTACAGAACTAAAATGGGAAATAACTTTTGATGCTTTGCAAAAGCACTGTAAAGCCGTTTACAGTGCATTTACAGCATGCTTGTGGCGCGTTTTACTAAAGTGAATGGAGGCGGCTGAGAAGCATCAACACCTGCTGAGCTCTGCAGGCAATAATTTTGCCTCAATGCAACACGAGGCAATGCCAACACTGCAATGTCAACACCCTTTATCCACCCCCTATTTTAATGAGTGGGGGTTACAGACACTGAAAGTGGTAAAAGGCAACCAAACCACCCATTTTTAAAGACTGCGAAAGCCTTTAAGGGTTTGCATTGGTTACCCTTTTTTCTTTGCCCATGATAGGACACAGAAGGGTCCCTTAGCTTCCATGTATGTAAATGCATATACCTTCTTTTCTCCCAGCCTGCTCTGTTTGGCTGAACAGAGTTACAAAGGAGCAAAGTAAGTCTCTAAGCTCCAGGAAGGCAACACTGTATGGGCACAAAAAAAGCCAAATCCTTATACATGTAAAACTTGGAAGGCACATTAAATAAGATTTTAGTGGTCTGGCTTGGATCTAGCTAAATACTGCAACAAAAACTCAAACATGTGCCACGTTCAAATACAGCATTTCTTTTTTTCCCCAGGTTCACTTCAAAGCCAACAGCAGGATAATGATCCTGATTTTTAAAGGATCAGTTCTATCCAGTGGATTAAAATAAGTTTGAAAAGTTACAGGCACATGGCAAAGCCTAGAGAATTGAGGCCATTGTAACATGTCCAGCAACAGATCACTGAGGAATAACTGGTAGATTAGGTTTTCTTTGCAGATTACCCCTTTCCTGACATGAAGCTGAGCTGTCTGACAAGTGCATAGAGCCAAGACATATGCTGATAGCCAACTTCATACTGTCTGAGTTCATGCTTCGCTACAAGCACAGGAGGCTTCGATTCATACTGGGAGATTTCAGCAGCTGTTAAGCAGTTTTACACCCAACAGGCCATGGCTTACCATGTACAGCACCAAGGCCTGGCAGAAACAGACCTTTTTCATCTTCCCATGTGAATACTTGAAGAGCATCACATTCAGCTTTACACATAAAATTATCGTGAAGCACAGCAGAAATGCTTTAGAAAGCCTGCCTAATTTATTAAAACTATAGCCAGTACAATCAAAATCTTCCTGAGCCAAGTTCCCACTAATTTGTATGTGAATTGCACAGGAACCGCACTGCAATCCTGCACCATTTACATGACATTCAGTGTGGTGCAATTTGAGCCCATTCATTTTAAATAGGCTCAAATTACACCAAAAAAGCAGACGTGTTATGGAGTCGCACTGCAACGACATTGGTCACTTTGTACCATGCGAACCAATGCGGGCAAACCTCACTGTTTGCGGTGTTAACTCTGTATTGACACCCACAGCAGATCGCAAACACGAGGTGAGGGAAATGAGAAGGGATTGCTGCGTTTTCTGCATTACATACACATGTGAGCACCTGCAGCGGTAACAGCCTGCCATTATGGGGCTCAGTTTTAAAGATAATTGTCATATTAACCACTTGCCGACTGCTCACAGTATATTTACTGCTGCAGTCAGCCCCTCACAGGCAGAGCGACATAGTACTAGGGAGCAAGCGAGCGTGCGCTCCCGCGCGGTCACGGACCCCCCCCCCCCCCCCCCCGTGCATGTGACCCGATGTCCACCAGTCACTCGGCGATTGTCGGGGAGAGGGAGAAAGGCAGGCGGCTGATGTAAACAAGCCGCCTGTCATTCTCCCGTGTAGGAATGGTGATCATACAGTTCTACTATGTAGGACCGTTGATCACTGTTCCTACACCTCAAGCCACAGCCAATCACGCCCCTAGTGACACAACCCCTCCCTCAAAAAGTTAACCCCTTCACTACCAGTGTAATTTTACAGTAACAGTGCATATGTATAGCACTGATTACTGCAGTAATGTGACTGGTCCCCCCAAAAGTGTCAAAAATGTCAGTCAAGGGTCCGATCTGTCCGCCGCAATGTCGCAGTACCGCAAAAAAAAAAAAAAAAAAAAAAAAAAAACAGATCGCTGCCATTACGCGTTAAAAAAAAAATGACAAAAATATTTCCCTTTGTTAGTAAACGCGATAACTTTTGCGCAAACCAATCAAACTATGCTTTTTGCAATTTTTTTTACCAAACATATGTATCATAAAACAAATTGGCCGAAAATCTTAAAAAGTTTGATTTTTACATTTTTTTTGGGGGAATTTCATATAAAAAGTGAAAAATATTGTTATTTTTGCAAAATTGTCGTTCTTTGTTTATAGCGCATGATCAAAAAAAAAAAAGATCGCACAGGTGATCAAATACCACCAAAAGAAAGCTGTTTGTGGGGAAAAAAAGGACGTCAAATTTGTTTAGGTACAGCGTCGCACGACTGCGCAATTGTCCGTTAAAGTCACGCAGTGCCGAATCGCAAAATAGGCCCTGGTCAGGAAGGGGGTAAAATCTTCCGGGGCTTAAGTGGTTAAGCCAGCATGTGCTGCATACTATCACATTATGGCATCTGCAGCTGTTTTTACTATGGAGTTTATGCCATATATGTGGGATCCCCCCCAGAACTTTGAAAAACTGCAGTAGACCCCCACTATTAGTGGCCTTTAGTATCTTTCACCTACAGCAATGAGCAGTTTTCCTGCTGAATTGTAAAAACAGGTTGGTTGCCAAACACAGGCATCATTTAGAGGTCATTTACTTTAGGAATGCAAAATGTTCTGATGGATAAGGTGAAGTAAAGTTATGACATCATACTCTCCCCATCAAATCAGAGAACGCTTTGCATTTGAGAAGATTCAAAGCATCTGAAAGGTGCCCATTGCAGAACAGCCCACTGCCTTTGCTCGCAATGCAGCAGGGCAACGTATAATAGAGGACCAAGAAGGATCATTGGACTAGTGGTGTCTACTAGAGCAGGGATTCCCAAACTACAGCCCTGCAGTTTAGGAACTACAATTCCCATCATGCCTAGCATGCGAATGACAGTTTTACAATGCCTCATGGGATGTGTAGTTCTGTAACAGCTGCAGGGCCGTAGTTTGGGAATCCCTGTATTAGAGATTTCAAGCATGATTGAGAACTTCTAACATAAATTACAATTGTATCTTATCGAACTAAACGCACTTTCCTGTGTGTAGCGCATCAATAGAAGGGGCTGTTGACTAAAGATCAATTATTCTTAATAGAAAAGAAACTGATAATTTAATGGCGGCGGTACGGCCACCACAAAGATAATTGTACGGTGACCCTTAAGCCTGGCAGAGTTTTTTGCTGCTGGTTTTGAACCGTACGATGTTTCCTGGACATTTGACCTGTGTGCATGCATGGGGCTCTAAACACTACAGAATCCCCTAGCGTACATTTGCGCTCTGGTTTGAAGCAGTTTACCGTGGCTATGGCTGCAGCTTTCAGCCAAAACTCCGGTATTCATTTTCAGCCGGAAATTCTCTTTACTAAAAGCCGATAAGCTGCTGGATCGCTTTTAGAAGCGGCAGGGAGGGGTCCTGCTCCTCACTCCTGCCAGTGTATCTCGGGCTTACTGTTCTCACAAGCCCAAAAAACATTCTGTCGGTTGGCACAGCTGGCAATAGAGGTGAGGAGAGACTAGATCTCTTCTCTATGATCTAGGAGGCCAGGAGAGGCGTTATGATGTCACTTCTAGTTTAGGGTGAATGTAAAGTTTTGAGGAAAGCATCGGACCAATGCGTTTTTTTAATCTGATGCTTTCAATGTTAAAGGACCTGGTAACCTGTAAAAAAATTTAACGCATCGCATATAGTGATATTTTAAGTACCATAGTCTCACCATTTCACAAGCATGTGCAATTTTACAGCATGACACATTAGGCATCTATTTACTCTGTAATGCCATCTCATATTTTTTACCAAAAATTGGGTTATAATTTTTTTTTTTTTTTATTAAAAATGTTTATTCTATACCCCCCTAAAAAAAAAAAAAAAGGCATTTGAAAAACCTCTGCGTGTTGCAAAATTGAAACGACCATTTTATTATCTAGGGTCTCATGCTAAAATATATATTGGGTGTTCCAAGTATTTTAAAGGGAAAATACTGATTTGAACTTGTAAAAAAGAAAGTGTCAGGAGGCCTGGTCTTCAAGTGGTTAAAACAGAATTACTCCATCTGAGCGCCACAAAAAAAATGCTGTTTTAATTCATTTTTAACCACTTGCCTACTGTGCACTTTCACTCCCTTCCTGCCCAAGCAAATTTTCAGCTTTCAGCGCTCACAATTTGAATGACAATTGCGCGGTCATGCCACACTGTACCCATATGAAATTTTTATCATTTTTTTCACACAAATAGAGCTTTCTTTGGGTAGTATTTAATCACCTCATGGTTTTTTATTTCTTACAAAAAGAAAAAAAGACAAAAAATTTGGGCACTGATGAGGCGGCACTTATGGGGAGGTACTAATATGCCACACTGATGAGCACTGATAGGTGGCACTGAGGCGGCACCATCAGTGCCTAGATGAGCAGGCACTGACTGGCAGCAACTAGGGGCACTGATGGCATTTTATTTCACTCTTGTGTAATCCGGGCACTGGTGATCAGTGCCCTGATTACATTTCTATGTGTCCCCTATGAGGAGGAACTGCTGATCGGCTCTCCTCGCCTCAGAGTGTGAGCCGAGGAGCACCGAACAACGGCACTTCCTCATTTACATGTAACCGGCTGTGATTGGACACAGCCGATCACATGGGTAAAGAGTCATGTCATTGTTGCTAGGACATGACGCGGTCACGATCGCCGCTCCGCGCGCCCCAGGGGCAAGCGAGAGGCTGTTCTGGTGCGCCGTCATATGACGGCGTCCCAGAATAATAATAGCTACACCGCTCCGCCGTCATTTGCGGCAGGTGGGTAGTGAGTGGTTAATATTCAAAAACAAACTCCCCCATCCATCCATGTCCCCATGCTTTATTTTTTGAGAAATCACTTTAAAAAAAAACACCCCTGGCATTTCTGGCTCTGGCCATTTTAAGGGCAGATCATGCAGCACTTACATTCTGGCATCCATCTGCCCTTAGCTCAGGTATGCAAGCAGGAGAGTGTGCTTAGCTGAGAAAACCCCACCGCTCCTACTGAAGATGTGATGTATGACATTTGCCTAGGCCTGAAAACCAGGAATTAACGAAAAAAAAGTGAAAATAAATTTTACATGTAAACTACTTACTGATGCTAGCAGCATGGGGGGATTAAAAATAATCAATGTTGATGGAGAGTGAAGTTCTAATTTAAAGTTTTCATATTCAGAGAAAAATGAAATGGTAAATACCGCACACCTTCCACTAACCCCGCTGTACTTACCTCTGGGGTGGCTGAGCTGTCTGTACCCCTGCAGATGGTGCAAGGAATTGGAATCACCCCCTTATCGCTGTGCAGCACTTCTGGACAGATCAGTGTGACGAGCGGCGCCAGTGCTGACCAATCATAATCCCTCTGATCTGTGCAGCACTTCCAGGTCAGATAAGTGTGACGCTCTGTGCTGACCAATCATAATCCCTCTGATCTGTGCAGCACTTCCAGGTCAGATAAGTGTGACGCTCTGTGCTGACCAATCATAATCCCTCTGATCTGTACAGCACTTCCAGGTCAGATAAGTGTGACGCTCTGTGCTGACCAATCAATCCCCCTGATCTGTACAGCACTTCCAGGAAAGGATCAGTGTGATCCTCTGTGTCTCCAACAGTCTGATATATCAATAAGTGAGGGAAAAAAAACAGGGGGGGGGAGCAGGATGAGTTCAACTGGGGTATCTGCACACTAACGGCTGCTGGTGGTGAAGAGAGAAGCGGCTCAGTCATCAAAACCAAGGGGAGAAAATGGCCCTTTTAGCTGAGGAAGCGCCTCCTCTCCTACTGAAGACTCCTGGAATGTATGACATTTGCCTAGGCCTAGAAACCAGAAGGTAACTGAAGAAATGTAAAAAGAAAAGTTTACCACAAGTACATTTTTTACTAATGCTAGCGGCATGGGGAGTAGAAATTGTCAACGCTGATTGAGAGAGAGAGAGAAAAGTCCTGCTTTAAAGTTCACATTTACAGAAAAAAAATAAAAATAAAACACTGCACACTAAATGCCGATTTCACACATACGGTCCGTTCAGTTACGTTAAAATGTATCCGTTTTTCATCCGATCCTTTTTTTTGACTAATAGAGCATTCATCCACTCCAAAAAACAGACATTGAGGGTCCATTCACACTAGCGCGACTTGGTCGCCTGACAAGTCGCGGTCGGTCGCCATTGATAGTACAGGACCCGTTCTAAAAGGAGAGACACAAGTCGCTCGGACTTAGAAAAAGGGTCCTGTACTACTTTGGGGCGACCTGGAGGCGACTTGCATTGACTTCAATTATATGAAGTCCCTGCAAGTCACGCCGAGGTCGCAGTGCACGCTGTGCACCGCAACTTCACAGGTCTCCCCAGCAAGTCGTGTCGCGCCAGTCTGAATGGGCGCTGATGGAAGCGGATGAAAATGGATGTTAATGGATGATCATCCGTTTTTACATAGAGATGCATTGACGTCCGTTTTACAGCTGTCAACGGATGGATGAAAAACGGACCGTATGTGTGAAAGGGGTCTTACACTAGCCCTGGTGTACTTACCTCTGGGGCGGCTGAGCTGTCTGTACCCCTGCAGATGGTGCAAGGAAATGGAACCCCCCCCCCCCCCCCTCTGTGCAGCACTTCCAGGACAGATCAGTGTGTAGGAATGCACCACTGAGGACCAATCACAAACCCCCTGATCTGTGCAGCACTTCCAGGATGGGTCAGTGTGAGGCACTGCACCAGTGCTGACCAATCACAATCCCCCTGATCTGTGCGGGTCTTCCAGGATGGGTCAGTGTGACGCACTGTGCCAACCAATCACAATCCCCCTGATCTGTGTGGCACTTCAAGGATGGGTCAGTGTGATGCACTGTGCCAACCAATCACAATCCCTGATCTGTGCGGCACTTCCAGGATGGGTCAGTGTGACGCACTGTGCCAACCAATCACAAACCCCCTGATCTGTGCAGCACTTCCAGGATGGGTCAGTGTGAGGCACTGCACCAGTGCTGACCAATCACAATCCCCCTGATCTGTGCGGGTCTTCCAGGATGGGTCAATGTGTAGGAATGCCCCAGTGCCAACCAATCACAAACCCCCTGATCTGTGCGGCACTAACAGGATGGGTCAGTGTGACACACTGTGCCAACCAATCACAAACCCCCTGATCTGTGCAGCACTAACAGGATGGGTCAGTGTGACACACTGTGCCAACCAATCACAAACCCCCTCATCTGTGCGGCACTTCCAGGATGGGTCAGTGTGACGCACTGTGCCAACCAATCACAATCCCCCTCATCTGTGCGGCACTTCCAGGATGGGTCAGTGTGACACACTGTGCCAACCAATCACAATCCCCCTGATCTGTGCAGCACTTCCAGGATGGGTCAGTGTGAGGCACTGCACCAGTGCTGACCAATCACAATCCCCCTGATCTGTGCGGGTCTTCCAGGATGGGTCAATGTGTAGGAATGCCCCAGTGCCAACCAATCACAAACCCCCTGATCTGTGCGGCACTAACAGGATGGGTCAGTGTGACACACTGTGCCAACCAATCACAAACCCCCTGATCTGTGCAGCACTAACAGGATGGGTCAGTGTGACACACTGTGCCAACCAATCACAATCCCCCTCATCTGTGCGGCACTTCCAGGATGGGTCAGTGTGACGCACTGTGCCAACCAATCACAATCCCCCTCATCTGTGCGGCACTTCCAGGATGGGTCAGTGTGACACACTGTGCCAACCAATCACAATCCCCCTGATCTGTGCAGCACTTCCAGGATGGGTCAGTGTGATGCACTGTGCCAAAAAAATTACTATCCCTCTGATTTGTCCCAGACGCTCTGCACAGAGAAGAGCGCAGATCTCTGGACTGCTGGACAAACTGAGGTGCTGTCTGACAGCTCCAGAGATGAGTACAGCCAATAAGGTGAGGCTGTACAATGTTAAATCAGAACACACATTACAATCTGATCGTACAATCTTCTTTGGATCTACCAACTATATAGTAGAAAAGCCTGTCTGATCACACAGCCTGGCTACCATATTACAGATCGGGCAGATCCAAAGCCAGTCGTCCGATCAGATAGTGGTGACCCTTACATGACAAGGGCCCTGTACGATATCCCCCTCAGAATACTATAGAGAAAGGTAGAGGCCCTCTTCGCTCCATGACGTAGTAGGCCTGACAACGGCAGCCGTGACCCTAGTACACGTCACCTAACAACCACAGCCAACCCCCACCCTAGAGGAATCCGGGGGACCCCCATAGAAGACATACTGCGTACCCCGCTAAGGCCTACCCGCCTCTCTCCTCCGCCGCTATGACCGGAGAGCTCCCTCCGCAGCGCTCCCCTCCCCCCATCACCACACGCACCCTAAAGGTTCGGACTTCAAATCGTCGACGCCGCCGTATTCTGCTCTTCTTCCGTGTAGTAATGCCGTGTTTCTCTCCGTATTCTCACTGTTCGGTCTATGTAATGTCTATTTTCAAGCCTCGCGTTTTCCTTAGTCGAAGGTCCAAAATGGCTTCCTTCCTCCTTTAAACCCTCCCCACGCCGCGCGTCTGAATCCCTCCGCCGGGGAATGGGGCGGAGTGTGTATGAGGGGGCGGATCACTCCGCGGACTATGTGCAGCCCATGACACTTCCGCTGTGCTGTGCAGGCCTGCGTGTTTGTTTACAACACGGGAGAGTCCCGGGGAGGGGGAGGGGAGGAGCGTGAGGTCATAGAGAGCATAGGAGCTCACATTTCTCATATGTGATAAAAAGAGAGTCATCCCAGTGTATGGAGACAGAGATCTATATGTGATAATGAGAGAGTCATCCCAGTGGATGGAGACAGAGATCTATATGTGATAATGAGAGAGTCATCCCAGTGGATGGAGACAGAGATCTATATGTGATAAGGAGAGAGACATCCCAGTGGATGGAGACAGAGATCTATATGTGATAATGAGAGTCATCCGAGTGGATGGAGACAGAGATCTATATGTGATAATGAGAGAGACATCCCAGTGGATGGAGACAGAGATCTATATGTGATAATGAGAGAAACATCCCAGTGGATGGAGGCAGAGATCTATATGTGATAATGAGAGAGTCATCCCAGTGGATGGAGGCAGAGATATATATGTGATAATGAGAGAGTCATCCCAGTGGATGGAGACAGAGATCTATATGACATGATGAGAGAGTCATCCCAGTGGATGGAGACAGAGATCTATATGTGATAATGAGAGAGTCATCCCAGTGTATGGAGACAGAGATCTATATGTGATAATGAGAGTCATCCCAGTGGATGGAGACAGAGATCTATATGTGATAATGAGAGTCATCCCAGTGGATGGAGACAGAGATCTATATGTGATAATGAGAGAGTCATCCCAGTGTATGGAGACAGAGATCTATATGTGATAATGAGAGTCATCCCAGTGGATGGAGACAGAGATCTATATGTGATAATGAGAGTCATCCCAGTGGATGGAGACAGAGATCTATATGTGATAATGAGAGAGACATCCCAGTGGATGGAGACAGAGATCTATATGTGATAATGAGAGAGACATCCCAGTGGATGGAGGCAGAGATATATATGTGATAATGAGAGTCATCCCAGTGGATGGAGACAGAGATCTATATGTGATAATGAGAGAGACATCCCAGTGGATGGAGACAGAGATCTATATGTGATAATGAGAGAGACATCCCAGTGGATGGAGGCAGAGATCTATATGTGATAATGAGAGAGTCATCCCAGTGTATGGAGACAGAGATCTATATGTGATAATGAGAGAGTCATCCCAGTGGACGGAGGCAGAGATATATATGTGATAATGAGAGAGTCATCCCAGTGGATGGAGGCAGAGATCTATATGTGATAATGAGAGAGTCATCCCAGTGGATGGAGACAGAGATCTATATGTGATAAGGAGAGAGTCATCCCAGTGGATGGAGACAGAGATCTATATGTGATAATGAGAGAGTCATCCCAGTGGATGGAGACAGAGATCTATATGTGATAAGGAGAGAGACATCCCAGTGGATGGAGACAGAGATCTATATGTGATAATGAGAGTCATCCGAGTGGATGGAGACAGAGATCTATATGTGATAATGAGAGAGTCATCCCAGTGGACGGAGGCAGAGATATATATGTGATAATGAGAGAGTCATCCCAGTGGATGGAGGCAGAGATCTATATGTGATAATGAGAGAGTCATCCCAGTGGATGGAGACAGAGATCTATATGTGATAAGGAGAGAGTCATCCCAGTGGATGGAGACAGAGATCTATATGTGATAAGGAGAGAGACATCCCAGTGGATGGAGACAGAGATCTATATGTGATAATGAGAGTCATCCCAGTGTATGGAGACAGAGATCTATATGTGATAATGAGAGAGACATCCCAGTGGATGGAGACAGAGATCTATATGTGATAATGAGAGAAACATCCCAGTGGATGGAGGCAGAGATCTATATGTGATAATGAGAGAGTCATCCCAGTGGACGGAGGCAGAGATATATATGTGATAATGAGAGAGTCATCCCAGTGGATGGAGGCAGAGATCTATATGTGATAATGAGAGAGTCATCCCAGTGGATGGAGACAGAGATCTATATGTGATAAGGAGAGAGTCATCCCAGTGGATGGAGACAGAGATCTATATGTGATAAGGAGAGAGACATCCCAGTGGATGGAGACAGAGATCTATATGTGATAATGAGAGTCATCCCAGTGGATCGAGGCAGAGATCTATATGTGATAATGAGAGTCATCCCAGTGGATGGAGACAGAGATCTATATGTGATAATGAGAGAGACATCCCAGTGGATGGAGACAGAGATCTATATGTGATAATGAGAGAGACATCCCAGTGGATGGAGACAGAGATCTATATGTGATAATGAGAGTCATCCCAGTGTATGGAGACAGAGATCTATATGTGATAATGAGAGAGACATCCCAGTGTATGGAGACAGAGATCTATATGTGATAATGAGAGAGACATCCCAGTGGATGGAGGCAGAGATCTATATGTGATAATGAGAGAGTCATCCCAGTGGATGGAGGCAGAGATCTATATGTGATAATGAGAGAGACATCCCAGTGGATGGAGACAGAGATCTATATGTGATAATGAGAGAGACATCCCAGTGGATGGAGGCAGAGATCTATATGTGATAATGAGAGAGTCATCCCAGTGGACGGAGGCAGAGATCTATATGTGATAAGGAGAGATACATCCCAGTGGATGGAGACAGAGATCTATATGTGATAATGAGAGACATCCCAGTGGATGGAGGCAGAGATCTATATGTGATAATGAGAATCATCCCAGTGGATGGAGACAGAGATCTATATGTGATAATGAGAGAGACATCCCAGTGGATGGAGACAGAGATCTATATGTGATAATGAGAGTCATCCCAGTGGATGGAGGCAGAGATCTATATGTGATAATGAGAGAGACATCCCAGTGGATGGAGACAGAGATCTATATGTGATAATGAGAGTCATCCCAGTGTATGGAGACAGAGATCTATATGTGATAATGAGAGAGACATCCCAGTGTATGGAGACAGAGATCTATATGTGATAATGAGAGAGACATCCCAGTGGATGGAGGCAGAGATCTATATGTGATAATGAGAGAGTCATCCCAGTGGACGGAGGCAGAGATATATATGTGATAATGAGAGAGTCATCCCAGTGGATGGAGGCAGAGATCTATATGTGATAATGAGAGAGTCATCCCAGTGGATGGAGGCAGAGATCTATATGTGATAATGAGAGAGACATCCCAGTGGATGGAGACAGAGATCTATATGTGATAATGAGAGAGACATCCCAGTGGATGGAGGCAGAGATCTATATGTGATAATGAGAGAGTCATCCCAGTGGACGGAGGCAGAGATATATATGTGATAATGAGAGAGTCATCCCAGTGGATGGAGGCAGAGATCTATATGTGATAATGAGAGAGTCATCCCAGTGGATGGAGACAGAGATCTATATGTGATAAGGAGAGAGTCATCCCAGTGGATGGAGACAGAGATCTATATGTGATAATGAGAGAGTCATCCCAGTGGATGGAGACAGAGATCTATATGTGATAAGGAGAGAGACATCCCAGTGGATGGAGACAGAGATCTATATGTGATAATGAGAGTCATCCCAGTGGATGGAGGCAGAGATCTATATGTGATAATGAGAGTCATCCCAGTGGATGGAGACAGAGATCTATATGTGATAATGAGAGAGACATCCCAGTGGATGGAGACAGAGATCTATATGTGATAAGGAGAGAGACATCCCAGTGGATGGAGACAGAGATCTATATGTGATAATGAGAGTCATCCCAGTGTATGGAGACAGAGATCTATATGTGATAATGAGAGAGTCATCCCAGTGGATGGAGGCAGAGATCTATATGTGATAATGAGAGAGTCATCCCAGTGGATGGAGACAGAGATCTATATGTGATAAGGAGAGAGTCATCCCAGTGGATGGAGACAGAGATCTATATGTGATAATGAGAGAGTCATCCCAGTGGATGGAGACAGAGATCTATATGTGATAAGGAGAGAGACATCCCAGTGGATGGAGACAGAGATCTATATGTGATAATGAGAGTCATCCCAGTGGATCGAGGCAGAGATCTATATGTGATAATGAGAGTCATCCCAGTGGATGGAGACAGAGATCTATATGTGATAATGAGAGAGACATCCCAGTGGATGGAGACAGAGATCTATATGTGATAATGAGAGAGACATCCCAGTGGATGGAGACAGAGATCTATATGTGATAATGAGAGTCATCCCAGTGTATGGAGACAGAGATCTATATGTGATAATGAGAGAGACATCCCAGTGTATGGAGACAGAGATCTATATGTGATAATGAGAGAGACATCCCAGTGGATGGAGGCAGAGATCTATATGTGATAATGAGAGAGTCATCCCAGTGGACGGAGGCAGAGATATATATGTGATAATGAGAGAGTCATCCCAGTGGATGGAGGCAGAGATCTATATGTGATAATGAGAGAGACATCCCAGTGGATGGAGACAGAGATCTATATGTGATAATGAGAGAGACATCCCAGTGGATGGAGGCAGAGATCTATATGTGATAATGAGAGAGTCATCCCAGTGGACGGAGGCAGAGATCTATATGTGATAAGGAGAGAGACATCCCAGTGGATGGAGACAGAGATCTATATGTGATAATGAGAGTCATCCCAGTGGATGGAGGCAGAGATCTATATGTGATAATGAGAATCATCCCAGTGGATGGAGACAGAGATCTATATGTGATAATGAGAGAGACATCCCAGTGGATGGAGACAGAGATCTATATGTGATAATGAGAGTCATCCCAGTGGATGGAGGCAGAGATCTATATGTGATAATGAGAGAGACATCCCAGTGGATGGAGACAGAGATCTATATGTGATAATGAGAGTCATCCCAGTGTATGGAGACAGAGATCTATATGTGATAATGAGAGAGACATCCCAGTGTATGGAGACAGAGATCTATATGTGATAATGAGAGAGACATCCCAGTGGATGGAGGCAGAGATCTATATGTGATAATGAGAGAGTCATCCCAGTGGACGGAGGCAGAGATATATATGTGATAATGAGAGAGTCATCCCAGTGGATGGAGGCAGAGATCTATATGTGATAATGAGAGAGTCATCCCAGTGGATGGAGGCAGAGATCTATATGTGATAATGAGAGAGACATCCCAGTGGATGGAGACAGAGATCTATATGTGATAATGAGAGAGACATCCCAGTGGATGGAGGCAGAGATCTATATGTGATAATGAGAGAGTCATCCCAGTGGACGGAGGCAGAGATATATATGTGATAATGAGAGAGTCATCCCAGTGGATGGAGGCAGAGATCTATATGTGATAATGAGAGAGTCATCCCAGTGGATGGAGACAGAGATCTATATGTGATAAGGAGAGAGTCATCCCAGTGGATGGAGACAGAGATCTATATGTGATAATGAGAGAGTCATCCCAGTGGATGGAGACAGAGATCTATATGTGATAAGGAGAGAGACATCCCAGTGGATGGAGACAGAGATCTATATGTGATAATGAGAGTCATCCCAGTGGATGGAGGCAGAGATCTATATGTGATAATGAGAGTCATCCCAGTGGATGGAGACAGAGATCTATATGTGATAATGAGAGAGACATCCCAGTGTATGGAGACAGAGATCTATATGTGATAATGAGAGAGACATCCCAGTGGATGGAGACAGAGATCTATATGTGATAATGAGAGTCATCCCAGTGTATGGAGACAGAGATCTATATGTGATAATGAGAGAGACATCCCAGTGTATGGAGACAGAGATCTATATGTGATAATGAGAGAGACATCCCAGTGGATGGAGGCAGAGATCTATATGTGATAATGAGAGAGTCATCCCAGTGGACGGAGGCAGAGATATATATGTGATAATGAGAGAGTCATCCCAGTGGATGGAGGCAGAGATCTATATGTGATAATGAGAGAGTCATCCCAGTGGATGGAGGCAGAGATCTATATGTGATAATGAGAGAGACATCCCAGTGGATGGAGGCAGAGATCTATATGTGATAATGAGAGAGTCATCCCAGTGGACGGAGGCAGAGATATATATGTGATAATGAGAGAGTCATCCCAGTGGATGGAGGCAGAGATCTATATGTGATAATGAGAGAGACATCCCAGTGGATGGAGACAGAGATCTATATGTGATAATGAGAGAGACATCCCAGTGGATGGAGGCAGAGATCTATATGTGATAATGAGAGAGTCATCCCAGTGGACGGAGGCAGAGATATATATGTGATAATGAGAGAGTCATCCCAGTGGATGGAGGCAGAGATCTATATGTGATAATGAGAGAGACATCCCAGTGGATGGAGACAGAGATCTATATGTGATAATGAGAGAAACATCCCAGTGGATGGAGGCAGAGATCTATATGTGATAATGAGAGAGTCATCCCAGTGTATGGAGACAGAGATCTATATGTGATAATGAGAGAGTCATCCCAGTGGATGGAGGCAGAGATCTATATGTGATAATGAGAGAGTCATCCCAGTGGATGGAGACAGAGATCTATATGACATGATGAGAGAGTCATCCCAGTGGATGGAGACAGAGATCTATATGTGATAATGAGAGTCATCCCAGTGGATGGAGACAGAGATCTATATGTGATAATGAGAGAGTCATCCCAGTGTATGGAGACAGAGATCTATATGTGATAATGAGAGTCATCCCAGTGGATGGAGACAGAGATCTATATGTGATAATGAGAGTCATCCCAGTGGATGGAGACAGAGATCTATATGTGATAATGAGAGAGTCATCCCAGTGTATGGAGACAGAGATCTATATGTGATAATGAGAGAGTCATCCCAGTGTATGGAGACAGAGATCTATATGTGATAATGAGAGTCATCCCAGTGGATGGAGACAGAGATCTATATGTGATAATGAGAGTCATCCCAGTGGATGGAGACAGAGATCTATATGTGATAATGAGAGAGACATCCCAGTGGATGGAGACAGAGATCTATATGTGATAATGAGAGAGACATCCCAGTGGACGGAGGCAGAGATATATATGTGATAATGAGAGTCATCCCAGTGGATGGAGACAGAGATCTATATGTGATAATGAGAGAGACATCCCAGTGGATGGAGACAGAGATCTATATGTGATAATGAGAGAGACATCCCAGTGGATGGAGGCAGAGATCTATATGTGATAATGAGAGAGTCATCCCAGTGGACGGAGGCAGAGATATATATGTGATAATGAGAGAGTCATCCCAGTGGATGGAGGCAGAGATCTATATGTGATAATGAGAGAGTCATCCCAGTGGATGGAGACAGAGATCTATATGTGATAAGGAGAGAGTCATCCCAGTGGATGGAGACAGAGATCTATATGTGATAATGAGAGAGCCATCCCAGTGGATGGAGACAGAGATCTATATGTGATAAGGAGAGAGACATCCCAGTGGATGGAGACAGAGATCTATATGTGATAATGAGAGTCATCCCAGTGGATGGAGGCAGAGATCTATATGTGATAATGAGAGAGTCATCCCAGTGGATGGAGACAGAGATCTATATGTGATAATGAGAGAGACATCCCAGTGGATGGAGACAGAGATCTATATGTGATAATGAGAGAGACATCCCAGTGGATGGAGACAGAGATCTATATGTGATAATGAGAGTCATCCCAGTGTATGGAGACAGAGATCTATATGTGATAATGAGAGAGACATCCCAGTGGATGGAGACAGAGATCTATATGTGATAATGAGAGAGACATCCCAGTGGATGGAGACAGAGATCTATATGTGATAATGAGAGAGTCATCCCAGTGGACGGAGGCAGAGATATATATGTGATAATGAGAGAGTCATCCCAGTGGATGGAGGCAGAGATCTATATGTGATAATGAGAGAGTCATCCCAGTGGATGGAGACAGAGATCTATATGTGATAAGGAGAGAGTCATCCCAGTGGATGGAGACAGAGATCTATATGTGATAAGGAGAGAGACATCCCAGTGGATGGAGACAGAGATCTATATGTGATAATGAGAGTCATCCCAGTGTATGGAGACAGAGATCTATATGTGATAATGAGAGAGACATCCCAGTGGATGGAGACAGAGATCTATATGTGATAATGAGAGAAACATCCCAGTGGATGGAGGCAGAGATCTATATGTGATAATGAGAGAGTCATCCCAGTGGACGGAGGCAGAGATATATATGTGATAATGAGAGAGTCATCCCAGTGGATGGAGGCAGAGATCTATATGTGATAATGAGAGAGTCATCCCAGTGGATGGAGACAGAGATCTATATGTGATAAGGAGAGAGTCATCCCAGTGGATGGAGACAGAGATCTATATGTGATAAGGAGAGAGACATCCCAGTGGATGGAGACAGAGATCTATATGTGATAATGAGAGTCATCCCAGTGGATCGAGGCAGAGATCTATATGTGATAATGAGAGTCATCCCAGTGGATGGAGACAGAGATCTATATGTGATAATGAGAGAGACATCCCAGTGGATGGAGACAGAGATCTATATGTGATAATGAGAGAGACATCCCAGTGGATGGAGACAGAGATCTATATGTGATAATGAGAGTCATCCCAGTGTATGGAGACAGAGATCTATATGTGATAATGAGAGAGACATCCCAGTGTATGGAGACAGAGATCTATATGTGATAATGAGAGAGACATCCCAGTGGATGGAGGCAGAGATCTATATGTGATAATGAGAGAGTCATCCCAGTGGACGGAGGCAGAGATATATATGTGATAATGAGAGAGTCATCCCAGTGGATGGAGGCAGAGATCTATATGTGATAATGAGAGAGACATCCCAGTGGATGGAGACAGAGATCTATATGTGATAATGAGAGAGACATCCCAGTGGATGGAGGCAGAGATCTATATGTGATAATGAGAGAGTCATCCCAGTGGACGGAGGCAGAGATCTATATGTGATAAGGAGAGATACATCCCAGTGGATGGAGACAGAGATCTATATGTGATAATGAGAGACATCCCAGTGGATGGAGGCAGAGATCTATATGTGATAATGAGAATCATCCCAGTGGATGGAGACAGAGATCTATATGTGATAATGAGAGAGACATCCCAGTGGATGGAGACAGAGATCTATATGTGATAATGAGAGTCATCCCAGTGGATGGAGGCAGAGATCTATATGTGATAATGAGAGAGACATCCCAGTGGATGGAGACAGAGATCTATATGTGATAATGAGAGTCATCCCAGTGTATGGAGACAGAGATCTATATGTGATAATGAGAGAGACATCCCAGTGTATGGAGACAGAGATCTATATGTGATAATGAGAGAGACATCCCAGTGGATGGAGGCAGAGATCTATATGTGATAATGAGAGAGTCATCCCAGTGGACGGAGGCAGAGATATATATGTGATAATGAGAGAGTCATCCCAGTGGATGGAGGCAGAGATCTATATGTGATAATGAGAGAGTCATCCCAGTGGATGGAGGCAGAGATCTATATGTGATAATGAGAGAGACATCCCAGTGGATGGAGACAGAGATCTATATGTGATAATGAGAGAGACATCCCAGTGGATGGAGGCAGAGATCTATATGTGATAATGAGAGAGTCATCCCAGTGGACGGAGGCAGAGATATATATGTGATAATGAGAGAGTCATCCCAGTGGATGGAGGCAGAGATCTATATGTGATAATGAGAGAGTCATCCCAGTGGATGGAGACAGAGATCTATATGTGATAAGGAGAGAGTCATCCCAGTGGATGGAGACAGAGATCTATATGTGATAATGAGAGAGTCATCCCAGTGGATGGAGACAGAGATCTATATGTGATAAGGAGAGAGACATCCCAGTGGATGGAGACAGAGATCTATATGTGATAATGAGAGTCATCCCAGTGGATGGAGGCAGAGATCTATATGTGATAATGAGAGTCATCCCAGTGGATGGAGACAGAGATCTATATGTGATAATGAGAGAGACATCCCAGTGGATGGAGACAGAGATCTATATGTGATAAGGAGAGAGACATCCCAGTGGATGGAGACAGAGATCTATATGTGATAATGAGAGTCATCCCAGTGTATGGAGACAGAGATCTATATGTGATAATGAGAGAGTCATCCCAGTGGATGGAGGCAGAGATCTATATGTGATAATGAGAGAGTCATCCCAGTGGATGGAGACAGAGATCTATATGTGATAAGGAGAGAGTCATCCCAGTGGATGGAGACAGAGATCTATATGTGATAATGAGAGAGTCATCCCAGTGGATGGAGACAGAGATCTATATGTGATAAGGAGAGAGACATCCCAGTGGATGGAGACAGAGATCTATATGTGATAATGAGAGTCATCCCAGTGGATGGAGGCAGAGATCTATATGTGATAATGAGAGTCATCCCAGTGGATGGAGACAGAGATCTATATGTGATAATGAGAGAGACATCCCAGTGGATGGAGACAGAGATCTATATGTGATAATGAGAGAGACATCCCAGTGGATGGAGACAGAGATCTATATGTGATAATGAGAGTCATCCCAGTGTATGGAGACAGAGATCTATATGTGATAATGAGAGAGACATCCCAGTGTATGGAGACAGAGATCTATATGTGATAATGAGAGAGACATCCCAGTGGATGGAGGCAGAGATCTATATGTGATAATGAGAGAGTCATCCCAGTGGACGGAGGCAGAGATATATATGTGATAATGAGAGAGTCATCCCAGTGGATGGAGGCAGAGATCTATATGTGATAATGAGAGAGACATCCCAGTGGATGGAGACAGAGATCTATATGTGATAATGAGAGAGACATCCCAGTGGATGGAGGCAGAGATCTATATGTGATAATGAGAGAGTCATCCCAGTGGACGGAGGCAGAGATCTATATGTGATAAGGAGAGAGACATCCCAGTGGATGGAGACAGAGATCTATATGTGATAATGAGAGTCATCCCAGTGGATGGAGGCAGAGATCTATATGTGATAATGAGAATCATCCCAGTGGATGGAGACAGAGATCTATATGTGATAATGAGAGAGACATCCCAGTGGATGGAGACAGAGATCTATATGTGATAATGAGAGTCATCCCAGTGGATGGAGGCAGAGATCTATATGTGATAATGAGAGAGACATCCCAGTGGATGGAGACAGAGATCTATATGTGATAATGAGAGTCATCCCAGTGTATGGAGACAGAGATCTATATGTGATAATGAGAGAGACATCCCAGTGTATGGAGACAGAGATCTATATGTGATAATGAGAGAGACATCCCAGTGGATGGAGGCAGAGATCTATATGTGATAATGAGAGAGTCATCCCAGTGGACGGAGGCAGAGATATATATGTGATAATGAGAGAGTCATCCCAGTGGATGGAGGCAGAGATCTATATGTGATAATGAGAGAGTCATCCCAGTGGATGGAGGCAGAGATCTATATGTGATAATGAGAGAGACATCCCAGTGGATGGAGACAGAGATCTATATGTGATAATGAGAGAGACATCCCAGTGGATGGAGGCAGAGATCTATATGTGATAATGAGAGAGTCATCCCAGTGGACGGAGGCAGAGATATATATGTGATAATGAGAGAGTCATCCCAGTGGATGGAGGCAGAGATCTATATGTGATAATGAGAGAGTCATCCCAGTGGATGGAGACAGAGATCTATATGTGATAAGGAGAGAGTCATCCCAGTGGATGGAGACAGAGATCTATATGTGATAATGAGAGAGTCATCCCAGTGGATGGAGACAGAGATCTATATGTGATAAGGAGAGAGACATCCCAGTGGATGGAGACAGAGATCTATATGTGATAATGAGAGTCATCCCAGTGGATGGAGGCAGAGATCTATATGTGATAATGAGAGTCATCCCAGTGGATGGAGACAGAGATCTATATGTGATAATGAGAGAGACATCCCAGTGTATGGAGACAGAGATCTATATGTGATAATGAGAGAGACATCCCAGTGGATGGAGACAGAGATCTATATGTGATAATGAGAGTCATCCCAGTGTATGGAGACAGAGATCTATATGTGATAATGAGAGAGACATCCCAGTGTATGGAGACAGAGATCTATATGTGATAATGAGAGAGACATCCCAGTGGATGGAGGCAGAGATCTATATGTGATAATGAGAGAGTCATCCCAGTGGACGGAGGCAGAGATATATATGTGATAATGAGAGAGTCATCCCAGTGGATGGAGGCAGAGATCTATATGTGATAATGAGAGAGTCATCCCAGTGGATGGAGGCAGAGATCTATATGTGATAATGAGAGAGACATCCCAGTGGATGGAGGCAGAGATCTATATGTGATAATGAGAGAGTCATCCCAGTGGACGGAGGCAGAGATATATATGTGATAATGAGAGAGTCATCCCAGTGGATGGAGGCAGAGATCTATATGTGATAATGAGAGAGACATCCCAGTGGATGGAGACAGAGATCTATATGTGATAATGAGAGAGACATCCCAGTGGATGGAGGCAGAGATCTATATGTGATAATGAGAGAGTCATCCCAGTGGACGGAGGCAGAGATATATATGTGATAATGAGAGAGTCATCCCAGTGGATGGAGGCAGAGATCTATATGTGATAATGAGAGAGACATCCCAGTGGATGGAGACAGAGATCTATATGTGATAATGAGAGAAACATCCCAGTGGATGGAGGCAGAGATCTATATGTGATAATGAGAGAGTCATCCCAGTGTATGGAGACAGAGATCTATATGTGATAATGAGAGAGTCATCCCAGTGGATGGAGGCAGAGATCTATATGTGATAATGAGAGAGTCATCCCAGTGGATGGAGACAGAGATCTATATGACATGATGAGAGAGTCATCCCAGTGGATGGAGACAGAGATCTATATGTGATAATGAGAGTCATCCCAGTGGATGGAGACAGAGATCTATATGTGATAATGAGAGAGTCATCCCAGTGTATGGAGACAGAGATCTATATGTGATAATGAGAGTCATCCCAGTGGATGGAGACAGAGATCTATATGTGATAATGAGAGTCATCCCAGTGGATGGAGACAGAGATCTATATGTGATAATGAGAGAGTCATCCCAGTGTATGGAGACAGAGATCTATATGTGATAATGAGAGAGTCATCCCAGTGTATGGAGACAGAGATCTATATGTGATAATGAGAGTCATCCCAGTGGATGGAGACAGAGATCTATATGTGATAATGAGAGTCATCCCAGTGGATGGAGACAGAGATCTATATGTGATAATGAGAGAGACATCCCAGTGGATGGAGACAGAGATCTATATGTGATAATGAGAGAGACATCCCAGTGGACGGAGGCAGAGATATATATGTGATAATGAGAGTCATCCCAGTGGATGGAGACAGAGATCTATATGTGATAATGAGAGAGACATCCCAGTGGATGGAGACAGAGATCTATATGTGATAATGAGAGAGACATCCCAGTGGATGGAGGCAGAGATCTATATGTGATAATGAGAGAGTCATCCCAGTGGACGGAGGCAGAGATATATATGTGATAATGAGAGAGTCATCCCAGTGGATGGAGGCAGAGATCTATATGTGATAATGAGAGAGTCATCCCAGTGGATGGAGACAGAGATCTATATGTGATAAGGAGAGAGTCATCCCAGTGGATGGAGACAGAGATCTATATGTGATAATGAGAGAGCCATCCCAGTGGATGGAGACAGAGATCTATATGTGATAAGGAGAGAGACATCCCAGTGGATGGAGACAGAGATCTATATGTGATAATGAGAGTCATCCCAGTGGATGGAGGCAGAGATCTATATGTGATAATGAGAGAGTCATCCCAGTGGATGGAGACAGAGATCTATATGTGATAATGAGAGAGACATCCCAGTGGATGGAGACAGAGATCTATATGTGATAATGAGAGAGACATCCCAGTGGATGGAGACAGAGATCTATATGTGATAATGAGAGTCATCCCAGTGTATGGAGACAGAGATCTATATGTGATAATGAGAGAGACATCCCAGTGGATGGAGACAGAGATCTATATGTGATAATGAGAGAGACATCCCAGTGGATGGAGACAGAGATCTATATGTGATAATGAGAGAGTCATCCCAGTGGACGGAGGCAGAGATATATATGTGATAATGAGAGAGTCATCCCAGTGGATGGAGGCAGAGATCTATATGTGATAATGAGAGAGTCATCCCAGTGGATGGAGACAGAGATCTATATGTGATAAGGAGAGAGTCATCCCAGTGGATGGAGACAGAGATCTATATGTGATAAGGAGAGAGACATCCCAGTGGATGGAGACAGAGATCTATATGTGATAATGAGAGTCATCCCAGTGTATGGAGACAGAGATCTATATGTGATAATGAGAGAGACATCCCAGTGGATGGAGACAGAGATCTATATGTGATAATGAGAGAAACATCCCAGTGGATGGAGGCAGAGATCTATATGTGATAATGAGAGAGTCATCCCAGTGGACGGAGGCAGAGATATATATGTGATAATGAGAGAGTCATCCCAGTGGATGGAGGCAGAGATCTATATGTGATAATGAGAGAGTCATCCCAGTGGATGGAGACAGAGATCTATATGTGATAAGGAGAGAGTCATCCCAGTGGATGGAGACAGAGATCTATATGTGATAAGGAGAGAGACATCCCAGTGGATGGAGACAGAGATCTATATGTGATAATGAGAGTCATCCCAGTGGATCGAGGCAGAGATCTATATGTGATAATGAGAGTCATCCCAGTGGATGGAGACAGAGATCTATATGTGATAATGAGAGAGACATCCCAGTGGATGGAGACAGAGATCTATATGTGATAATGAGAGAGACATCCCAGTGGATGGAGACAGAGATCTATATGTGATAATGAGAGTCATCCCAGTGTATGGAGACAGAGATCTATATGTGATAATGAGAGAGACATCCCAGTGTATGGAGACAGAGATCTATATGTGATAATGAGAGAGACATCCCAGTGGATGGAGGCAGAGATCTATATGTGATAATGAGAGAGTCATCCCAGTGGACGGAGGCAGAGATATATATGTGATAATGAGAGAGTCATCCCAGTGGATGGAGGCAGAGATCTATATGTGATAATGAGAGAGACATCCCAGTGGATGGAGACAGAGATCTATATGTGATAATGAGAGAGACATCCCAGTGGATGGAGGCAGAGATCTATATGTGATAATGAGAGAGTCATCCCAGTGGACGGAGGCAGAGATCTATATGTGATAAGGAGAGATACATCCCAGTGGATGGAGACAGAGATCTATATGTGATAATGAGAGACATCCCAGTGGATGGAGGCAGAGATCTATATGTGATAATGAGAATCATCCCAGTGGATGGAGACAGAGATCTATATGTGATAATGAGAGAGACATCCCAGTGGATGGAGACAGAGATCTATATGTGATAATGAGAGTCATCCCAGTGGATGGAGGCAGAGATCTATATGTGATAATGAGAGAGACATCCCAGTGGATGGAGACAGAGATCTATATGTGATAATGAGAGTCATCCCAGTGTATGGAGACAGAGATCTATATGTGATAATGAGAGAGACATCCCAGTGTATGGAGACAGAGATCTATATGTGATAATGAGAGAGACATCCCAGTGGATGGAGGCAGAGATCTATATGTGATAATGAGAGAGTCATCCCAGTGGACGGAGGCAGAGATATATATGTGATAATGAGAGAGTCATCCCAGTGGATGGAGGCAGAGATCTATATGTGATAATGAGAGAGTCATCCCAGTGGATGGAGGCAGAGATCTATATGTGATAATGAGAGAGACATCCCAGTGGATGGAGACAGAGATCTATATGTGATAATGAGAGAGACATCCCAGTGGATGGAGGCAGAGATCTATATGTGATAATGAGAGAGTCATCCCAGTGGACGGAGGCAGAGATATATATGTGATAATGAGAGAGTCATCCCAGTGGATGGAGGCAGAGATCTATATGTGATAATGAGAGAGTCATCCCAGTGGATGGAGACAGAGATCTATATGTGATAAGGAGAGAGTCATCCCAGTGGATGGAGACAGAGATCTATATGTGATAATGAGAGAGTCATCCCAGTGGATGGAGACAGAGATCTATATGTGATAAGGAGAGAGACATCCCAGTGGATGGAGACAGAGATCTATATGTGATAATGAGAGTCATCCCAGTGGATGGAGGCAGAGATCTATATGTGATAATGAGAGTCATCCCAGTGGATGGAGACAGAGATCTATATGTGATAATGAGAGAGACATCCCAGTGGATGGAGACAGAGATCTATATGTGATAAGGAGAGAGACATCCCAGTGGATGGAGACAGAGATCTATATGTGATAATGAGAGTCATCCCAGTGTATGGAGACAGAGATCTATATGTGATAATGAGAGAGTCATCCCAGTGGATGGAGGCAGAGATCTATATGTGATAATGAGAGAGTCATCCCAGTGGATGGAGACAGAGATCTATATGTGATAAGGAGAGAGTCATCCCAGTGGATGGAGACAGAGATCTATATGTGATAATGAGAGAGTCATCCCAGTGGATGGAGACAGAGATCTATATGTGATAAGGAGAGAGACATCCCAGTGGATGGAGACAGAGATCTATATGTGATAATGAGAGTCATCCCAGTGGATCGAGGCAGAGATCTATATGTGATAATGAGAGTCATCCC